>NC_091802.1:13662272-13965303 GCF_041296235.1 Equus asinus
GGCCATCAAGCTGTTAGCCAGACCGTATTCTCATCTGGAGGTTCAACCGGGAAAGTGTCCACATCCAGGCTCACTCAGATTTTTGGCAGAATTGAGTTGCTTGTGGTTATAGGGCTGAGGGCCTCAGTCCCTCTGACCCACCCGTAATTCTTGACTTGTGGGCCTCTCATAGGAAGTTCCCAACATGGCTGTTGGCTTCTTCAAGGTTGGCTGGAGAGTGAGACAGAGTGTTACACACATTACATAATCACAGAATGCCATCCCTTCTCCTTTGCCATTTTCTACTGGATAGAAGCAAGTCATGGGCTCCACCCACTCTCAAGGGTAAGGCATGAAAGGCAGGAGGTGGGCATCATTGGGGACCACCTTTGGGTCTGTCCATCACAACATCAATATGGAAAAACATCAATTTGGAAAACATCAATCCAGAAATCAGTACATTCTTGATGGTCTCTAGAGCAGTGCTGACCCTTGGATTGCATTAAATGCAGTGGATGTTTTGAAGAGTCATCCAGGAGAACCAGGTTGTATCCATCTCATAATGAGTTCAGGGCTGATGTCCCCAGTCCACTGCACTGACATTAACAGAATCATTAGGAACATCCCCAATTCATATTGTCCATCTCTATACTCTTTTTTTAATTTGTCTTGCTCAGTACATAGTGGGCCTTTCAGCATCTGGACTTCTTTCTTTAATTCTTGGACATTAGCTATTTTTGATTTGAATGTTGCCACCTCTTTCCTTCTCCAACCCCTCATTCAGGCATTCTTTTACACTGACACGGGAACTTAAGAATCCAGTTTTTACACCTCAGCTCTTTTTCCATACTATCCGTCTCTCAGACCCGTTGTCCTGGGTTCTGGGAGAATTCTTCGCATTGATAGTCAAACATTATCATTTGCTCTTCACTGTGTGCATTCTTCTCTTCAACCCACCTGTTGATTACTATAATTATGGTTTGTCTTCCTGAGACAGCTAATTGATTTTTTATAGCAATCTGAACTTGTTTCACAGAAGATAGCCCTTCACATCTCTCTGGGGATATTAAATGTACATATGCAGACATTCTCTACTGACTGCTCTGTTTCCTTGAGAGTGACTTTTTTCGTTTGTCAGTTTTGCCGTCTGTTTCATGGTTTTGGGTTTCATCAAAATTTTCGCAATGTGTGTTTATAAAAGGAGAGGAGAATTTTGCAAGGCTGAGCTGTCCTGGCTGTCCCAGGTTTGATACCTCAGCTAACGACCCTATTAATTACCCCTCGGCTACCCTCTACTCCCAAATTCCCCCAACTCTCAGTGGGCAGCAGCCACCTTTCTGAGGCTCAACTCCCCGCCACATCCTGGGCACTGACTTCCTTCTTATCTTCCTATCTGTTTTCTGTCTTTCAGAATTTGTCCAGTTTTTGGTCCACTCTGGTTCTTTTCTTGTTTTGGGGCATAACGATGTTGTCATCTACATTTGGCTTCGGGAAGGAAAAAGTGGAGCAAATGCTTGCTTAGTCTACCAAGATCACGAAAACCAGATCTTTGATGTTCTCAGGTTGCCTAAGAGCATCACAAAAAATGCTGGCCTGGAGCGAAAAGACCTGGGTTCTATTCTAGAAGCATAGTTTACTCGCTATGTGACTGGGCAAGTGTGTCTTCCCCTCTCTGAATCTCAATTTCTTCATTTAAAAAAAATGAAAAGTTTGACATAAGAGTTGTCTAAGTCCTCATCCAACTTGGACATTCTAAAATTCTGCTTATCTCCTGCCCATATTCTGGCGGAAAGGAGCCATCTCTGTACCTGCTTGAAATACAGGCCCTCGCCCGTGATACCATAGCAGACGGAACTTCACTAGAGAAGCCAATCTTTGTCAGGTCTCCCCCCTAAAATGGATAGTGCCCTGGGAAAAAGAAAATATCCTTAATGTCATTTTTGTTTATTCCTTTCATTCTTTATTTTTTTTAATTTGATAAACAAGTCGCCAACATTTTTCATTCACTTGAAAAGCTCTATTTACATATTCCCTTCACTAAATTTCAAGGCAGCAGAGGCAGGGCCAGTGTTGTATTTTCTATTTATCTCTGTAACTTCAGTCCCCAGCACAGGCCCTGGGCTGCAGGAGACACAGGAAGGATTAGTGGAAGGGAAGGAGGGATGCATAAAAATCTGAATCACCTAGCTTTTAATGTTTTCCTGGAAAATGACATCTTCCTCAAGAATAATACCTTGCTTTTTCTATTTGTGAGCTGAGAGGATGTTGCTGAAGATACTTGGTTGAATTTTTTTCATCAATTCTTTATTCAGAAGCTTTGGGGCTGAGTTGAGCTATAACCATTCAGTGCTACAGGTTAAAACAGGCAAAGAAATATGGGGGCCAGCTCCGTGGCCGAGTGGTTGGGTTTGCGCACTCCGCTGCGGTGGCCCAGGGTTCGGATCCTGGGCACGGACATGGCACCACCCGTCAGGCTACGTTGAGGCGGCGTCCCACATCCCACAACTAGAAGGACCTGCAACTAAGATATACAACTGTGTACGGGGCGGGGGACGGGGGGCGGGGGGGGGGGGGTTTGGGGAGATAAAGCAGAAGAAAAAAAAAGAAATATGGCAGCCACCAAATTCCACTGGAGAGTTGTTTTGGACTACTATACGAGTTCTCGGTCAGCCATCTGTTCCTGACTCTTGGAAGAACAGGAGACTAATTGGCAGGATTTTCAACAACCTGTTCATGGATCTTCAGGAAGACAGTGTAACGGCGTGAGCCCCAGCTTTGCTCCCCGCGGGAGCCTCCACTGCAGGTGGGCACCATTTTTATTTGCTTGGGGCAGGTGGGCTTCTCCACCTCCTTCAGTTCTGCAGCTCATTTTCTAAAGCTAATCATTAAATCTCTAGCAAAATGTTTTTTCTTCTAAATTTAAAACCCCCTCTCTATTTTAGGTCCCAATGTAGAGCACAGAGACCGCCCCCTCCTCTTTTCCTCCTGAGAGCAATTGCGGAGGGAAAGTGTGTTTGGATAAGTGGCAAGGAGAGGGAAGGATGGAGGACATCCTACCCTGGACCCCCTCCCATGCCCTGGCCCAGGCAGGAAATGATGAAGATTTCTCTTGCAGCCCCACTTCTCAGGTTAGGTGAAGGCAGAGCCTTTCTCTCCCTGGGATGGGGCAAGGGTGAGAGATGCAGACACAGAGCGAGAAGAGTCTGCGTCCTAGGAGGCCTGGAGCCTTCCACTCCAGCAGTATTGTAGAGTCTGAAGCACACTGTATTAGTTATCTATTATTGTTTAACAAATCACCCCAAAATTTAGACATAACTTAAAACAAACGTTTGTTAACTCAGAGCTTCTGTGGGTCAGGAACCCAGGCACAGCCGAACTGCATCCTCCGACCCAACAACTCTCATGAGGCTGCAGCCACGAAGCTGGCTGGGCTGCGGTCACATCTGAAGGTTCGACTGGGAGAAGAATCACTTCCAAGCTCCCTCGCATCGTTGTTGGCAGGATTCGGTTCCTTAGGGGCTGTTGGACTGAGGACCTCAGTTTCTTGCTGGCTGCCAGCCAGAGGCCACCCTCAGTTCCTTGCCACGTGAGCCTCTTCATAAAGCATCTCACAGCATGACCGCTTGCTTCCTCAGAGTGAGAAAGTGAGAAGAGCTAAAGAGTGTGAGCAAGAGAGAAGTCACAGTTTTGGTAACCTAATCTTGGAAGTGACATCCCGTCACTTTACTGTATTGTATTTGTTGGGAGCAAGTCACTAGGTCCAGCCCACATCCGGGAATGGGATTGTACGGGGGCTTGAATGACAGAAGGTGGGATCATTGGGAGCCATTTTTAGCCGCCTACCACCCTCCTGTTGAGGACCTCCTCCAGCTGAGTCAGGCCCCTCACAGTCCACACTGCTGCAGCTTCCGCTTGACCTCTCCCCTTGGTGGAGCCACATCACAGCCTTCAGCATCCTCAGCCATGTTTCTCCAGACCTGTAGGCTGGCTGGGCTCCTGCCTACCTCATTGTTGAAGGTGATGGCTCATTTCCTGCAGTCTCCTCCCTTACAATGGCTGCCATCACTTCTTTCTACCAAAGAGAACTGTCCTGGTCCCACATTCAGCCTGGCAGGGAACCAACAAGGCAGGGAAACTCTGGCCAGACGTCTTAGTGGTATGGCGCACTCCATGGGCCCACCCGTAAAACCTGCTCTCGGCCTAATCCATTATTCCCTGTTACGCCCAAGCTTCCCCGTTCCACAGCCACATTATCCTCCATCAGATAATTAAGGGCTTGGCTTTCCATGAGAGACCTTAAATGTCACCTTTCTGCCACCCAATACGTCTTTGAATGACACGGACTCTAATGAGATGTTCAAATATAGAAAACTGAACGACTCCTTGCTTTTGTCGTGACATTTATTCAGCCGGAGTGATCTGACTACACCACTACATTACTTATAATTTCCACCTGACCTTGGGTGGTGGAGTGTAATCTTTAAGGAAACTATCCATTTAATCTCCCTTGCCTTATTAGCATTTAATTACTATGACAAATTTCCAGATGTACAAAGGATGTTAGGATTATAATTCAATTTTCCCCTCAAATAGCCCAGCAGCCAAGGGCAGCGGGATCATCTCTGACACAGTCGAGTTCCGATTGAGGAAGTGGCCTGGGCCTGGCTCAGTCTTCTGCCCTTAGAGCACCAAGCACAGCTTATCCCAACCATAGCTCCCCAGAAGCACATCTGCTGCAGAGGAACAACAGTGGGAAATAATCCAGAGACGCCCTCATCTATTCTCACTCCTTTAAAAAGCCACATTCTGCTCTGTGAATTACGCTGCTATTTTCCCACAGAAATGCTCCGTTTTGATACCTCTTGCCTATCCTACTCCCACAAATCACTGAGCAAGTCTTACCTAGGGTCGTGAGTCCTTGGATGTGGAGAATGAGACAACTCTGAGGAGTGGAAAGATCACGAGACCTGGGATCCGGGGCACTTGAGCTCTAGAAGTGTCTCTGCCACTAACTGTCTGTGCATCTGTGGAAGACTTGGGCTCCTTCTCTATCACTCAAGCATGGCGGTGGAGCTGACATCTGGGTTGGACCTGATGACCTTGTCTCCCTCACCAAAGTTCTTTGGGACACCAGCTGGGCTGGGGCAATTGGATCCTCTCTTTCGGTCACTGAGACATCAGCCTGGCTGCTAGGTGTGTGAAATGAAGACACATGCACATGGGGTCCGTGGAGCACAGATGCCATCATGCAGAAGGTCTCTGCAGAGACCACTGAGTGACATCACCATGCTGAGAGAAGGAGAACCTGGAAGTAGACATCCCAGAGGAAGACTGAGATGGTATCTGTGAATATTAATGGTAGGATGGCAACCAAAACCCAAAACAAAAATTGTGCGCCTGATCAAATCAATACTTTCATTTGTCTGGGGGATTTTCTGGTCCCTTTTCATGGGCAATTTACTTTTCCCTATGTGAACTCATGTAATACATAGATTTTTACTTTCTTCTTTTTAATTTGGCATTATATCATAAATATTTTCCCATTTTGCTATAGTCATTTTTCTATCTTATTTTCCCCCAGTTCCTCCCCTTTTCCCACTTCCTGTCCAGCCCCCTGCTACACTACCAACAGTGACCGCCTGGTACTATCCATTCACACCCTTCCTAGACTCCGATAAATATAGAAAAGTGCGTGTGTGTCCATATCTATAATCTCTATCTGTGAATCCAGCGCATTATTTAGTGGGAAATAAAACAACAGAATAAATAGATCTATATAGATACAAGAAATTTGGGAACCATTTGTTTTTGCAAGAAGGTGGTCATACATTGCACCGACTGTTCTGTCTCTTTATTTTCCACTAAATAACGCACTATATTCATTCCCTTAGAGACGTAGCATAATATAGTAGGGGTCTCAAAAACGGGGTGCATACACCCCACTGGCACAAGGAAAAAGTATTCAAAATTTTATATCTGTTTATTTTTGTCTCATCCCTTTAAAATTTCTATTTTGTGTTTGTTTATTCTGCACTTAAGATATTCATATATGCAAATAAATATCCGTATTTTGGAGGTGCATGCTGTCATCAAATGAGGAATCAAAAATACTCAGAGACCACCACTCTGCAGAATCCGGGGACAACCTAAACACATGTTTCCGTTTAGATGGATATCCAGGCTGTTTCTAGCTGGGGCCACTATAAACAACGCTGCAACAAGCATCGCTCTACACACGCCTTTAAATACGAGTGCTTTTAGATCTATAGGAAAGAGCCCCAAAGGCAAATTGCTGATTCACAGGATATGCATGGTTTTGATTTTAGTTGATATTGGTGGCCTGCTCTCCAAAAAGTCTGTAGCAATTCGTTTTCCCACTTCATGGACCTTGCGAGTTCTCACTCTTTGCAACCTTTGCCAGTGGGTGGGTTGAGAAATGACACCCAATCTTGAAGGGCACCTTCAAGTGTATGTGAAAGCCTTGGACAAGATAACCTCTGAGCTCCTTGCAGCTCAAGTGTCCACGATTCTCCAATGATCTGTTTTCAGAGCTCACCTGTTACAGGTCTGTCTTTGGTCCGCCTTCACTAGCCGTTTGTGAAGCCAAGAGACATGTACACAACAGCTGCCAGAAGCCAACGCATCAAGGGCTGCAAAGAAAGCAAGCTGAATGGAGTCCAGGAGATCGTCTTGCCAATACTGTTCAGCTTATACAAACCATCTAGGCCAAATCCCTGTGATTTCATCCAGAGCAAATAATAAAAAGCGGAGCGTAATATTTCTAGGATGAGCATATTCATGGTAAATATTTTAAGATCAACGGCTCCACAAAATACATTTTCCTTGGAGTTCCACTTTTCAAATGGCTTTGTATTAAAAGTGCTATTCAATAAATATTCATGGGGAAATTCATTGATGTATTTTACCATTTATAGCTAAAATTTCAACGATCCTGGGAGAAAAGATGTATGATGCATGTTTCACCCTCTTAGGAGAAGAGTGGTGAAAAATGCATGATGCACTTTGGTTTTCTCTGGCTATAAACCCTCCAAGGCAGGGAGCTGTGCTTTGCATTCCTGCGCCTATCCAGCCACTCCTGGGAAGGCTTGCAGCCTGGGCAGAATACAACCAGCAAGAAGGACTGAGGGAGGGAGGGGTGGTGGGAGGGGAGGCAGGCCCGTGTGCTGAGCCTTTTCAGAGTCTCTGAAGCCCTGCCTGACAGCTCCCATTTGGTGAGCTCTTACTACACACCTGGCGTCATTCCTGAAACTTCCCATGCCCTCTCTGCTGAGTCCTCACCACGCCCCTGTGAACTAGCCACCGTTACTCCTATTTTACAGATGAGGAAACTGAGCCTCAGAAGAGTTAAACAATTTGTCCCCAAGGTCACAGAGTTACAGTAGAATGAGGATTCAGACTCAGGTCCATCTGGCTCCAATTTGCCTTGTTATTGGTCCCACCTTGCCTCAGTCCCCATCTATACTTTCTCTGGGTCTCTAGAAGTCCACTGGAACTGCGGGGATTGGAGGAAGGTTGATGTGGTGTGAAATGCCTTCTTCTTCACCTCTCCTGGCTCGTGGTCCCTGGTAAGTGCAAGCTGGCTGTCGACTCTGGACGTGAGGTGTCCCACTGCCCCCGTGACATCATTCTTCCTGGCCCCTTTGCCTGTGGCAGGAAACAAACTCATACAGGCAAAGCATTGAAAATCTGGCTATGTATTCCTGCCAGTTTTCTCAGTGTCTCAGGTAAACGTATTTATTTTATATTGGCAAGTTTTACCCTCGGCAATGACCAGATCCCACCACTCCCTTGCTCAAGTTGCTGGAATCACTCCCCACGGCCAATAGGATAAAACCCAAAATGCCCCACTTGACTTGGCCTTCAAGACCCTCTGTATTCTGGCCACATAACCATCCTCTTCATGGCTGTCATCTTCAGTTTATGCTCAGCCACTCTAGAAGGTTATCTGTCCTTTTCCCACATTTGTGGTCTTCCATCTTCCTGGAATGCCTTTCTTCTCCCTCTCTGACTATTAAAGGCTTAAATATCCTTCAAGGCCCACCTGGAATGGACCCGCCTCCTCTAAGGAGTTTCTCTGTTTCTCCGGGGAAGAATTAATGGGTTTCCCCTCTAGAATCCTCACAGTTCCCTTTCCATCATTCTGCTTCTAACCATCGTTGGTGCTTTTCATATCTGCCTTTCCGGGGGACTCTGAGCTTTCGTAGGGCTGGGGCCGTGCTAGCTGTTTATCTCTGTTTCTCCAGCACCCCGCTTGACACTTGGCTCCAAGTAAGAGTAACAATGACAACATCAACCTCAGTAGTAATCGCTGACATTTATGGAGAGTTTAGAATGGATTTTACTGAATCCCTCAGAACAATCTCATGAGGCAGATACTATATTTCCTCCTATTTAATAGATGAGGAAATGGGGCTTTAGAGAGATTGCGTGTAAATGGCAGAGCTGGAATTTGAACCCAGGGTGTCTGGTTCCCAAGCTAACCACTCTGACCTGTTGGTATCATTAGGTGCTCATTAAGTGTTTGTTGCATTAATAATCAAGTGCATTAATGAGCAACACAATATAGAAAAATCACCCACTCCAGTGGCCAAAGCAAGGCATTTTCTAGTCCAAGCAATGACAGCAAGCTTTCTCTGCCATCATCCAGTAATTGCCCTCCTCCCACTTGGGAAAATCCCATCAACACACAGATTATAGAAGCCACACTGGCTGTCGTTCCAAACACTCTCCCAAGGGACGTAGAGAAGAAGGCCCTTTTGGGGCCAGGATGATGCTCTGATGACCCCTGGAAGACAGGACCTTGAAGCTGCATGCAGGCCAGCAAGGGTGGGTGCCTCTGGCTCATTCACACCCCAGCTCACCTGATCCTCCGGGGACGAACCCTGGTCTAGGGCCTCTCCATCGCGTCGGAGAGCAGCAGCGCAGGAATGTTTGCAGAGCAGAAGAGAGCCGAGTGGGATGCAGGAAATGAGACGAAGGGCAGATGGAGAGCCCACCAGGGCAGCGCGGACGCCAGGCTGCAGCTGTGCCTCTGCTCGTGGGGAACCACAGGTGCTGGCACAACGGAGACCCCTGATGCAGGAGCGCGGGAGGAACAGCCTGCATCTCAGTCCCAGAGAAGCCTGAGGTGCTGGGTGAGCACATGGCAGACATGTTTAGCTCGGGGAGAGGCCACATTCACCTGGGGCTCAGCCAGGAGCAAACACAGGGACTGTGGCCTGGCCCACCTGCCTGCTGGCGGCCACCCAGCCCTGCCTGATGCTCAGAAGGAGCGGGGGGAGCCGTAGAGCGTTCCCTGTCCTCCCGTCTCCCCGTTTGCCCCACGCAGGGAGAATTCTGGAGACACGAGCACACAGACATTCAGTGACACCTGCACGTGCACACATACGCACATGCACACTCACCGCCCCCCCAACACACGCACACACACTCAGAAGGCTTGTCAGGCTTCCCAGCACTTCAAAGCACAAGCAAATTGGTGGATCTTGTTTCTGGAGAGAAACCAGCACGTCCTGAAGGCCGGTGAGATGCGTTCCTCCCTCTGAGCGACCGCCAATTGGCTCTTCAATCTCCATTTTCATCCTTGATGGTTTTCTGGCCTGGTACGTGATGGGACAGTGGACCTGGGGGCCAGGGGTCAGCTGGGGGCCAGAAAACAGAGTCGCATGGCCAATAGGAGAAAGAAGGAAAAGAAAATGCATTTCATATGGAGGATTTAATTTTCACTTAGGAAGATTGAAATAATTTCCTAAGGTGGTTTTGGAAACACATGAAAGTGTTTTTCTTTCTGAACTTAAGAGGGGGGTCTGGAGGCTGTAATTACCTTCCTGAGAGCCAAGAATCTGGTCTCCTTTCCATAAGAGCTGGGAGCCAGTGGCAGTGGGATGCAGAGTCTCTGCCAGAACCACAAGGAATGGGCTATGGGAAGTCCCAGCCAATTCAGCTGAATCCATCCATCCATCTAGCCAGCCAGCCAGCCAGCCAGCCTAGGGTCATTTGCTCATGTAGTTAACATTGATTATCTCCTGCCATGTGTCTACCTTTGGCCTGACCCTGGGGTCCAGGCCCCTGAAAGGACCTCAAACCTCCTCTGGATTCTATGGAAAGAAAGGGGTACTGATTACAAGGGCTCTTCCTGTTCTAATTCAAATGCAAAACAGAGGATAAACCCTCTCAAGTGTGAAAACTCCCTTGGCTCCAGAACAAGGCAGTAGTTAGTTCCTGGCCTAGCCCAGGCCAGGTTCTCAGGAAAGACCTGCTGATCCAGGGTGACTAGCAACTGTTTAAATGCCCTGAATGAACTCCACACTCTCCTCTTTGAAAGTCTTTCATTTGGGTTTCATGATGGAAGCGAGGATGAACGATTATGTAAGAGTGTCTTTTGCGACAAGTTTATGGGTGTATTTTGAAGGAATTGAACATACGCCTATTAAGCATAGGGAGAATTATCAGTGAATGTTTTTAAATGACCAATAAAAATGAAATTATCATTGCTCATTGTTTTTTATGGATCATAATGTGTTTTTTTTCTGATGGAAACATCCGACAAACTTGCCTGCTAGACGCTGGCCGCTAATTACGTGGTTAGCGCACAGAAATCCATGCAAGTGGGTTCTCGCCTGTTGTGATTCATCTTCATAAACGTAATTGGCCCAATGAAAGAGACCAAAAAATAATTCTGCAAACAGGAGACGGATTCAATAAAAACTGATTTTACGGGGTTTTTTCCCCCCAGAACTACAAGCTTGGAACAGGAATTTTTAAAGAACATATCAGATTTCTTACCAGATTGCCACTCCTATCTCAATTTGTTCATCACTATTTATCAGCTATTTACTGAAGACTTACTCTATTAAGATCATTAGTTTAATACCGGGGAAACGCAAAACTTGAAAGGAATTCCCCACTGCAAGGAACTGGCAATCAGGTAAGGAGCATCTAAGCAGCAGACAGATTAATGATGATACAAGGTGGACAGTAACAAGTCCCCCAGGAGAGATGTGGAGAGAGGGCTACAGGACTTCAGAAGCAGAGTGGTTGCTTCCTGCTGGGGCATCAGAGAAGGCTTCATGGAGGAAGTGGCGTTTGAGCTGAACCATGAATGATGAAGGGATGGGGAGAGGGGAGGGGGGTAAATGGCCATTTTGAGGAGCTAAGGCACAGAAGTAGGTTGGTTCAGACTAACGTGGGAGCAATTTTAGTGGCGTGCAGGAGGGCAAAAGGTGGTGAGAGATGCAGTGGAAAGGTAGGCTGAAGGCTGTTGTCAAGTGAGAGATGCGTATTTTTAACTTTTCAACTCGAGGCTGCGCCCCCCTCTCCTCTACATGTGCAATAATATTAACTGATGCTGTCGTTAGAGCATACCCATTCCTTGCCAGACCCTGTGCAAGGGTTATAGGGGAGGCCCAGGTGAGTTGGGTACAAAGCCCACCCCCAGAAACTCAGAAGGGAGGTGAAAAAGATGATGTGGCCAATCCTGGCTGGAGCTCATGTCTGTATTTATTATTGGAGGCGGGAGGTCACTGTTCAAATGAGGCAGCAGGCCCCAGATGAGCTCACCATCCACCCAATTCCGTATCGCAGCAGGCATTGTTAGCATGAGGCTCTAGTTGCTTCCAAGGCGAAAGATTTTTAGACCACTTACTGCCAAATACTTCTTTTCTCTATCTCGGTCGCCAACATTTTCCTCCTTGAAAATTCGAATGAGCCAGGAAAAGACACAGAGAAGAAGTGTTCAGGGAGATAGGAGGGAAATGCAAATGAGAATCACAAAGCAGAATTCAAGGGAATGGGGAATTTGAGGAAGGGAGTGGTTGACAGGGTCACACGCTGTAGAGAATTAGAATAAGAGGAGGACTGGCTGCTGTCCACTGGATTCGGCTCGGAGAAAGTCATTGACGACGCTGTCAGGCCATGTCATAAACGTGGAGCCCAGAGAGCAGAGGCCAGGGGGCAGCAGCGGGAGGAGAGAGCTGGTCTGGCGTCGGGGTGGGGGGAGTCTCACAGCCCGTACAGGTGTCTAGTCGACTGGCCGCCATCCACACCTCTGCTTGGCTCTTTTGGTCTCTACTCCCGTCAAGAGACCTAAAAACTCTCAGGAAATTCTAATTCACTGCTTTTTTGTAGAGTAAGTTATGTGCTACTGTGACATTTCACATTGAAGGATCTTTGAGATGCCTGGGGTGTGTCCCGCAGGAGTGCATGGGACTAAAATCCTGACTCAGTGTCCTGGATGTATCATAGCTTCTTCCCCTTCTCTCTCCACTCACAGTCCATCTGCCCTCAACTTCTGTTTATTCTCTCTGCTTATCGTCTCATTTCTCTCTTCCCCCCGTGGCTTCCTTTGTGGTAGATCGAAGTTCTGGTTCCCATTCTTCACTGCTTTGTAATAAATTTCACTTGTGTACTCTTCCTGTGGGCTCGTGGTCCTCCCCGCTCCTTGACTTTGGGTTGACCATAAGACTTGTTGGGACCAACGAGGTGTTAGTAGATGTGGTGCAATTAGAAGCTTGAAACATTCTTGTGCAGTTGAGTTTTCTTGTTTGGTACTCCCGTGATCCACCCGTGAAGATTCTATGCCAGAAAGATGCTGCCACTTCAGACTGGGACTGTGAAGAAACACGTGTGAAATAGACCTGAGCCTGCTCTGGAGCCAGGCCCCGCCGACCTGTGGCCTGAAGCAGAGCCACCTAGCTGAGCCCAGTCTAGATCAGCCACACTGTGATCAACCTGCAGACCCACGATTGTGAGAGTAAATACTTATTGTTTCAAGCCACTGAGTTTTGGGCTGGCTTGTTACATAGCATTACTACAGCGTTAGCTGACTGATCCAGCCTCACTTGTTCAAGTCCTCTCCTCTCACTCCTTAAGTCCAACTGCCATACAGACTGTTAGACAACCTCAGTCATAAAGAAGAAAGACTTCCCCTTCAGAGTTTTTCAGTAGCTTTTCCAGAAGGTTTTTCCCTTTGTTCATTCATTTGTTCATACACTCAACAAACAGAGACCTGTGCTGGGTCTTAGCGAGGGCAGTGGGGGCGGAAAGTGAGGGGTGGCTATAAACTGGAAGGAGACACATTTCATTTCTTTAAGTGAGAGAGACAGACATGTAAGCAAATCGTTAAATCCCAAGGTGCCTGCCATATTTCCTATCCTACAGCAAACCAAGCGGATATAAAATAATCATTCTTGCAAACGCCCTTGTTCATACTTCAAAGCAATTATCTGTGGGTATTTTTTAAAAAATCTATAGTAATTACGAGTTTGCCTTTTTCTTTTTCACGTATCACATGAGCCAGTGAGGAAGTGGAACGCAAGACATCCTACCATATGTCCTTATCAAATACATTTTCCTTTAAAGTGTGCTTTGTGCATCCTTCTGGAAGATGGGGAATGAAATGTACTTGTAAACAGACAGAAATGATTCACGGATCATGATTGCTTTTCATCAGCTGCATCAATTATAGACAGCAATGGGACTTGGTGAAATACATTTACAACTTGTTAAAAACACTCCTTGAAACAATTCAGACCTTGTTATATTCCCGGTGTGCTCAGCCAAGCATGGCAGGGCTGGCAGTCAGCAGAACTTAGTCCTCACACCAAATCCAAGCTGACCTCGGCCACAAGGAACGGCATGCCCGGATGGAAACTCTTTCTGATCTCTCTTTCCATTGTCGTGGGAGGGATGGCAGGGAAGCCAGGCATGAGATGAGTACAGATTTTGATAAGGTTGTCGATACAGCATCCAATCTGTCATCAAGCCAATTACTACTATGCCAGGTGATAGGCATAAAGCAATTCAAGTAAAAGAAGAAACACATGGTCCTGCCCTCAGGTCACTTATGGTCTTACGGGAGACATAAACAATTAAAGATGCCATTCCCAGCTCCACCATCTACTAACTATATGATATATAAAAAACTATTAAATATTCTTTAAAACTACTTAATTTCTCTGTCCCTCAATTTCCTCATCCATAAAATTACAATAATAATAACTACATTATAGGACTGTTGTGAGAATTAAATAAGTTAATACATGTTCTGGCAGACACAGCTAGTTGCCTACTCAATATCCATGATCCCCTCCTTCTTTTTTTTCTTTTTTTGGGTGAGGAAGCTTCACTCTGAGCTAACATCTGTTGCCAATCTTCTTCTTCTCCTTTTTTTTTTTTTTTTTGCTTGAGGAAGACCAGCCCTGAGGTAACATCTGTGCCAATCTTCCTCCATTTTGTATGTGGGATGCCACCGAGGCATGGCTTGATGAGCAGTGTAGATCTGCACCCTGGATCCAAACCTGCAAACCCAGGCCGCTGAAGTGGAGCACGCCAGACTACTATGCCGCAGGGCTGGCCCTGATCCCCCTTTTTTTAACTAAGAGAACCTTGATTTTGTTGAGGTGGCAATGCATCTTGACAAAATACTCGCCTTCCCAGACTCCCTTGCAGCCATGGTGGCCCTGTGACTCAGTTCTGGCCAAGCAGAAGTAGATGGAAGTCTTGGTGAGGGCATTCTTTCCTGAACAAAAGGAGAAAGTTTCACAAGAGACACTTTTTGTTTATCTTCTTGCCAGAAACACATATATGGAACATCTAACTACCTTGAGACCATGAGGATGAAACCACAGGCTCAGGGCAGTGGAACAGAAGATGGAAGGAACTTGGCTTCCAAATGACATCCTTGGGCACCTGCATAGACCCTATGCTACTTATTTCCAGACTGGTCATGGGAGGAATAATTCTTGCTTAAGCCGTTTTCTTGATTAAGCCACTCTTATAGGAGTTTCTGTTTTATACAGGTGAATGTATTCCTAACTGAAAACAGGTGAAGTGTCTGGCATGCAGGAAGCATCCAATAAATGCCATCAGTGCTGTTGATGTTATGGCCACGCAGTGCAGTGTGATGGTGGCATGGTGAGGGAAGCACAGGGAGCCGCCAGACCTCTCAGGAGGGCTTCTCATCCAGACCAGATGCAAAATCCTTAGAGAAAGAGACGGCCAAGCAGAGACCCGGAAGGCCGGGCGGGAGTGCTGGCAACTCTAACTTTGAAAGGACTTTTCAAGTAGACCCCTGTTGTCACCACTGTCCTCCCATCCTATGGAGCCTCTAGTTTGGATGTTCCCACAGGCTCTGAAAGCCCTCCTGCTTTCAGTCTTACCCAGATCATCTTCTACCCTTGTTTCCAGAGAAATCTTCCTAAAACGGGTCTGGTCATATTACCAGCCCCAGAGGAAAACCTCCTGAGAGCAACCTCTCACCTACACAGAGCTTCTCAAAGTTTCCATCAAAGAGCCCCCCGCCTGCACCTCCGCAGAGGCTGCAGCAAGCCCTGAAGAAGTGCAAAATGTATTCGAACTTTTCTAATTCAATCCTAAAAAATTGTGTAATTTTTGCACTTTTATTTTGTGATATATTCTTGTTGGTTTTAATATGACAGTGTTTTAGCTTACTTCCTAGTGGGCTTTGTTCAGGTTCCAGGAAGATGCACTCTGTTCAACTAGCAGCTCTGAGCGCCACCTCGGACTCTGCTCTGCCCCTCGGAGGGCGTGCCGGAGCTCCCTGTCCGGGCATCAGGATGGTACCTATTTGGCCTCCGGGATGCCTCCTCGCCCTTCCACATGCCATCCCTTCCTGACTGAGTGTCTTGCTTCCCAGCTGTCTGGCAAAGCTCTGTGTCGGCTCTCGTGTTAAAGCACCCGCCGAGTCATAGTTTGGGTATGGTTAAAGCGCCTCCAACCTCTGACTCAATTCTGAATCTGTCAAGGACAAGGGTTGAATTTCATTCATCACTGAAAGTCTTCCGTTTTCCATTGTGTAACAAATTACCCTAAAACCGAGAGGCCTAAGACAAACGTTTTATTTTGCTCACAATTTGGTGGGTCAAGGATTCTGGAAGGGCTCAGCTGGGCAGTTCTCACTTGGAGCCTCTTGTGCAGTTTGCAGGCACGTCACACCCGGGGCTGCAGTCATCTGAAGTCTGGGCTGAGCTGGGAAGGCCGGGACGGCTCCCGCACACGGCTGGCAGCTCACGCTGGCTGGCAGCTAGGAGCTCGGATGGTGCTGTCGGCTGGAGCGTCTCTGTGTAGCCTCTCTAGTCAGACTTCCTAAGGTGGCTGGCTTCTCCTAGACCAAGTGTCCCAAGAGACCACGTGGAAGCTGTCTATGGCCCCACAAGTCATGCAGTGTCACGTCCAACCACATCCTATTGGTTACGAGCCAACATAGATTCAAGGTGTGGGAAATTAGCACCACTTTTTTTTTTTTAAATCCAGATGCCAGGTAGGGAGACCCTGACTTCTGGTAGCCCTCCTGGGCTCAACTCTTTTTTTTTTTATTCTAAAGATTGGCACCTGAGCTAACATCTGTTGCCAATCATCTTTTTTTTCTTCTTCCCCCGCAAAGCCCCCCCAGTACATAGTTGTATAGTCTAGTTGTGGGTTCTTCTGGTTGTGGCATATGGGATGCTGCCTCAGCGTGGCCTGATGAGCGGTGCCATGCCCGCGCCCAGGATCCAAACCGGCGAAACCCTGGGCTGCCGAAGCGGAGCGTGCAAACTTAACCACTCGGCCACGGGGCTGGCCCCCAAGCCTCTACTTCTTAATGAGATCCCATTATAGAAGAGCAAGTGGGATGGAAGCTATTGGTGCAGCCATCTTTGGAAAATTCTGGCTGGCATAAGCATCCCACCATTTAACCCACCTTATGACGAACGAACGAATGGGGATCTGAGCATTCTGAGAACTGCCAGCATTCCCGGGGTAAGATCTTGACGTGGAAAGGGAGTGAAACCTCTCCCTATTTTCCTGTCCAAAACCTTCTTTCCTCTAGGACCCGCTCTGCCTCTCCCTGCCTGAGGGCGAGAGTGGAGGCCAAGAGATGCATAGAGGACAACAGAGGAAGGAAAAGGGCGGGGACAGAGGGAGGAAGGAAGGGGTCGGGAGGTCTCCAAGTCTTGGGAAGGAGAGAAATAAAATTCCCCTCCCTTGGTATTTCCTACTCCCACCAGCTTCAATCCTTCTTCCCCGCCCCAAATAGGAAATGGAGTGGTTGAGATGCATTTTGAACATCGATCAATGGCTGGTAAAAGAAATAGACACCAAGCTTGGTATTCCACATTTCCCCACTGGGATCATTTCTGCTCTCCTCCCTCAGGGCCTCAGCCTCCCCCTTCCCATTGGGACAAAGACGGCTTTGGGCCAGCTCATCTCTTGGAGCTCCTCCTGCGGTTAAATCCTGTGGTTTCCTGCCAGCCACCGCCACGCAAGCTAGCACGGCGCCTGCCTCCTGGGGAGAGGCAGCCTGTCATTCAGAGAGCTCTCCTTCTCCAAAATCTAACATCCCCTCATCTCCCATTATGAGTTCAGTTATGGGAGCCTTCATAGCAGGTGTCATTAAATAGACATTAAGACCCAATAGGGCATGTTTTACGGGACCATTACCATATGCCTGATGTTTGCTGTGACAAATGGAGATCCAGCCAACCACGCCATGTGATAATGGGCCAGGAAACACCCCCTGGGGTGAGGTAATGTGATTAGAAGATGAGGCGCTCATTGTTTCATGCCATCCATCCCGTGGAAGGGGGCTGCCTCCTCTTTGCTGGCTCCGCCTGGAAGCCAGGCTTCACTCTTGTCTCCCTGGGTCCATCAGGCTCTCGGATCAGGAGAGGTGGAGACCCACTGCCTGGCCAGCATGGTTAGCCTGAGCGTGTTCCAAGGAAGTTAGCCTCGTGCCTTAAAGACAAAGGGCTCTGCTGCCTCAGTTTCTCTCTAGCTGTTCTGTCTTTGGAAGCCAGAGGCTGAACAGTAAAAGTGAACGAGCTAACTTATCCTTCTGCTCACGTGAGCAGGAAGTTGGCCCTGTCCAAACATGGAGAACTCACCTTCATTTCCACTGCCCACCGTCACAGGTAATAAAACGTTGCTCACGTGCTCTGTTAGCTGGAGGCCTCTGTGCTCTGGAGGCAGCATGGCGCAGGGAGCGGGAGCGAGCACGAGCCTCGGGTTCTGACTGCCCTGGGTCTGAACCCCGGCTCTGCCGTTCACTCTCATGAAGACTCCTTTTCCCGTCTCCTTGCAGAGATGGCATGAGGATTACACGGGATGACCCACGTGAAGTATTTAGCACAGGGACGAATTTAGCAAATATAGTTTTCCTAACCCTTCCATTTCTTTTTCCTTTGGGTCTCCCATCCTTGGCCTTTCAGAGAGTTAAGGGTCTGGGACCCCGGGGTCTAAGATCAGCCTGAGCCCGCTGCTCCCTGGGGAGTAGAGATACCCAAAGCCAGACTCCCTCGGTTGATGACTGTTACAACCTCATACCCCACGCTCTCCAGAATATCCAATGTCTGCCTCCTCGGGACCGCACCTCAAGGACAGAGCAGTGCTGGGGACAGTCCTCAAGCCTATCAACCTGCTGACGGAGCAAGGCTGCCATCCCCCCCAATAACATGCCCAGCTCCCAGCCAGAGCCCGGTGATGTCGCTGTTTCTGGCAGATGTCCCACTTGACCCTTTGATGGAAGTTCATTACACATCCCCCCAACACCCACAATGTATCTGGCCCCTCACTTGGCAACTCACATATCTTGCCCTCATGCCTGCTCCACCATCTTACCCCCTTATGTATACTCACCCGACTCTCACCCCTACTGTAGTCCTCACCCTGGCTGCCTCCTCTCAGTGGACTGACTCAGATTTCCTCCATCCCAGAGGGATCCTTTCTCAACCAACTGCCATCCCATCCAGCAGTGCTCTACGCTCACTGCCTCACTTCCTCTCACCCCATTTCCTCCGCTGCTCCTTGAAATCTTGGTTCCACTCCCACCACTGCTGTGAAATTGCTTTCTCCCTGTTGTGTTCCAATAGCCAAGAGCAAGTCTGACTGCCTTTTCTCCACCTTCATCCACCCCCACGTCTCAGCCATGTCTGAGAGCATGCGTTGCCTCCATCGCCTCTGGATTCTGGGTCACCAATGACTGGTCCTCTTCCTAGCTGTCTGCATGGCATGCCTGTTTCCTTTGCCAGCTCCTCTTTCTGCCCAATGTACCTAAGCCTAGGTCCTCCCCAAATTTCTATTTCACAGCTTTTCCCTCCTTTCTCTAAATTCTCTCTTATCCCTTTCTTCTGTTCCCATGGCCTCTCATTCTAAGCTGCTGAATTCTCCAGTCTCTTGCCATCCTCGACTTCTTTCTCTAAGTCCAATCTCACTTTCCCAGTGTCCTGCAAGACCAGGTGTCACTGGTATCCCAGGGTCTGGATGTCCCACACTGAGGTCACCTCATTCTTCTCCAAAATCTGCTCCTCCTCCTGGGCCTTATTTATGTTGATGATACCACTTGTCCCAGAAAGTGGGGAGATGCCAGGAAGATGTCTCGGCTTCCCCATCCTTCATTTCCTCTCCCTTATATTTCCACGGAGGCCCCTATTGTGTAGGGCCTCTCTCTGGGCCCCGTCCTGAGCCTCTCCACGTGGTGCTGGTGCAGGGGAGCGGGCACCTTCCCGGAAGATGATCTCAGGTGCCCTGGTCTGTCCTCGGGCATTTTCCAAGTTCCCTCAGTCTCACTTTTCCAAATCGTATCTCAGGCCAGAACCTTCCAGTCAAAGAGTATCCCAATGCCTCAACTTAGCCTCCTAGGCTCTGAGGGCCTGGCCTCAGCCTGCCTCTTCAGCCCGATCTTACTTTCTCTTCCTGGAATTTTCAGGTCCAGCCACGCCACACCGCTCCGCCAGGTTCTCAGAAGAGCCACATCCGTGCCCGTCTCAGAGCCCTTCTCTCAGGCTGCTCCCTCTCCTGAGATGCTCTCTCCACTGCCCACTGTGCATCTGGCCAACTCCCACAACCCCTCTTTGCTGGGGTCTCCCAATCTAAGTCAGGTCCCCTCAGCCATTCTCCCCTGTGGCACCAGATTTCTTCCTTTGTTGCACATGATGTGACTTATGTTACATGCTCAGTGTTTACTTATTACCAGTCTCCCCCACTTGGCTATAAGCTCCACAAGGTCAGGGACAAGGTCATGTGCATGCTGGAAGCTCAGTGCCTAGCACAGTGCCTGGAACACAGTAGGCATTCACAAAATGGTTGATGAGTTAAGGAAGTAGTGAACGAGAGAAACTATCACCAACTGGCCCTAGCTGTGTCGCTCTAGGAGGAGGATTTTATCCCCATGGATGGTCTCTATGGACTCTCTGCAGCATTTAACCCACAGGCCCTGGAGCGAGATGACACGGGCTCAAATCCCAGCTCTGCCACTTATCTGAGTGACCTGAAGGAGCTTAACCTTTCCAACTCTCTGTTTCTACAGCTATGAAATAGAGATAATGATAGTATTTAACGTACAGGTTATTCAAGAAGGTCAACTGATGCGTTTAAAGAGGTCGGCTCCATGACTGGTGCATGGTGAGTGGAGTCATTATTATCACTGCTACTATTTTTCTTGCTCTGTGAGCGGAACCAATAGACATGTAAGTAGGACTGCCTGGGCAGGTAGAGGAGCCAGGAAGAGGTGCTTTGGGAAGACTTCTGGGCTGTGGGTTAGGAATGGATGTGGAGGACGGGGAGCAGGCGGTACTTGGGAGAACAGAGCAAAGTGAGTGATGAGAAAGAGGGGAGTCTGGAGCTGTCCTCAAGTCTGAGGCTCAGGCAGACCCCATCACCCGCGGCACTAATTACTCCTCTGGTATTGTTTTTCTCCCTATGATTTATTTCTTTTTAATTGAGGTAAAATTCACATACCATAAAATTAACCATTTTAAAGAGTGCAATTCCCTGGCATTTAGTACATTTCGTGGTGTTGTACAACCAATCCCTCTGTGTACTTCTAAAACATTTTCATCATCCCAAAAGAATCTCTATACCAATTAAGCAGTGAGAGATTATTTTCCAGACTTTTTATCTGGAGATCATTTAGATTTACAGAAGAGTGCAGAAAGTTCTGCTCCCCCTCAGCTTCCCTGATGCTAACAGCACCTTATCTGATCCAGGTACATTTATCAAAACCGAGACACAACACTGGAACAAAACTAAGCTGCAGACTTGTCTTTGAGACTTCTCTTTGGATCTCTCCAGGTCTGCACTGACGTCCTTTCTCTGTTCCACAATCGAATCCAGGATATCACGTTGCGTTTGGAGAGGTTATTTTTGAAACCTGAACAGTCAAAATAGAGTCTACAACACCTCGGGCTTGGAATCGATTCTTGGTGCAAGTTTTGCATCACTCCCTCCCTGAGGTCCCCTGGGATCACCCTGACCCAGAGGAGAGGCGTCCATGGGGTCCACGGGCGGTGAACCAGTCACACGCCACTGAGGGCCCAGAGGAGAGCAGAACGCAGTGGATTCTCTGAGAATCACATCTCGTTCAGAATCCCCGATGTGGTCAGCGTTTCCCCTGCACCGACTCCTGGGCACCTTCAGCTCGCACTTCTCTCCCTTGAGTGTCGATCTGCAGAGGCTAGGTCATGCTGCGGCTACAAATAACCTGGGAATCTCAATGGCTTAGGACCACCCGGGTGTATATCTCACTCCTGCCTCCCGCCCGTCGAGGCTCATCTAGCCATCTTGTGTCACACCTTCCTCCCCTAAGGTGTAAGCTGATGGGCCAGCCACTTTCTGGAGTATCGCGTGTACGAAAGACACTTCTTGAGGTTCATACGCCAGCATCGAAATGCTCCAGCCCCCAACTGAAACACGTTATGTCCGTTCGAACTCGTCACACAGCTGCACCCAACCAAAGGGAGCTAGGAAGTGCAATGCCCCCACCCACGTGGAGGACAGAAGCGTGGAAGACTGGACTGCTGGGCACACAGCTGCAATGACTACCCCTCTCAAGGACGGTATTGAAAGGCAGGTCTGCAGACCTACCTCCCCAAATGCAGGTGGGGTGACTGCGGGCTCGGAAGAATCCGTGTGCCTACTTCGGGGTCCTGGATTCACTCACAGGGCCGGCGGGATACTGGGCCAGGGCAGATAGGAGGCGACAGAAAGGAAGAGGCAGAGATGGAGAAAGTGCACCACCTTCCAGCCTCAGACCCTCAGCTCGAAGCAAGGGACCAGACAGAATGAAACACTCAGGACCCAAAGCACAGAATCAACCCATGAGGAATGCTGTCCTCCACCAGGACGGGGTGTAGCCACACCATCCGTGCAGTTCCTTCCACAGGTCGTTACCGGGTCCTGGCCACATGCTAACTCCTCTGCCTCCTAAAGTCATGTAAGATTTACTGGTGCTCTCACACTTGAATCCCATTCCACGATGCAGGGTAGTACCTGTAGTGGCTTGAATGGTAGCCCCCCAAAAGATATGTCCACATCTTAACCCCTAAAACCTGCGAATGTGACTTTATTTAGAAAAAAAGGGGTCTTGGCAGATATAATTAAATTAAGGATCTCAACATGAGGTCATCTTGGATTATCCCTAAATCCAATGGCAAGTGTCCTTCTAAGAGACAGAAAAGATGACACAGTCACTTAGAGGAGAAGTCCATAGAAGACGGAGGCAGAGGATGGATCGAGGCAAACACAGGCAAGGAATGCCCTAGAGTCACCAGAAACTGGAAGAAACAGGACAGACCCTCCCCAAGATCCTTCAGCGACACCACAGCCCTGCCAGCACCTTGACATTGGACTTCTGGCTCCAGAACCATGAGAGGAGACATTTCTGTCGTTAAGTCACATCTGAGATAATTTGTATGACAGCCCTAGGAGACGACACAGGATCCCTGGTGAACAGCCAAGGAAACTGAGTCTCAGAGCCACTTGTCAAAGTCCTACGGATAAGTGGGTGTCAGAGCCCGGGCTTGAGCGTAGTCCAGGGACCCCACAGCCTGGCTCTGCGGCTCCGGAGGCAGGTGGGGAGGTAGCTGAGAGCTCGGGGGCTGGGAGCCAGGCTGCCTGGTTCTATTCCCAGCTCTGCAACTCATAGGCTGTGTGATGTGGGGCAAATTACTTAACCTCTCACGCCTCAGTTTCTTTGTCTGTAAAGGGGGATGCTAAAAACAGTCCTTTCCTCTCAGAGCTGTTTGTAGTTAAAGGAGAGGGTAAGCAGACCCATGGAAAATCCTCAGAGCGGTGATTCTTGGGTGAGGGCTGTCCTGTGCGCTGTAGGATCCGAGCAGCGCCCCTGGCTTCCACCCACAGCAGACCCAGCCGTAGATTCCAGGAGCACTAACCCTGCTGCAAGTCACGGAAAACAAAACTGCCTCCTGCTGGCCAAATTTAGGAGACACAACCACCCCCCACTCCCCGCCCCATGAGAATGGCTGCCAGGCCTTTAGAGCCGAGCACCCTGACTGCAGCCGGGCCTGCCGCACCAGTCTGGTCTTCAGGTCTGCAGCTGTGGAGCCGTCAGGCTGACGACCTTTCGCAAAGGGCCAGGAGACCCCAGTCCTGGGGAAGGGAGGTAGCCCATTCAGCAGATGGATATTTGGGTTGGAGACCCTGCAGCCGAGCCCGGGCTCCGTCCCTGAACTTTTCTGAGCCTCCATTTCTGTACCTGTAAAATGGGAATAACTGACATCCGCCTAGGGCAGCCGGGACGGGCATTAAGTGAAATATTAGATGTAAGGAGCTGGCAGAGTGCCGGGCGCAGTCAGCATTCAGTCAGCATCGGTTATGACTACTGTCACCATTATTATGATCCCGGTCTGGCCAGCTGACCCACAAAGGGGGACGAGAGGAAAGCCTCTCTTCTCAGTGGCCACAAAGGCCCCAAATCAAATTGGAGCCTGTTTGAAGGCCACCATCAGATAATAGCTACGTGCCCAGGATGAGGGTGGGAGCGGCCTGTGACGTGATTTAAGGGGCTGTCTCCGAGGGGCGGTCGGAGGAGATGGCGAGAGATTTACGCTGATGCGACAAAGGTTCGCGAAGGCAGCAGTCCGCACACGGTCTGAGATGTGTTTGCTGTTGGCAGACGGAGCTGAATTGGAAAAAGAGAGACCGCACTCGCAGACTGTCACTTCATTTTCTTCTCTCGTGGCTGCCGGCCAAAGGGCTGAAGTGGAGCCCTTCCCTGGGGGCAGCCCCCAGGAGCTTTCCGCTGCGCTCCCCTCCTCTTCTGCCTGCACCCCTCAGCTGCCAGGCGGTGCAGAAGGAAGGGCTCAGGCCTCGGAGTCAGGAGGTCTGAGTTCCAATGTGATTATGTCACTTGCCAGCTGTGTGACCTCGGGCAAGTCACCTGCCCCGTCTGAGGCTCTCTTCTCTTGTCTGTTGAAAGAGGCAGTAAACACTCGGTGCTTATACGTGGTGATGAGTTTCATCTTAGAAGGGAGAAGAAGCCTTAGGCCTATAAGTTCCAACCAGCAGCTTCAGATACAGAGGTACATCTCGCCGAAAAGCTAAGTAACTGGGCAGTAGTGCCCAAAGGCAGGGTTCCGTGAAGGTGCCTGTACCACCTTTATGAAAATCAGAGTAATGGCAGTGATGACACCGTTATCATTTATTGGCTATTTATTTTAGAGCCCACGTGAGTCATCTTATCAAATCCTCAGGATAACGCTCTGAGTGAAATGCTCTGATTCTTCCCATTTTACAGAAGAAATAGAGGCTTCGAGAGGTAAAATGATTTGCCCAAGGTCAATCAGCTCATCAAGGATACCTGTATGGCTGTTCAGGTTGTGCACTGCACAAGGGAGCTACACCCTCAGAGGCTCTGGGAGAATCCATTTCCGGGACTTTCCAGCTTCTAGAGCTGCATTCCTTGTATTTCTTGGCTTGTTGCCCTTTCTTCCATCTTCAAAGTCAATGTCATAGCATCTTGCTCAGTCCTTGTTGCCTTCCTCTATAATCAAATGTCCCTCGGCCTCCCTCATATAGGGACATTTATGACTGCATTTAGGGCCCACCCAGATAATCCAGAAGAGTTAAACAGACAATAATCCATCCCAAGATCTTTAACTCAGTCACATCTGCAAAACCCCATTTACCATAAGGAAACACTCACGGGTTCCGGTACCAGGACCTGGGTATCTTTGGGGCCGTTCTTTAGCTCCCCACAGGAGGGAAGAGGAGAAGGAGGGAGAGCCGAGACAAGGATGCAGTGTCTGCTTGGCCTCCCTTGCAGGAGACTAGCCGCTTGATTCAGTGGGGCCACTGAGAAGCTGCCTGGGGTGTGTTCCAGGACCCCCCGGGAGGCGAGGGGCCCTGAGAAAGGAAGAAGGACATCCCACAGCTCCCACCTGCTGTTGGTCAGAGGTTCACCCCATGAGGCGGGCGTACTCCCTCACTTCTGGATTGTGCCCAAGTGCTTTCTGAGGCTCCCCCCCCCGGAGAAGGAGAAAAGACTTGTGGGTGTGGACTCAGGTGAGGCCCCTGTTAAGTAGCACAGCACCAAGCTGCCCAGAGACTGTGTGGAGCTGCCCAGCAGAGGGAGGCTGGAATAGGGATACGCAGGTAAGGCCCAGAGGGTCTGGAAGTGATGCAAAAGAGGTGTCCCCTACAGGTGCACGTGCTCCGTCCTCAGATTGAAAATAGGCCTGAGCTAAGAGATCGTGGTAGGTGAGAATTTAAGCAGGATGCTACCAGTTAAACCCCCGAACCGCCCCTTCCCCTGCCCTCACTACCCCCGCTTCCCCCGGCCCCTCCCTACACGTTGGGGCCCCCAGCAGAGCTGTCATGGTCGGTCATCTGCTACAACCGGACAGGAAGCATCCCGGCCCCCATTTCCCTGCCACGCAAAGTGGTGCTGTTAGCTCTTAAATTGTTGACCCCAGCCCCCATTATTTTTTAACTTGAAGAAAGGGCGTTGCTCTGCTTTTGTTTCGGATTTGCGTTAACGTCTCCTGTGGGCCGGCAACAGCCCTGGAGCCGCTGGGCTGGTAGAACCAGGCCTTCACCCAGCTCTGTTCGCCGTGAAACCCAAGGCAAACCGGGACCCCACTGCCCTGATGCTTCTCAAAGGGCCCCGGGTGACCGCCCTTCGCCTCCTTCTTTGCTCGGGGCCTGGGCAACCAAAGAGACACGGGTCTGGCTGAGAGGTGGGGAGCCAGGAAGGAGGTGCGGACTTTTGGGGGCAATTTTCTGGGCCTCGGTTTCCTCTTCTCACCACGAAGGGACACTGTGAGGGCTCTGTAACCTAGGGGCTGAGCGTCCTTTGTAAATTGTGGAGGAATGTAAGTCTTGCATTTTCTTTGTCCCAGATTCAGAGGTCTTGGGAACTGGTCCTCACACTCCTCCCCTGCCAGAAAGCGCAGTCCTCTTCCCAGCCCTGCAGGCACGCTGGGCCTTCCGCAGACCCCGACCCGCCGACCTGTGTTTGAACAAGGCCCCTACGAGCCTGGCCCTGCTGCCAACCACAGACCTAGTTTCACTTCAGCTCCCCTGAAAGAAAACGTTATCCCACTTGGCTCTGTGTAGTCTGACAAATGCGCCTCTTTATTAGGGTGAACCCGGCCCTTGGAGGCAGTGGAGCGGGTCACGTGCTGGTGCTGGCAAGGTTGCCATGGAAATTATTCACTTTTATTGAATTATTCATTTGTGCCGTCCACCTAGAACATCCCCCCAGGCTCTTCGCGGTGACAGACAGACGCTTGGACAGAGAGGCGTGTGCCCGCGGGCCCCTCCACACGTCGGCAGCTCTGCCCCACAGCCGCCCAATGACAGGACAAAGCAGTGACCTTGAGTCAGAGGGCCTGGCTGCCCTCCCCGCTCAGTTACAGGGGACAGCGACCCTACAGGGATTTCCTGACGCGGACTCTCTCCAGACGGCCAGGGTTCAAGTCCCCTCTCTCCTTCTTCCTCTGTTTTCAACTGAAAAATGGGAATAGAAAGATGCCCAATAGAAAAGGTTTTTATTACATTTTAGATTTAAAAATAGATATAAAACACTAAGAATAACTTTAGCTTCTACTATTTTCTTGCAAATTGTGTGATCATGGGCGTCAGTTTTCCCATTTGTAAAATGGAGATGCTGGACCAAATAATCTCAAAGGAAGCTTCCGGCTCTGATAGTCCCCGCGATCGACAGTGGACCAGTGGCATCCTCCTGCTTGACTTGGTAATTTTCTCAGGGACCCAAAATCCATTTCCATTGTCGACTTTGCCCTCTTGCCAGCGGCGGTCACAGGAGAGGGCTGTGAAGTGAGCATGTGCTAAAGACCCGAATAGGCCCTGTTTCAATTTCAAAGTCAGGAGAAGGAGTGGATCTGCGCGTCTCTGACACCCTAATGAATCAGGTCAATTTCACCAAAATCACCGCCTCCATCTGCAACCCACAGACATCATCTGGGCATGCTGGTATTGCCTTCAAACAACTGATTCTCAGCAGAATAGAAAAAAACCAACAGTGTGATTTTTGTTCTTTGGTATTCTAACCCGAGACAATTTTTTTTGACACCTCAACAGATGAGTAAAGTTGTAAATAGAGGCATGTTTTCACAGGATTATTGGAAATCACCTAAATGCCTATCAACAGAGAGTGGCTACATACATGGCTAGTTCCTCTCCAATAGTTTGCCATCTGGACATTAAGAAGAGTGCGTTGGATATATACTTATTGACAAGCCATGATGCATGAGACATGGGACTGAGTGAAAAAGGTGTAAAACAGTAAGTGCAAAAAAATCCCGTTTAAATAAACCCCATAAACATAAATATCTATCCCAGATGTCCAGGGCCAGCCTACGGTTCACACCTAGGGAAGGTTGGCTTGAACCCCACCCACAAACTGGGGAAACTCTGCTCCCGATATCTCTGTGAACTCCCAAGGACTTTTGTTCACGTGGTCACATCTGGACTCTCCGTCACCTCCTTGCCCCACTCCTACCCTCATCCTTCTGCTGAGCTAGCTCCAGGTTGGGACCGCCTTAGTGTCCCATGTCCCTGTTTTGGTTCCACACCATAACAACTCAGATATGGTTGCAGCCCTCTCCTAGCGTCTCCCACAGCACGCTCATGCTAGAACTGTGTGTGGGGTGAATGTGTGTAGATAAGGCCTGTGGAAGCCGGTGGAAGGCTTTTCAAAGCAACAAAGCAAACCACTGCAGTTCAGTTATTAGGTGTCCCTGCTTTTCGAAAGTGCCGTGGCTGCTCCATGCTAGGGCTCCAGCCCCCTGCTGGGCTGCGCTCTGCGCCTTTATTTGTCTTTCTATTTTCGGCTCTATTGCTCTCTCTGGCTTTTGATTGGCCCTGGGAGCTCCAAGTTCTTCTCACTTTATGAAGCAGAGCAATTCAGTCATTTGCTGCACCAACCCCCAAATCCGGATCCAGGCCCCTCTGGCGCTTATCCAAACCCCTCGAGATGCTGAGGGTCAGCTCCCAACAGGCCTTTCACCAAAGCAAACCCGCTATCCTTAGAAAGCAGTTGGGGTTGTGGATAGCAGTGTGTTGCGCACACACACACACACACACACTCATGCGTGCATAAAGACGGATCAACCTGGAATCATATTCAGCAAAATGTTAACAGTGGTCATTTCTGGGTAATGATATTTTAGGTAACTTTTTTTGCAGTTTCTTCTTTATATATTTTCGTGCTATTTTAATTTCCTAAAATGGGCCCACATTAGCTTCATAGTCTGAGCAGGGAGTAGGAGAAGCAATTTTCATTTAGGGGAAAACAATGTCCTCTGTGATGCAGACGGCCTTATTCAAGTGCTCACCACTGACCCCCCCAGGCCATTTGCACATTCACCTAGCACCCCACCCCCTAAAAGCCCTGGACATCAGCCAGCAGGTACCCAGACCTCACTCCTGAGCTATGATCTGACTCATCTCAGCGCCCTGCTACCCATCCCAGGCTGTGGCATCACCGAGGCTGGCAGGCAGCCAACCCCAGACCTGCCAAGAGTCCAGGAGAGAGTGGAAACCGACTTCCCACCCTCTCTGCTCACGAGCCTCGGAGAACAACCACAGCCAGGGCTCCCGCGGGCCAGTGGGACCAGGGGTTCTTGTGAGAGCACCCCCCGTGTCTGCAGAAACTCTTGACCTGAGCCACTGGTGGAACACCTGGACTGACCAGGAGCAGGGCTCACACCATGTGGCACCTCCAGAGCAGAGCCCCGACCCCTGGAGAAGGCGTGCGGCTCTGGAGGCCACTCCCGCAGGAAAGGAGGGGTCGCCTGGGAGGTTGGGAGAGCCCCCTGAGTCTCCAGTATGGCACCCTTGATGGATGCGGCGGCCCTGCTGCTGTCACCAGTGTCCTATTACCGTGAAATGTCACCACTGCTCCTTGTTGAAGTGACAGGAGATTGTGACGGTTGTTTTTGTTGCCGAGAAACTCATAAAAGAGAAAGTCAACCCGTGGTCTAGAAGGGAGGACGTGGGCTCGATTATGAGGTGCGCGGTTTGAGATCAGGAGAGGGCGTTCCAGACCCCCCTCCACCCCAGCCCCCACCTGGCCAGGGTTTCTGCCCAGAGACCTGTCTGAGGCTAATGTCAATCACATAACAGGAACAGGATTTTAAATCCATCCCCGTGATGCCTGGCCCGAGCTGTCAGCAGTGGGCACAAATACACTTTGTCGAGTCTAGCTCTTACAGATTGAGCCTTCCCTCTTTTTAAAACCACCGTTTATCGAGATCCTTCTATGGAGCAGGCCCCATGCCATGTGTTTTACTCATGTCAGCCCATTAAACCATCACACTGGGGTTGCTAGGTGTTATCACCCATTTTTCATGGATGACAAAACTGCATCGCCCAGAGATCAGCATAGGTAACTATGGTCCCATGGTGCATTCATCAGCTCTTGTGGCAAGAAGGCTACGTAACAAATGATCCACAAACTCAGTGGGTGACAAGAGGCATCCACTTCTCCCTGACAGCCGTGGCTCTGCTGGGCTTGGCTCCAGGGTGCAGGTTGGTCTGTTTCAGAAGTCTCCTCGTTCTCCTGGGACCAATAGTTACCCAGAACACATTCCCCTCCTGGCAGATGGTAGAAGCACAAGATTGCAAGCCAAGACATGCAGATACACAACAGCCTGTTAGCAAAAGGAAGCCTTATGGCCAAGCCCCACGTCAACGGGAGAGGGAAATCGATTTCACCTCTTCTGCTGGGAGCTGTTGCAGGGCCTCATTGCAAAGGGCACAGATGCGTAGTTTTAGAAGCGGGAGTAAAGAAATGGGGACGATAATAAAATCTATAATCATAGCTAGTTGAGAAGCAAAGCCAGGATCAAACCCAGATCCTTCTGATGCCAAAACCACAGTCACCCCACTTCCCGTCCTCTGCCCGTTCTGCGTGTGTACAGCCTGAGCTCGAGGCCCGCGGATGCTAGTGGTGTGAATGGAGGAGCCTGAACGAGTTGGCAGCCCCCGCCCCAGGAGGAAAGAGGGCTGTGCCATCGGTTGCCCTGGGGGGAGAGAGCTGTGGACCTGGGACTTGACTGGGCGGGGCGCCAGGGAGTGGGACCAGTCCTCTTTGCCAGGGCCCAATGCAGCATCAGCACCTTCTCCCTGCCCACCAGGGGCGCTGGCACTGTTCCCTTGCCCTAGCTTCTGGGTACGAGCGTGCCCCAACGTCTGGGACAGCGCACCTTCTATATTTGGGGGCAGTGTACTCACAATATTACATGCAGTGTACCCTCAACCTCTGGAACATTAGTGGGGGACACACTACTAAAAGGTGGGGTAGTTTGCTTCTGACATCTAGAGCTCAAGATACCCTAAGGTAAGATAGGGAATAGCCAGTGTCCTGGGTGTGGTGTCTGATGTCCTGGGTCCCAGTCTCAGCCCCCGTGCTGACTTGCTCGTCTCGGGGCCTCAGAGTCCCTATCTGTAAAAAGAGTGACGGGTGGGCTACTCCGTTTGTCTGAGAGCCCTCCCAGGACGCAAGTTTCCAGGTCCCGGGAGGCCAGCGCACTGGCGGCGGCATTCCAGACTCCACGTTTGACTGTGTGCGAGAGTGAGCGCCATCGACCTTTTTGTCCCTCTCCAACTTCGTCTGTCCCTGTCACTCAATGTCCAGGGCCCCAAGTCTGCAGTTCTAGGAGAATGCAGGGCAACTGGGGGGAGCGATGACTCTGGGAAGGGGGCCTTGCCATCCCTCACTGTCTCCCAGGCTGGAGGCAGGGCAGAGGCTGGAATGCATGGTCTGAATGGGGCTCGGAGCCATCCAGCCCTGGGGCTCCCCAAGAACCCACATCAGTCTCAGGTCGGGTGGAGGGTCCGTGAGGGACACCAGTGGATGTGTGGGCATGGAGGGTATAGCAAGTGGTGGCAGAAAGGAACAGTGTGGCTCTTGCTGCTCCAAGTGGGAGCCACAAACCGGCCTCAGCTGGGAGCAGGTTAAAAATGCAGAGTCTCAGGCCCACCCAGAACCACTGACCCAGAATCTGCATTCAACAAGATCCCTAGGTGAGTCTCGTGCACGTGACAGTTTGAGAAGCACTGCTGTGGCCGACACCTATGTCCGCCCTTACCCACTCAGATTCCTTTTCTAACGTTTGCACACACTGACTCCTGGAGCGCCTTCATCCTGGCAGTCCAGACCTGTTCTTTGGCTGGAGGGCTGCCCTCGGGCTGCTCCAGGCCCTTTGCCCATGGCACAGAGAGCCAGAAGGGCCTGGAAACGTACATCCTCCCAGTGGCAGCCCTTAACCCAGAAGTTCCAGAACTTTCATAGTTTGTGGAGCCCTTAGCATCTCAGGAATTTATTCAAAGCACTCACTCCGAGGCCACAAGAAGTGCCTAACAGTTCCATTTATTAAGAAGTGAGATATAAACAATGAGTATTTACATCCTAACAGCTCAGTAGCTGTTTAAAGCTATAATGTACACAGATTAAAAGAAAAAATAATATTCTCGTTTCATGCATCAATAACCACAATTTCTCATTAATGAGACACGTGTACCTTTCAATTCGTAACATCAGATTGGACAACACCACCCTCATTTCCTTTTCCAAGATTTTCATACAGTACTTGCTTTATACCACGGCTGCCACCTAACTCTCTGTTTCACAAAGATGTGACATCATCTAATGTCAAAAGTGTGAACTGTCTCGAGCGTGGTGTCAGACAGCTGAAGCTGGGTTGTCCTCAAAAATTAAAGTATCACATGGCACCCTGGGTGCCTCGGCATGTGGTTTGGGAACCGTGGCCTAACCTTTGACTGGGGCATATAAAGACCCCAGCTCCCTCGCCTGACCTCGTCTGCTGCTGGCTGGAGCCAGTCACCCTCTGCAGGACTTGCCCTTCTTCCCTTCCTGTCCCGTCCTTCTCCGTCTGACTTCTCCATTCCACTGTTTTTTTCTAGGAACACTTCCTAAGTACAGCTCTTTCTGAGGAATCTCAGTCTCAGGACTGTTCCTGGAGAACTGAGCCTAAGAAAAGGCGACCAGAAGAGGCAGGCTGGGGACCAGTTCGGAGACGACGGAGGGGAGCACGGTGGCAGGGAGGCGGGGAGTGGGGGATCAAGTCAGGGAACACTGAGGAGGTGGAGTTAGCAGCCTTGGTCGCCGACCAGAGAGGGATGGTGAGACACTCTCGGAGCCCTCTGGGTCCACCCCAGTGTGGAGATGCCATCTGGAGACCAAGAGTTGGTGTGGGTTGGGGGCAGGTAGAAAGGGCTTTTTCCCACATATTGAGTTCCAATCCTGAGATGCCAATTCTAAATAAAGGAGAAAGCGGAGCCGGCAAACTTCTCCACCCACTTTTAAGAAAAGGTTCTGTTTAAATGTGCACGTGACGCGCTGTTCCCAGCTTCATTAACCCCCTAATAATTATCCTAATGACTGCACCCGCTCTGTGTGAGGATGCGTTCAGAACCCGGCTCACGCTTGGCTTCAGACGCAGACAGCGTGTTCCTCCAGCGCGGCGTGTTGCCGGGACACCCTGAAATGTTTTCGGCAAACAGAGGCAGCTCCTGTGGCATGTCATCGCTGGGGGTGGCACGGCTTGAGCAGCGGCAGGTGTTCACAGCAGCAGAGACACACTCAGCTGAGGCCCAGACACCAAGACGGGGGTCCTCAGAGCTTTGTTCTCTGAGGGGGCCCGTGATGGAGTGTGAGTGTCATCTGCCGAGGGCCCACTGGGGGACAGGGGCTGTGCTGGCTGCCTTCCCACCCAGCATCTCATTTATTCCTCCAAAGAATCTTGAGATGTGGGCACTGTGAGCCCCATTTTACAGGTTCAAATACATCTTTTTATTCATTCAACACATGCGTACTGTGATGGGTAATTTGTGCGTCAGCCAGGGGGTGCCGAGATAGTCGGTCAAACACGATTCTGGGTGTTTCCACGAGGGAGTTTTTGGATGAGACGAACATTTAAGCTGGTGGGCCTGAGTCAAGCAGATCGGCCTCCCTGGTGTGGGTGGGCCTCAGCCAACCCAGTGAGGGCCTGAACAGAGCAGCCAGACTGGATCCTGAAGTTGAGCTGATCCAGTTGAGTCAAGCCCAGAAAATGCCAGGTGGAGCACAAGGAAATAAGCTGTCCCCCTCAACTTTGCCCAAATTGAGGATAACATGGTTGCTGTTCTAAGCCACTAAGTTTTGGGGTGGCCTGTGGCACCGCCGTAGACAACAACAGCGTGTTCTAATGGTGCTGTCCTGGATTCTTGTATTGGTCTATTCGGCATCTATGCATCGCAGGGCCAGTTGTATTAACTATATTTTCTTACTTTCCGTATTCTTGAGGCTCTGGTATTTGCAGGCTTTACAGGCCCAGGAAGAGACGGCCTCTCAGGCTAGCTGGTTCTTAGGGATCGCAAAGAGATCGGCTGGGAGCACAGGTCTCATACACAAACCAGCCAAGCAGCATCTATACCCTGCAACCACCCCCTTATTTAACTCACACCCGAAGCCAGTATCTCCCCTGCCCTAAATCATCCCAGGCAATGAGATACCATCCTAGGGCCCACTGACCGCCAGCGTTCTTCAAAGTAGTCTGCTCTGCCCTGCCTTTCTCGCGGACACCCCAGCAGAGGCTCTGGCCTAGGCTTTCCCTCACTCCTGCTTCTGCCTCCCAACCAAAACCTAGCGTTCCTCCCACACAGCGTGCCTGCCTCTCATCTCTAGGGGTCTGTGAGTAACACTGAACTTTCCTTTCGATGGCATTGCCCTCTCTGCGTCATCACTCGGTCACCTTCATAAATTAAGACCCGGGCACAGAACACAGCCTCTTTAACTCTCTGGGAAGAAAATGCCGGAGACTGCTCCTCTGCAGAGGGGCCCATAACCCCAGTGGAAGACAGCAAGCAGCGGTCTCCTGGCAGAGGGGGCACCTCTGAGGAAGACAGAACAGACGTAGACACAAGCTATGATTCACAGGTGGGGGCGTTCCAATGTCTGGGCTGGAGCTGGACCCCAAACCGTGATGGACTAAGGAGGGGGCTCCTCACACACGGGGAGGGGGGCCAAATTGGGGACCACGTAGGGTTAGCTTTCGAAGTCTCCCCTATGTTTGAGCCAAGCAATTTAAACAGGCTTTGCTCCTGCCAGTCACACACAGCTGGAGACCCGGACAGGACAGGGAATTTGAATGAGCCTGCGGAAGTGTCTGCATCTGGGCTGGGGAGGGAGGCTCTGCGCTCGGAGGTCGCGGTGCACCTGGACACACCCAGGGGCGTGGTGAGGAAGCGTTCTCAGCTGAGGCAGCGAAGGGTAGGCAGGTGCAGGGCGCCTTTGTCCACTGGAATGAGGGACGGATTAGAAAAAGCTGCCTGTCTGGGCAAACACAGCCTCTTGTGGACCATATGTGCTAAGGAGCTTTAGGGCAAAGAAAATGGCATTTCTTCTCCCTTCCTCAGGCACACACGCAGCTCCACCTGTTGAGTAGGGCGGGCGCCTGCTGACTGCTCCCTCTGGCCCCCCAGCCGGGCACCTTTGGGTAGGACTAGCTCGTTTCTGCCCTCAGGGAATTGGCACCCCGTGGACTGAGGTGGAAACAAAAAGCTGGCTCTGGGGACACAGATGAGAGACAGCATCTCAGAAAAGGAGCTGGGCCAGGTCTTGGCGAATGAAGAAGCATCTGACAGGCTGGTGGGGAGAGGGCACCCCAGCCAGCGGAACTGCCACTGCAAAGGCCCAGGGGTGGGTAAGTGTAGGGCGGTCTGCCCATGGGGAGCAGCCCGTGGCAGGTGCTGGGGAGGGGCGGCGAGAAAGCTTTCCTCCCCCTTCAGTGCATTGTCCTCTTCCCATACATCGGGGTGAAGTTCGTCTCCCTCGTCAGAAGTAAAGCTTCTGGGGATCAGGTCCCCCCTCCAAAAGAAGCCATTACACTGCCCCCCTCTACTGAGGTCCCCCACCCCGAGGAGTCAGGAAACAGGCCTGCAGGATAGGCAGACATGCAGTCAGTTTTAATTACAGAATCTGCCTCCATTTCCAGTTCCCCAGCTCCCTTTCCACAGGGAACCTTACCAGGACCCAAACGCCAAGCTGCTGAAGAACTGTTGAAAGCGCTCGAGAAACTTCCAGCAAATTCTAGAATGGCACTCCATTCCTCAGCAAAACATGGGCTGCTGGGGGAGGGGAGAGCGGTGCCGCTGGCTCCCTGCCTTCCACGATGTCCTCTGTGATGAATTCGACGCCAGAAAAAATAAATAAATCAGAGGGTGTGTTTCCCCTCGAGGACGGGCAACGACAAAATTGTAATGAATGAGAATGTTTCTGGGTTGTGTGTCGGAAAATTAGCGCGGGCTTGCATTAATTGAAATTCAGTTCTTTATGTTTATCAGTTCCCTTTTATCCTTCTGGGATTCGCAGCCGCGACAAAGACGCTGGGCAGCAGATTAATCCGTGTTGTCAGTGACAATGATAAATTGAGGTTTAAAAGCCTACATTGAGATAAATTACTATTAAAACTCAGGCGGCCCCCTCCTGTTCTGTCTGTAGAACCAAGAGTTTGTTAAAATACTGGGTTGCCTTTTATGGTGCTGAATCCTAGACTTCGATGGCGGTTTCTCAGACAGCGGAGGGGTTTTCTTTGCCCTAAATTCCCATCCCTTCCAGGTAGGTCTTCTGCCCGCTTCCCACCCTCTGCACTCCCCTGGCCCAGCGAATGCCTTCTTCTCACGTGGCCTCGACCACTCCATCTATCTCAAGGACCCGCGCACCTGTGCCTGTCCCCTGATCACTGATGCCCGGAATCCAGCTGCCCTGGGCACCTCCCAGGACCTTGGACTCAGCACAGCCGAGAATGAATATGCCGTTTCCTCCCCAAACTTGCTTCTGAGGCTGCGTTCCCCATCTTAGGGCACCACCATCCGCTGGGTCGCCCAAGTCGGAAACATCACCCTGAGCTTCTCCCTCCCTCTTATCTCCCAGCAGGTCAGTCACTCATTCCCCCACCAGCACCCTCTTCTCCTGCCCCAGCTCACTTCCCTGGTTCAGATCCTCAGTGGCTCACCCCTGGGTTGTCGGAACTGCCTTCTCTGTGGTCTTCCTGGCTGGAGTTACTTTCCACCCGCCTCCCCACCCTCCAAATCCATGCTCTGCTTATACCAGCTCTCTGCCCCATCACCTGCTGCTGCCATCCCTCTGGGGACAGCTCCACAGTGTTCAGGGCAAAGTCTAAACTCTGAGGCTTGTCGTGGTCCAGCCCCCAGCCTCATGACTGGCCACATCCACCTGCACTCCAGCGAGATCCTTGGTGTCTCCAGAACACACCACACTCTTTCTTGTGCCCTTGACTTTACCCCTTTTCCTCGCAATGTCTTCTCCACCCCTCCCTGCCAGCCAACCTCACACTGGTCCTTGAAGCCCACGCTCTAGTGGGGTGGAGCTTTGGCTCCCACCTCGGAGCGCTTGGCATGGTTCTTCTGCAGCACGCGTACCACTGGCTCATGTGTTAGCCATCACTTTCCTAATTCTCTCTCCCCGCCCCCCATCTCCCCCCGCCTCAGCCGTGAGCCCTGGCATCAGGGCATAGGTACCGAAGACAGGCGTGCATGGGCAGTCTGTGCCCAGCCTCGTCTGTGTTGGAGGCGTGCAGGTGAGCAGGCCATCAGCTTGCAGTCAGAAAGACGCAGAGGGGAGAGAGGAGGACGCTGCCCTCCCAGACCCTCAGGGTCCTGCCTATGGCTGAGAACAGCAGAGCCCTGAGACCCCCAGCCCCCTCTCCTCGCATCTCAGCCCCAGCAGACATCGCTGGCTCCCACTCCCTCCTCGGTGGCCCCGGGACTCCCCAAACAGCACCAAGAGCGCTTTGTAATAGCACCTCCCGTCTGCAGTGGGGAGGCAGACGTGAGGAGAGGAATGAATTCATATGAGTTTATTCCCAAGATCACAATACTGAAAGCTGCTTTCATTCCAACTGCCATCCTGCCAGCGCGTCCTGGTGACTTGGACGGGAAGGTCCCCTCCCAGGGATAAGAAGTTGTTTCGAGATGAAAGTGTTGTCTGGCTTGTCACATCTGATTTCTCAGGCAACGAAAAAGCCTCCATTCCTTTCCCTGGCTCCTGTCCCCTTCTCCTTCTCTTTTTCTTCCTCTCTTTCCATGTCCCGCTCCTCTCTCCCCTCCCTCCTGCTGCCTCTCTCTCTCTCTTACGTGGTACCCCAGCCCTGGCTGCAATTTCCCCGGTAACAATGAAAGACGTGGCCTTATAAGTAATCAGCAGCTGCAATTTGGGGGTGAATATTCAATTAGTTCCAGGCCAGGGATTCCCGATCAATAGTGCCTTCTCAAGGCAAAATAGTGGAACAAACCCTCTGATTAAGCAGTTCTGAGCCCTGGTGCAGGTACCACAACTGACAGCTCAGACGCGCTTTAATTAATGCCTGCCCTTTGCTCAGCTGGGGCTGTGGCTTCCCCGGGGGAAGGTTTTCAGCCCAGCTCCCCCCCAACACCCACCCCCTGGGAGCCAGCAGGAGCCCCACTATTGTGTGAGGCTGTGATAAAGTCAGAAGCCTGGCTTAACCTGGCTGTTTGGTGCCCAGTGCCAGGGGCTTAGAAATAGAATAGACTCCCAGGGATGGAGGGGCCCACAGATCCCTGATTCAGGGAGGAAAACTGCCCGCCCCCACCACACACACATTCACACACTCACATTCAACGTCTCTACCACGTGACTGCTCATCATCTACTTGCACACCTTCAGTGACCGGGAGCTCACTACACTGCGAGAGACTCTGTCTTCTCTCTGGCCAGCTATGATTATGAGTCGGCTCCTCCTGAGATAGATTCTGCCTCCATTGGTGCTGGCTTTGTCCTTCGGGATCACCTGGCTCCCTCCCACTTCAAATATGCTTGCTACCACTCCTTGCCCCAGCACTTCCAATGGCTCCCTTGGCCTATGAAATGACCTTATAGTAGTCGGCATTTAAGGCCTCCGTGGTAATAGCAGCAATATCACTATCATAATTTGTTGAGTCTGCTATGTGCCAGCCCCATGCTGTGTCTTTCATAGTGTTTTTTAATCCTTGTGATAGCACTGTGAGGATGAGGCTGTTGTTACTCTCTGCTTTACAGACAGGGAAACTGAGGCACTGTGGACTTAGGTAATTTGTTCAAGGCCAGGCCACAGATCTAACGAGGCTGGTCTACTCCTCTTTGAAGACTCCGGTGTCGCCTCTTGGGCGAGCCTTCCCGACCCTGTCTAGACAACGTGCCTACCCCCGCCCTGCGCTCCTACCACACCCCATACACGCTTCTGTTGCTGCCCTCATTTCTGGGTATTTACCTGTTGGTTAACCTTTTGCACATCTGCCCCATGTACCCCTCTCAGGTGGGGGCTGGCTGCACCTCCTTCATTTTGGAACACCCCACCCTTAGCGCAGAGCCCAGCTCTTAGATTGTGCTCGTATCCGTGGAAGGAATGAATGACCTAAACTTCTACAGAGGCTGCTATGGCCCAGGATGAAATGCCCACAGCCAAGATGTCAATCAAAGGAGAAGCTAAATGTCAGGGAAGCTCTGCAAAGACAACCCGGATGTACACACAGCAGAAAAGGCAAAGCAGAATGGTAGAAAGAGCCCAGATCAGGGCAGTCAGGAGCCCCAGGTTCTAGTCCCAGTCCTGCCAGGCTCTGTGTGGCTTGTGGGATAAGTCCTTCCTCTCATTGGGTCTCGGTTTCCCCAACCATGAACCTCCACCTGTATGGACGGCTTCTAGACCCTCCCAGCACTGTCTGCAGGAGGGCGGGACTTGACCAGGGCTTCTAAGCAGAAGCGTGCTCAGTAACTCCCCAGCACGGCCCCACTGCCGTTGCTCCAGACTGCTGGGCACTGCCTGCCTGCAGCTTGCCCCTCTCGCGGCTAAGGAGGCCCAGAGGAGCAGGAGGAGCAAGAGGAATAGCAACAACCACCACGGCTAATCCGCAGACAGCACTTGCTCTGTACCAAGCCCTTCCTAAGCACTTTGCAGGCCCATTACAAAAGGCAGATGCCCTGGAGGACTTTTGCAACGTGGTCTCTGTGAAGCTGTCGGCCTGAGCCTTCCCCTTACAGAAAGAACACCCCAGACAGAGGGACGCCCTCTGCCCCTGATCTTGGCCCAGGACACATGGCCAGGTCCAGATGACAGCCTTCTCTCTCTGTTGATGACCTTGCTTTCTAATTCACGGAGACAATAGAGGCCACCAGACAGCACTGCATCCTTCCCACCTCTCACCAAATCTTCCAACCCACTTGCAGCTACGCCCACACTCCAAAAGATGTAAATCGGATCACGTCCTGTGGCTGTGGCTGTCAGCCGTGGCGCGGCTGTGGGCGATGATGGCAGGAATGGAAATCAGACCCTGAGGGGTGCAAGATAATCTCTGAAATGTACAGGCACAACGTCTGACCCGGAGGAGGGCAGGGTGGTGGGTGAGCGTGGTCGTGACGACACTCCGATAACAGCAGCCAGCACGCGCCCACCACTGGCCCTGCGCCAGGCGCTGGAGTAGGTGCTTTATGGACGCTTATCTCCCACAACCTCTGCAGATGGGGAAACAGAGCCCAGAGATGTTGAGACGGCCGGTGAGGAGGTGACCAGCTATCTAACACCAGAACCATCTGCTTAACCACCCCTCTGGGCTGCTGTTAACTGAGAGCGTCCCGCCCTCTCTGACCCATGTCAGTGTCCACCAGTTTACTGATGGAGTACTTAGGTCTCCTGACTCCTGATCCATCACTCCTGCCCCATTAGCTCATTGCCCTTCTCTGCCTCTCCTCTCCTCGGTACTCAAGCATCGTTAACATCTGACATCAGGTGTTCAGGCATTCCCATGGTGGCTAAGGCTCAGACCAATGATTGCAACATGACATGTTATGAATCAGGGGTTGGTCCCAGGGTGGGAGACCAATCCCAGTGGAACACGCCATGTGCAAAGAAGCCTCTGCTGGTGTCTTGGACAGGGATCAAAGAGGACTTCTGGGTAATCTACTCCCTCCATGGGACACCCAGCTGAGTGGGTATGAGTTACCTTGGAAACGGAAACTCTACCCTCCAAGATGGCTTCCAAGGATCCGTGCAGCCTGGTTTCATGCTCTTATGTATGTATGTGTGTATGTCTCTATGTATTTATGTGTATATGTGAGCTTGTATGTTGTATCAGGAGTGGCCTGCATAACCAATAGAACACGCAGAAATAACGGTGTGCGACTTCTAAGCCTAGGTCATAAAAGATATTACTTCCACCGTCCTGTTTTCAATCGCTCCTTCTGGAGGAAGCTGGCCGCCACTTTGTGAGGACACTCAAGCAGCCGTGTGGTGAGACCCACGTGGAGAGCAATGGAAGACTCTTACCAACAGCCAGCACCACCCTGCCAGCTGTGTGAGTGACTTGCCTTGGAAAGAGGACCCCAGCTCTAGTTGAGCCTTCAGATGATGAGACCCTGAGCCAGCACTGCCCAGCCAACCTGCTCCCAAACCCTGACCTGTAGAAACCGTGACAGGTCGTAAATATTTATTGTCGTTTTAGACCATTAACTTTGGGGAAATTTGTTGCACCACAGTAGGCAACTAATTCAGTGGGATACCCCCACCCCACACCCCCAGATCTACTTTATAAACAGACTTGAATGGCACTTGTGTTCTGAAGAACCACTCCGCTGAGCACAGGCCCGGAGTCATGACCATTTTCATCCCAAAGTAAGGCAGGCGATGCTCTAATTATGAAAGAGGATTTTGGATTCCTCTTGGGTCTGCGGTTGAGAAAAATCAAACCTTGATCATGACAAACCTGTCCACGTATGGAGGTCAATAAGTGTAGGTGGCCCTTCTCAATGTGGGACACAAGGACTATTTGAGAGGAACGAGGGAGATTTGATTAGAATAAACAGTAACGAATTCAGAGGAGCAGAGTTGTGCTGACTTTTCCAAGAAATCAGCTCCTTAGCCAGAACGGGGCCAGCTTGTGTCAGCTCCTCTGTGGAAGGAATGCGTTGTCGTCTGACCTGACTTTGGACTCGAGCTTTTGGGCACGAGGATGTCCCCAGCAGAGCAGCTGGGGCAGGTGGCACCATCTCTGGCCCTGCCACATGCGAGTTGGGGAAGCAGCTTCCAGGTACAGGCCGCAAGATGCTCCAGCCTCTGAGCCCTCCCAGGGTTGGATGCCATACAATTCTTCGCTTGCCCTCCATTCATCAAATCCCAGGCTGCGTTTTGCCAAGTACAACAAGTGTATATTTTTAAGGGGAAATTAATGCATATGTTTCTGATTCATCTCGTGTGGAAACTATCAAAATATTGTGTCTGAAGTAAAGTAACATCCAGAAAAGGCTCTGGGTAGTTTTGCCAGATTTTTATGTATCTCTTGACAGGATTGTGTTCCGGCCTCACTGCTTGCCACACTCTCACCAGCCGGTGCACACGACCCTCCTCCAGGAAGTCTCCCCGGCTGCCCCAGCCTCCTGGAGCTGCCTCTCCTCGGGGCACAGGGGGCTCCAAACCAGGGCCACAGCCTGTTCCCACAGGTCACGATCGTCCCAACCGGACTGTGAGCTGCTCCAGGGCAGCAGCCAGACACTTTCCTCACTGGACTCCACCAAGACACACCCGCTCAGGCTCACAAGCTGTGTGTCAGGAGACAAGGCGGACCCTAGGGGGGCTGCACCGGAGATGAGGCGAGGAGGAGGCCAGGGCACTGAACCATAGAGGTTTGGTTCTGAGTCCTCCCCTCAGAATGGTTCTCTTCCTTAGACCCATGTGCAGAGGTGATACGGGGCAGGCTGGCGTCTAGCAGCTCATCCCAAGCCTCCCCTCCTGAGCCCATTGATTCTGCTAGAGTGAGGGAGGGGTGCTGCCCCCAACCTGGCCACTCAGTGAGCACTGATGCCAGCTGTAAGCTAGACACTGGCCACTGACTACAAGATGGCCATGGCCTCAGATTAAGCCACCACCCCCTCCACGGATGCAGGCCTGGCCTGGCCAGCAGCTAATGCCGATCTCAGTCCTGGCCCGAGCACCCAACACACAGCACAGTTCACAGCTCGGACACGTGAACTGTGTCGCGATTCCGTGGTGTCTTGGCACGCCCCCTCCCACTGCTGGGGCAGCTGGGGGTCCGCACCCCTCCCCCCAGGCTCTCGTTTCTGTTTACCCAGTGGCTATGAGTTAGGATCCTGTCTAGTCTCTGACCGACTGCCTGACCTCCCTGACCACAGGAGTCCCCTCTGACACTTTAGGGCTACGTGGGAAGCGGAAGTCACCGTCTCCCATGGGAGGAGACGTGCTCCTTCTCATCTGCGGGATGCGCCACAGCAAGCTCACAGCGCGGGACAGCCTGCTGTGGCCCCGCCCCAGCACCCTCCTTCCATGGAGCCTTCCAGACCTCCTGGGCCCAGTGCCCAGCCCCCCGCAGCCACCAGGAAAGGACCCAGGGGCTGGAACGCACAGGCAACAGGACCAGGGTTAGGACTGTCCCTCTCTCTGACCACCCCACCCAGCGCCTCTGTGGGCCTCGGTCTCACGGTTTCTGCCCACCGAGATGGTGCTGGTCCGAATGGCCCCGTCTTTCCTTCTTCTGAGGCACCTTCCTGTCATTCTTCTACAGCAAAAATGTCAGGGTTATTTCCTTAGTGACAAGGGCCCACTGCCAGACCAAAAGGCAGGGCGGCTATACCCCCTTGCATGTTCCTACAGGACACACGCAGAGTCCCGTGTGTGCGTTCCCGGTCCTGTGTGTACACTCCAATGCCCGTGAGGGCGTGAGCTCCTGCTGGGATCACAGCGGTCAGGAGTGCGAGGTTTGTGCAACATTGCTTCAAAAAACTTAGCGGGAGTTCTTGGAAGAAGCCGCAGGAAGGGAGGTCAGGGAAGGAAGGCGTTTCCTCAGCCAGCCTGCCACCTTCCACACAATCGTGAGGACCATCAGGACGTCAGCATCCTGTTTTGAAAGCCCAAGGAAGGACACTCCTGCAGAAACATCTCACCACTCACACTGTGCTCTGGAAATCACAGACCCGTTGGTTCCACCACAGATCCCCAGGGAAAAGGTGGCACATGGTCTCTCTCTTCTCGTGTGACTGTGGGGGTGGGTGGGCAGGATACGCATATTTACAGTAGGAGGCATGGAAGACACAGAAAAAAATAAAGAAGGCTCGTAACCATCACACAGCCAACCCACTCTTTCCTCCTGCACTGTTTCCTAGTTGGCGTCACAGGCTCGAGTCTTTTCTCTCTGCTGTTCTCACCTCCCATCTCATCACCGACGTTTCCTGCCGTTGTGAAAGGCTCGTTGAAAATACCATTTCATGGCCACGTGATATTTCACGGGCTGGCTGTACCCCAGCCGACTTTACTCTTTTCCTGTTGATGAGCATTCAGAGTCTTGTCCTTAAGATTTGTTCTTGTTTATCACGGTGGAATTAATCCGTGTGCATAAGCCTTGGTTTGGATCTCAGATTGCTTTCTTATCCAAATCCTAAAGTAAAATTACTGATTATGAACATTTTAAGGCCTCTGATTCTTATGTCTGAATCGTACTCCAAAATGTTTGTGCCACTTTCTACCCCTACCAACCACACAGGAGATGCCGTCTCACTGAAACACGCCAGCACTGAATATGTTCACTTTCCCATTTTTGCCATTTAGGCTGGAAAAATGGCAACTCTTACTTAATTTGAATTTCTCTGATCATTCTTGGTGTATGATGAACCGCTGGGGACACACGGAGTCTGGCATATGAGGATCAGAATGTCAGCTGCAATGCTGTTTACAGCTGGACTGGAGGGTGTGGCTTGCATGTGCTAAGTCGTGGGCTTCCCTATCCTGAACCCCAGAATTTGAACAGTCACACCCAGGGCTGGACAACACCAGGCTCCTTTCGTGGGGCCTTCCTATGAAAACTGGGAGCATACAGCAGCAGCTGAGTGCACACACTCTCTGCAGATGGGCAGGACTCCAAGGGAAGTGGGGCGGGTTGCGGGGGGTGGGGGGGAGAACTCAGTCAAGTCAGGCAGGCCCAGGTCCTCCTCCCAGGTCGATGTTAAGATAAGCCACTTCTCTTCCCAGGGGAAGGGGATGGAGCAGTGCAGGGGAGGAGAGAGCCATGGGCGTTGATCCCCTGTTACATAGCGAAGGTGGGCTTTCTGCCACGTGCACACTCGTTGGGTTTGGAAAGAATTCACATACCCCCCTTTGTTCCCTTTGCCACCGTGCTCCCCTTGAGTTTTACCCTTCATGTATATAGTTCACAAAATTATGCCCTGGCTGCTGGGCTCCGTGATGGTTCAGGCACGAGAACAGTTGCCATATTCAGACTGGGGATGCTTAATAAAGAGATGGTTTACAAAGATTCGGGTCAGGTGCAGGACTCGGGGCCAACACCAGGGTTGGGAATAGGAATGTCGCCACCCTACGGAAGACACACCCTAAGGGGACCCCAGTGTATAATCCCCTTGAGTGTGGGTGGGACCCGTGACTCACTTCTCACCAACAGAATATGGCAAAGGCGATGGGACGTCAGTCCTTGGATCACACCGTGTCACATGAGACTCTGTCTCAGCAGACTGGAGAGAGATTCTCTTGCTGGCGTTGGAGAAACAAACTACCCTGTTGTTAACCTGGGAGAGGGAGAGGACCACGTGGCAGGCAAGCGAGCATGGCCTCTAGCCCCGAGGGTGGTCTCCAGCACATAGGCATTAAGAAACTGGAGTTGCAGGAGAACGCAGTCTGCCAACACCCTGACCGAGAGCTGGGAGGAGCTCAGATTCTTCCCCGGTTAAGCTTCCAGCTGGGAGCACAGCCTGGGGGACACTGATTGTAGCCTGTGAGACCCCAAGCAGAGGACCCAGCTGGCATGATTTCACCATGTTACAAAAACAGGGCAAAATAACACTCTTTGTTTCTATAGGTGCCTACATATGTGCATGTAAGTGCATGCATATAAAAAGACACAGACATTAGATTACGATAGCAGTTACTTCGTGGGGACTCTGGGTCTGAAGCGGGGGGAGGTGGTCAAGCTCTGCTTGCATTTTCATGTCGTTGCTTGAATGTTTATGATAACAACATATTCATATAGTATTTGTATAAGTAGAATACTAATGGTAACAATACAAGACAAAGCAAAAACCATTTGCCTATGTATTCTGTGCTCACAATAGCCTGGAAGGCGTGATTCCCACCTTGCAGGTAAAGAAGCTGAGACCCAGAAAGGGAAACTGACTTGTGCCGGGCTCAGTAGCTCATCAGTGCCGGGTCTGGGCCCACATGCAGTGGTTCCTGGGGCCCCAGGCTCAGTGCTGTTTCCACTGGCCTGTACTCCACAGACGGCCTGGCAGGCGGGATGGGCCAGGGCCCTGTAAAGGCCCTACCTGGCTAGCACTCAAGAGACACAAGGCTCTCTACGCATAATCTGTATTGGACCCCATCTGGCAGATGTCACCCCTAGATCAGTCTGGGGACAAATCTCTTATCCATTGACTCTTTGGGCAGACTTGAAGTTTATGTGGACCAATCCTTTATTTGACAGATGGGGAAACTGAGGCCCGTGGAAGAGAGGGCCCAGAAACCTTGCTCTGAGTACCCTGTGTGTGGCCATGCCGAAGAGGACGAAGCAGCAGGAGGAGGGGGGAGCCACCACGGGGCCTCTCCTCCTGGAACGCTCACTCTATGTGGAGTACAAGACGTGCAGTGATGCCTCACAAACCGTAAAAGGTAGGCGTGAGCAGCGGGGCGAGCGTGGGGAGAGACTGTGCACACACCAGAGCCTCACCTTCCCCATGTCCCAAGCTGTGTCTCCAGGGAAAATCTGAGCCTATGGGCATCCGGGCTGTGGGACAGTGTCTGTCTCTCAGCTCTGATCTCTGAGGGGTGGTAGGCAGGGGTCTGTCCAGGGGACATAGCCAGCTGAGGAAGGGACTGAAGATCTGTCCTTTCGAAGAGCCTGGAGAGGCTGTGAGGGCTTGGTCTGGGGCCAGCAATGTAGACTGGTGCAATCTAAGAAGGCTTCCCAGAGGAGGTGATACATGGGCCAGGCCTTTTAGGAAGCAGGACTGGAGCAAGGTTTTAGGGAGGGTGTTTGGAGCTCAGGCTGTAAATCTTTTAATAAAGTTCTAGATTTATATAAGTTTAAATTACTTAGCTTACTTATTATCAAATGGCACAATGTCAGTCTATAAAAGAATCAGACACATCACTGCAAGGTAATTGAACGAGTTACTTTTTTTTACAAGTTTACACAGCAAAGAAATTCTTTGCTCACAAGCTATGCCATACAATCACCCTGTCTAGGATGCAGCAAGCCAGGGGGCCCCTGACAAGCTGAGCGTGGGGTGTAGGCACGGGGGGCGGGGGCAGCCTGGGTGTGATGGGCAGAATGTCTCCTTCAGAAGGGACAGGAGACCTGCTGCCGCCATGGGTTTCCTCCTCGTCAGTCGCCTGGGACCCCCTCGCCTCCCAGCCTGCCTGGAGCTGTTGCCTTTGGTGTCACTCTTTCCTCAGTGGCGCCAGCAGGCTTCATTGTTGAAAACGTCTGTATGTGGCTTTAATCAGAGCCCTTGTCAAACGCTCACCCCCTCCTTTTGTACTTCATTGTCCTCGAGGGGGAAAAGTTATTACGAGCATCATTTTACGCAAAGCTCCTGGATGTGCGGGGTTCCACAATACATGAGGCCCTGACTTGCTCACTGCTCACCACCCAGGAGTCACAAGGGGCAAAGGGAGAGAATGCCCATCCCTTCCTGAGCTGCTACTTCAAGTCCTGGTCAGCTGTCAACTTGCTGTGTGGCCTTGAGCCAGTTACTACCCCTCTCTGGGCCTCAGGTTGACCATCTATGCAACCAGGGAGCTGGAGATGGTCTCCAAGGGTAACTTCATCCCAATCTGCTGTAATTCTCTGGTTCACAAGAATAACTGGAATCACACAGGTGCACGCATCGGGTTTCCCGGCCTCGGGTCGCCCCGATCCCTGAGAGCTGATGGAGCCTTCCTGCTGCACCTCTGAGCACAGCCCGCCCAGCTCTGACCTCCGATGGCCCCTGGCTTCCAGCCCTGCATCGCCTGGTCGCAGCCTCCCCTTCCCGCCTCACCTCTGGTCCCTGCCCGCAGCATCGCTGCCGCCAGCAAGCAGCCTACACCTGAAGTTTTCTTCGTGGCTGCTTGAAAATGCTGTTGCCTCCACCTGGCGTGACTCCCCCTCTTTCCTTTACCTGCCCAGCTCTTACGTTGCCTTCAAAACCCAGTTCAAATACACATCTCGGGCACATGCCGGTGGAATGAGTCTGTTCCTCTTTTGGCTTCCCTGGCCCCTGGACACCCCCAAAGCCCAGAACCCCCCACTGTGTGGTCAGTGTCTCATGACCACAGAGCACAGAGCACGGTCATGGGCATGTCTGTGTCCCGGCTCTCAGAACAGGGCCTGGCCTGGACAGTGTACGGATGCCCGTTGGCTGCACCGTGGGAGCAATAGGGCAGACGGCATTCATCTCAACACGGCTGGTGACTGACCTTCACTCCGGTCCTGCAAGAGATGCATGGTGCAGTGGGAAGGACACGATTTTGGAGATGCTGCCACTCTCTAGGAGCGTGCACCCAGGAAAGTCACTGAACTGCACTGCTCTGTCCGTAAAATGGAAATAATAAAGGTTAGGCCGCAGTCAGAAAAGATAGGAGAAGTATATAATATCCAGCGTATAGTAGTTACTCAGTAAATGGTAGCTATTGGGTCCACCTATTGCTCTGTCCATCCATCCATCCATCCATCCATCCATTCAGCATTTATTGAGTCCTTTCTGTTTGCTTGGCACAGTGTGTGCGCGGCTAGGGTCGTAACCGGAGGAAGCAGGCTGACACAGCTCTGATGTATTCTTCTTCTCTCCTGATCCGGCTCTGAGGTTTGAGGTTGTGGCCTTGGTTTCCTTCCAGCCCCCCACCCCCACCTGACCTGGTGCCGCTCTGAGCTAGTGGGATGGACATCTGACCTGGCTCAGGCCACCTGCAGGAGGAGCATTGGCTCCCTCTGCACCTGCACGTGCCCTGAGGTGGGCCTCAGAGAGTCTGAAGAAGGCTCCAGATGGGCAGTGCCTGGGATGCTGGGGTCAGCGCTGTCCACTGTGCCACCCAGAGGCACTCCTGCAGCCTCCCACATGGCCCTCCGTGGTGCCACCCCCACTGACCTGAACAAATCCCAGCCCTGCTCCAACCCCAGGGTCCTACCAGTGGATGGACTCACTCTGCCACTCAGCCTCCCAAGGGCCATTGTGAGGATTAAATGAATGGACATAGGTGGACTTCTAGAAAGTTCCTGGCATGGAGTAGGCATTGCAGGAACATTTGCTTTCACTACTTTATCATTTAATGCTCACGGCAGCTTGTGCAGGGACCTCATTGCCTTCAATTTACAGTCAAGGAGACAGGCTGAGCGAGAGGAGAGCCGCCCGAGGACGACGGCTGGAGACAGGAGGGGGATATGGCCAGCCCGGCAGAGCCTGGCCCTCTCCTCCACCCGCACAGGCCGGGGTCAGGCTGTCCACAAACACGTGATCACTGCCCTGAGCTGTTCAGAGCTCCCTCCAGCTCAGCGGCCTGGCCAGCGTCGGGGGCGGGGGACGTGGCTGGAGACAGCGCCCTGCCCCTTTGTTGGGGATTGATCCAGCTGCGGCTGGAACCAACACACACACACACACACACACACACACACACACACACTCCCTGAGAAATCCTCCCTAGCCAGCCCCTACCGCTGTCATCAGCCATCAGCCACTGCCACGCTCGGCAGCTCCCGGGTGAGGGACCTTCCGGAAGCACCCGGGACCTTCCAGAAGCACATCGCAGCAGCCCATGCGGTTGCTGAAACACATCACACCCCCAGGTGCTTCCGTCTCAGACGTGGAGCTAGAGGATTTACAAACACCTCAGGCCCCAGCAGCTCAGGGTAGGCGTCACACCGCCCATCTCCCAGGACCAGCGTCTGGTGGCTCAGGCACAGAGCTTGCTTAGGGACAGTGAGGGGGCGAGTGGCCCGCCAGGACGAGAACCAAGTGTCCTGAGCCCTTGTCAGCCACTTTCCCACCTTCCAAGTTCTCAGTGACTCAGTTGTCCTGGGAGCTCCCTGTGGACCTGGTCCCTGAGTAGAAAAGAATGAGCAAGACAAGGCACCCCTGGGCTCTTCCCGCTGGATTGTCTCCTCCACCCCAGCCCCTCGGGGACCACTCCATCACATGTTCCTTCGGGGGGGCTTTCCCAATGAGTCTGTCAGCACCTCACCAACACCCCTGACCTGGCAGCCCTTTGCGGCTCCGAGCTGGGCCAAGGCCTCCCCTTTCACAAGCTTTTTATTCCCTCCAAAGGTGACCGATGCTGCTTTCAGTGAGGACCCACCTCAAGCTTCAGTTATTTGTGATTTAATGAGGAGCCTTTTAATTATAACATCTGTTGTTTTAATTACCAAAGGAATTATAATGAGGCTCCCGGAGGAAGCGGCTGCCTGAGCAGGAGCTGGAGAAGAATTCTCAACATGAGAGGCCCCGCTGGGGTCCTTGGCATGGTGACTGCCACGGTGCATGACCCGTCACAGAGAGCACTTCATCTTCATTTTAATTAAGCTTTAGGGGCGAGGCAGGAGGGCTCGGATCAAGGGAGCTGAGCAGCCCAGAAACTGGAAGAGACTCTGTGTTGCGAAGCCGTTGGGTCTGTGGATGGGGAGAAAGCCAAAGAGAAACTAGACATTTTGCTGATGCTGGTAGAGGCACACACCTGTCACCCGACAGTGAGGAGGAGAGGCAATGATCCTCCCTACGGCCCAGCTGTGCAACCTTCGTCAGGTGAGCTGACCTCTCCAGATTCCAGTTCCCTCATGGAGAAAATGAAAGTGAGATCTTTCCATCCTCTCTCAAGGAAACGATTCCTTTCTGCCATTGGATTCTGGGTGTAGAGTTGGTGAGATCTGTTCACATCCATGGAAGAGCTAGGCACCGTGTGAGATGAACACCACACAGACAGAGGGTCTGAGATGGAGGAGGGGGTAGCAGTGATGATGACAATGATGCCGGAGTTCATGATGGTGGTAAAAGTGCTAACAATCGTGCCCATTCTCCCAGTTTCTTACGCCTCCCATAGCCACGCTCTGTGCAGGTCCTCTCCATAGAGAGGCTGAGTCTATTTGCCCCACTGAATCGGGAGAGGCCTTGTGACTTGCTGTGTTCAATAGAATGCAGTGCCAATGATGTGCCTGTTCCAAACCCAGGTCCCTGCAGACCCTGCATGTGGCTGCTGTCTCTCTCGCTCCTCTGCCATGACCGTGAGGACACGCCTGGGCTTGCCTACAGAGGATAAGATCTCCATGCAGGAGAGCCAGGTGGCCCTAGTTGCCCCCACCAAGGCCATTCTAGATGGGCCAACAGCCCCGCCAGCTGCCAGACAAGTGAGTGAGCCCAGCCAGGACTCCAGACAAGGAGCAATAAAGGCGAGGGTTGTAGGCTCCTGAGGATTTGCAGTAACAGTATGACAACAAATAACAGGTGTATTCTTCTAGGTCCTGGAGCCATTGAGAAACATATACAGGAAACAGGCAGGTCACAAAACATCATTTCTTTTGACTGGTGAGACTTGGTTGGTGAATAAAATTTGTGAACAAAACGAGGCTTTCTACCCAAATTAAATGGACCCACCCATGGCTTTCCAGGGGGGCTTATCACTTAGAGGAGAGGAGGAAATCAACCTGCAGCCTTGGGCAGGCCAGTCAAGGAAGAGAGCGTGGTCTAGAGAGAACGAGCTTTGACCTAACCTCACAGCCAGACAAGACGCTTCTTTTCCCGTGGGTAGAACAAGGGCAGAACCACACTCCCACGCTTCCAGCAGGGCTGAAGTTCCTGTTTTCCTTTTTAAGGGCCTTGGCAGAAATGTAGAAAAAGGGAGAAAATGACTGATCCTAGAGTGGTCATGATGAGGCGGTGACGATGGTGGTAGTGATGAGGATGTTGGTGGAGTGACAATGATGCTGTCCGTCAGCAGCCTGTGAACTCCGCCTAGCCCTCCCAGTTGGTTCCAGTGTCTTGTCAGGCTGGCCGCTCCAAAGAGAGAGCAGGCTTCCTGGGCAGACTGCAGGCAAGGAGGTTTCTCTGTCCCTGCTCCGTGGGCCTCCTTGAAGTTTCCCAATGCACCAGGATCCTTTGCACCTCTGCCTCAGATGATGCTCCTCTTCTGCCTGGATCTTCTCCCCCATGTCCCCCCTCTGGAAAGCTGGCATGCATCCTTCAAGACTCAGTTCAAATGCTGCCTTTTTCAGTGAAATCCTCCTGGATCCTATTTGATGGATGTAGGGTCCTCATCTCCAGGGCTCCCATACCCTCTGTGCATCCTCCAATTAGAGCACACATCACACTCGGCCGGCATCTGGTTCACCTACCTTCCCCACGAGGCCCTTGCAGGCTAAGAATGCATCTTATCCATCAGTAGATTATTCACGTCCCACATTAGACCTGGACCATGGTAAGCGCTTCATAAATGTTTGCTGATTGGTTCAACTCCTACCTTACCACGCACGGATGGAGAAGGAAGGCGGTAAGTGCACGGGAGAGGCTCCAGGGGTACAGGTGGAGGCCGGCGTCTTCTGGAACATGGACTAAAGGTGTGCATCAGTTGGCTCACAACACTGACTCATCAACCAGCCCCTATATTTTTCCAAGAATTAGCTTTAAAAAAAATATATAGTTATTTTAACAGAAGGAAGCAGGCAGGTCTGACTCGACAGGATGCTGACTTCCTGTAGCACGTTTTATTAAGACTCATCAGGACTGGAGTTCTGTGCATCCTCTGAGGGTGCTGGTGTGTTCAGGAGGCAGAATGATAGGGAAATGAAACGCAGCAGCTGCATCCTTTGAAGCTTTTTTAAGCAGCAAGTCCGGGCCAATGCCACAGTGTACACGGCTGGAGAGTACCAGATATGCTCCCAGCCTAGCCTTCCATCCCAGTGGGAGGACACCTTTTCTAATTGGCCCCGTTAGATAACCACTCTTCCGCATGCTCCTGTTTGGAGAATAGATGGATGCTCACAATCATGGCATGGAGCAAATTTGTGTAAAGCTACTCTTCTGCTTTTAGTGACTTTCAATAAACACATGTGCACACATGCACACACATGCACAGAACAGGGGAAATTGAAAAGGGATTAAAATATCAGAAAAAGGAGACATTTAGGTGACAGTAAGACCCATGAAAGATTGGGAGGTCAGGACCTACAAGTGTTTTCTTTCCTGGGCACCTTTCCTCCGCCACAGATGACCCTCACACACACCTCCCTTTCTCTAGACTGCGTGCCATTTTATTCCGCAAGTCCCAACTCAAAAGCCTTTGATGGCTCCTTGGCGTGTCTGGAATGAAGTCCACCTTCTGGGGTGCCATTTACGACTCTTCGCAATCTGACTCGAGCCTGCCTTTCCTTGTGTCTTCTAATATTCCTCTTCCATCCTACATGTCCTGTGCAGCTCTACTGCTAAAACTAATAATTGTTGTCATCATCACCACACCCACTTGCATTTATTGAGTGCCAGGCCCTGGACCAGCAGCTTTACATCTGTTATCTTATTTCGTCTTTGCAGTTCGATGAGGTAGGTGTTATCTTCAGCTTGAAGATGAGGAAATTTGGGCTCAGATCAGTTAAAAGACTCGCTCTAAGTTACACTGTTAATGACTGGCCAACAGAACCTGTACTGCCCTCTTTGCCTTAACAAATACTGTCCCCTCGTTAGTGAATTCCCTCCTCCACCTTCTTCATCCGACGATCTCCTGCTTTAGAGCCCTGGTAAACATTCTCTCTCTGATTTCTGATCATTCCTTCTCCCATCCAGCTCCCTTGGCTCCATGAATCCCATTGGAACAAATGCCATTTGGTTGAATTCCACTTCTCAAAATTGAGTGAAAAGCGTCTTAACATAATGAAATCCTCTTCTACAGAGTTTTAATTCAGCTCTGCAAGTCAATAAATCTCTGTTGAGAGCCTGTGCTGTCCCAGGTTCTGTGTCCTGTGCTGTGAGAGTGTAAATAGCGTCAAAGATGCCCTCTCCTGAGTTTCACACAGATTGGCACGTGGCTGTTCACGGTATTCCTACACGGCAAACATCGCTAGTCGACCTGTGGGCATTTCCTCTTTTCATTCTAAACATTGTTCATTTATGCATTCTCCTTTTCTGGACCAGTCTTAGCAAAGTTTGTTAAACTATTGACCTTTCCAAGCAACTCACTTTTAGTTTTGTTGATGTCTTTATTTTTGTGGCTGTTCTATTATTTGCCTTATTATTTATTCATTTCTATCATTACCTTTATTTTCTTTTTCTAGTTTCTCTTATTCTTTTTTAGACTCTTGAGTTGGTTGCTTGGGTTGTAGTTATTGGCATTGATTCCAGTTTCCTAATAAATGCCTCTAAGATTATAAATCGCCTAAGAAACAGCTAAACGAGATCAAAAAAGCTTGGATATGAAGCTCTTTTCTTATTTATTTTTTTTATGTGAATTTCACCTCAATTTTTTTTTTAATGTTATGATAGATTACAACCTTGTGAGATTTCAGTTGTACATTTTTGTTAGTCATGTTGTGGGTACACCACTTCCCCCTTTGTGCCCTCCCCCCACCCCCCCTTTTCCCTGGTAACCACCGATCAGATCTCCTTGTCAATATATTAACTTCCACCTATGAGTGGAGTCATATAGAGTTCGTCTTTCTCTGACTGGCTTATTTCGCTTAACATAATACCCTCGAGGTCTATCCACGTTGCTGCGAATGGGCCAATTTTGTCTTTTTTTATGGCTGAGTAGTATTCCATTGTGTATATATACCACATCTTCTTTATCCAATCATCAGTTTCTGGGCATGTAGGTTGGTTCCATGTCTTGGCTATTGTAAATAATGCTGCGATGAACATAGGGGTGCAAGGGACTCTTGGGATTTCTGATTTCAGGTTCTTAGGATAGATACCCAGTAATGGGATGGCTGGGTCATAGGGTATTTCTATTTTTAACTTTTTAAGAAATATCCATACTGTTTTCCATAGTGGCTGTACCAGTTTGCATTCCCACCAACAGTGTATGAGGGTTCCTTTTTCTCCACAACCTCTCCAACATTTGTCGCTCTTGGTTTTGGATGTTTTTGCCAATCTAACGGGTGTAAGGTGATATCTTAGTGTAGTTTTGATTTGCATTTCCCTGATGATTAGCGATGATGAACATCTTTTCATGTGTCTATTGGCCATATTCATGTCTTCTTTTGAGAAATGTCTGTTCATGTCCTCTGCCCATTTTTTGATCGGGTTGTTTGTTTTTTTGTTGTTAAGCCGTGTGAGTTCTTTGTATATTATGGAGATTAACCCTTTGTCAGATAAGTGGCTTGTAAATATTTTTTCCCAATTAGTGAGCTGTTTTTTTGTTTCAATCCTGTTTTCCCTTGCCTTAAAGAAGCTCTTTAGTCTGATGAAGTCCCATTTGTTTATTCTTTCTATTGTTTCCCTCAACTGAGGAGTTATAGTGTCCGAAAAGATTCTTTTGAAACTGATGTCAAAGAGTGTACTGCCTATATTCTCTTCCAGAAGACTTATTGTTTCAGGCCTAATCTTCAGGTCTTTGATCCATTTTGAGTTTATTTTGGTGTGTGGTGAAAAAGAATGGTCAATTTTCAATCTTTTGCATGTGGCTGTCCAGTTTTCCCAGCACCATTTGTTGAAGAGACTTTCTTTTCTCCATGGTAGGCCCTCTGCTCCTTTGTCGAAGATTAGCTGTCCATAGATGTGTGGTTTTATCTCTGGGCTTTCAATTCTGTTCCATTGATCTGTGGACCTGTTTTTGTACCAGTACCATGCTGTTTTGATCACTGTAGCTTTGTAGTATGTTTTGAAATCAGGGATTGTGATTCCGCCGGCTTTGTTTTTCTTGCTCAGGATTGCTTTAGCAATTCGCAGTCTTTTGTTGCCCCATATGAATTTTAGGATTGTTTGTTCAATTTCTGTGAAGAATGTTCTTGGGATTCTGATTGGGATAGCATTGAATCTGTAGATTGCTTTAGGTAGTATGGACATTTTAACTATGTTTATTCTTCCAATCCATGTGCATGGAATGTCTTTCCATCTCTTTATGTCATCGTCAATTTCTTTCAAGAAAGTCTTGTAGTTTTCATTGTATAGATCCTTCACTTCCTTGGTTAAGTTTATCCCAGGGTATTTTATTCTTTTCATTGCGATTGTGAATGGGATTGAGTTCTTGAGTTCTTTTTCTGTTAGTTTATTGTTAGTGTATAGAAATGCTACTGATTTCTGTATGTTGATTTTATACCCTGCTACTTTGCTGTAGTTGTTGATTATTTCTAATAGTTTTTCTATGGATTCTTTGGGGTTTTCTATATATAAGATCATGTCGTCTGCAAACAGCGAGAGTTTTACTTCTTCATTACCTATTTGGATTCCTTTTATTTCATTTTCCTGCCGAATTGCTCTGGCCAACACCTCCAGTACTATGTTGAATAGGAGTGGTGAAAGTGGGCACCCTTGTCTTGTTCCTGTCCTCAGAGGGATGGCTTTCAGTTTTTGTCCATTGAGTATGATGTTGGCTGTGGGTCTGTCATATATGGCCTTTATTATGTTGAGGTACTTTCCTTCTATACCCATTTTATTGAGGGTTTTTATCATAAATGGTGTTGGATCTTGTCGAATGCTTTCTCTGCATCTATTGAGATGATCATGTGGTTTTTGTTTTTCATTTTGTTGATGCAGTGTATCACGTTGATTGACTTGCGGATGTTGAACCATCCCTGTGTCCCTGGTATAAATCCCACTTGATCATGGTGTATAATCTTTTTGATGTATTGCTGTATTCGGTTTGCCAGAATTTTGTTGAGGATTTTTGCATCTATGTTCATCAGTGATATCAGCCTGTAGTTCTCCTTCTTTGTGTTGTCCTTGTCAGGTTTGGGGATCAGAGTGATGTTGGCTTCATAGAATGTGTTAGGGAGTACTCCATCTTCCTCAATTTTCTGGAATAGTTTGAGAAGAATAGGTATTAAGTCTTCTTTGAATGTTTGGTAGAATTCTCCAGAGAAGCCGTCTGGTCCTGGACTCTTATTTTTGGGGAGGTTTTTGATTACCGTTTCTATTTCCTTACTTGTGATTGGCCTAATCAGATTCTCCATTTCTTCCTGATTCAGTTTGGAGAGATTGTAGGAGTCTAGGAATTTGTCCATTTCTTCCAGGTTGTTCAATTTGTTGGCATATAGTTTTTCATAGTTTCTCTTATGATCCCTTGTATTTCATTGGTATCTGTTGTGATTTCTCCTCTCTCATTCCTAATTTTATTTATTTGTGATTTCTCTCTTCTTTTCTTGGTGAGTCTGGCTAAAGGTTTGTCGATTTTGTTAATTTTTTCGAAGAACCAACTCTTTGTTTCATTGATCCTTTCTATTGTCTTTTTTGTTTCAATATCATTTATTTCTGCTCCTATTTTTATTATTTCCCTCCTTCTACTGACTCTGGGCTTTGTTTGTTCTTCTTTTTCTAGTTCTGTTAGGTGTCGTTTGAGGTTGCTTATGTGAGCTTTTTCTTGTTTAGTGAGGTGAACCTGTATTGCGATGAATTTCCCTCTTAGGACTGCTTTTGCTGCATCCCAAATGATTTGGTATGTTGTGTTCTCATTTTCATTTGTCTCCAGATAATATTTGATTTCTTCTTTAATTTCTTCAATGATCCATTGTTTGTTCAGAAGCGTGTTGTTTAGTCTCCACATTTTTGCACCTTTCTTTGCTTTTTTCTTGTAGCTGATTTCTAGTTTCATAGCATTATGATCAGAAAAGATGCTTGATATTATTTCAACTCTCTTGTATTTATTGATGTTTGCTTTGTTTCCCAAAATATGGTCAATCCTTGAGAATGTTCCATGTGCACGTGAGAAAAATGTGTAACCTGCTGTTTTTGGATGAAGTGTTCTATATATATCTATTAAGTCCATCTGGTCTAATTTTTCATTTAATTCTATTATTTCCTTGTTGATTTTCTGTCTGGATGTTCTGTCCATTGGTGTTAATGGTGTGTTGAGGTCCCCTACTTTTATTGTATTGTTGTTGATGTCTTCTTTTAGTTCTATTAAGAGTTGCTTTACAAATTTTGGTGCTCCTGTGTTGGGTGCGTATATATTTATAAGTGTTATGTCTTCTTGTTGGAGAGTCCCTTTTATCATTATATACTGTCCCTCTTTGTCGTTCTTTATCTGTTTTGCTTTGAAGTCTACCTTGTCTGATATTAGTATAGCGACACCTGCTTTCTTTTGTTCATTATTAGCTTGGAGTATTGTTCTCCATCCCTTCACTCTGAGTCTGTGTTTGTCTTTGGGGCTGAGGTGTGTTTCCTGGAGGCAGCATATTGTTGGGTCTTGTTCTTTGATCCATCCTGCCACTCTGTGTCTTTTGATTGGGGAGTTCAATCCATTTACACTTAGAGTGATTATTGAGATGTGGGGGCCTACCACTACCATTTTATGTCTTGTTTTCCGGTTTTCTTCAATTTCCTTTGTTTCTCGTCCCATGGTTTAATCTGTTCTGATGAAGAGCTGCTACTCTCTGTTGTTGTCCTTCTACTTATCTCCTCTGCTCTTGGTTTTGTAGCCCCTTTCATTTTTTTGATTTTTCAGGAATAAGAATTTTCCTGAGGATTTCCTGAAGAGGAGGTTTTGTGGCAATGAACTCCCTTAATTTTTGTTTATCTGGGAAAGTTTTTATTTCTCCATCGTATTTGAAGGATATTTTCGCTGGGTAGAGAATTCTTGGCTGTAGGTTTTTGTCCTTCAGATTTTTGAATATATCATTCCACTTTCTTCTAGCCTGTAAAGTTTCTGCTGAGAAATCTGCTGATAGCCTGATGGGGGTTCCTTTGTAGGTTAGTTTCTTTTGCCTGGCTGTCCTTAGTATTTTCTCCTTGTCGTTGACTTTTGCTAGCTTCACTACTATATGCCGTGGGGTTGGTCTTCTTGCATTGATAAAGTTTGGAGATCTATTGGCTTCTGTCACCTGAAGATCCATCTCTCTCACCAGATTTGGGAAGTTCTCAGCCATTATTTCTTTGAATAGGCTTTCTGCCCCTTTCTCCTTCTCTTCTCCCTCTGGTATACCTATAATCCTTACGTTGCATCTCCTAATTGTGTCTGATAATTCTCGGAGAGTTTCTTCATTTCTTTTTAGTCTTACTTCTCTCTCCTCCTCTGCCTGCAGCATTTCTATATTCCCATCTTCCAAATTGCTAATTCTTTCCTCCATATTATCGGTCCTACTGTTCAGTGCATCTGGATTTTTCTTAATCTCCTCTATTGTGTACTTCATTTCCAGTATTTCTGTTTGGTTCTTCTTTATCATATCAAACTCTTTTGTGACATAGCTCCTGAACTCGTTGAGTTGTCTATCTGAATTCTCTCTTATCTCATTGAGTACTTTAATGATGGCTGTTTTGAAGTCATCGTCATTTAGGTTATATATCTCATTTTCTTTGGGATTGTTTTCTGTGTATTTGTTATTTTCCTTCTGTTCTGGAGATTTAATGTATTTTTTCATATTGCTTGATGTTGTAGATTTGTGTCTCCGCATAGAGATAGAGTTTAGTTGCTCCTTCCACTTGTTTCTGCTGGTGTGGTGGGGGAGCAGCTGTTTATACTGCACCAACCAGGAACCCTATCCGCAGTTGCTAACTGGGCCTGGGCCCCTCCTGGTAGTCACAGTGGTCCTTTGGATTCCCTCTTCTGCTGTGGGGGCCGTCATGGGGGGGGGGGCCTTCAGGCTGCTGGTGCCTACTGTTGCAGCCCACCTAGACGTGCTCCCTCCTTGGGGTTTGCAACGGTGTTCTGGGCTTTTCCAGCGGCCAGGGGTAGGATCACTTATATTTGCCACTCCATCACTGTCGGCACCCACAAAATCTCACTTGTCCACTATGGGTCACAGCAGAGCTATTGGTATCTTCTACAGTCTGTGGTTAGCTCACCTAGCTATGCTGCTTTTGTCCCAGGGTCTTCCAGCCTTGTGGCTGCCAGATGGGTGCTCTCTACTAGTGCTGTGCAGAGGCTTTCCCTGAGGCTGCTGTGAGCCTGTAGGGTTTCCCCGTAGGCTACGGAGCTGGGTCGCTGGAACTCCACCCAGCCCCAGTCCTGTTCCCCAGGAACTCGGGGAGCCCTTTGCCCTGTCTGGGGGATAGCCGGAGATCCCGATTTCAGTGGTAGCTGGTCAGCTGCTGCCCTGCCTGATATTCTCCTCTCTGGGACCCTCCCGGTGTTGTGGATGCTGGGCGTGGCCCCTCCGCTAATAGCAGACAGAGAGTTTTGTCTGCTGCCCGGGCGGAACTCTGGAGCTTCCCCTCCAGGCCGCAGAGCTGGCCTCTGGAGCTCCCCCCAGCCCCAGTCCTCTCCGAGATCTCTGGCAATCCCTTTCCCCACCGTGCAGGCAGTGGCAGCCGGGGGGCTGCCATACCCTCACTGATCCTCTCTGGGACCCTCCGGGCGCCGTGAACACTAGGCGGGATCTCCCCGCCAATGGCGGGGCAAGACTCTCCCTGAGGGCTCAGGTGTGTAACTCTAGAGTTTCCCTCTGTGTTTAGGAGTAATTGCGGGGGGTTTAGATAGGGTTCTGGTCACCTGTTTCCACCGTCGCTCCTCTGGTGTGTGCTCGCTCCTGCCCTAGATGTGTGTTGATCTTCTGGGGGCGTCCGTTGGAAGAAAGCCACTTGCAGGTACTAGGCTGTTCGGTCAGGGTCGGAGACTTTTCACCTATCTCCACCTCCTCCCAGAGGGAAGTCCGTCCGCCTTCCGATGTATAGTTGCATGGGTCTCTCAGACGTCCTGAGATGCTGTCTGGATATCCTTTGTTAAGCGATGAGTGTCCAAATAATTGTAGACTCGAAGGGGGAGAGACAAAGAGGACTACTCACGGCACCATCTTGAATCCTCTATCCTCTTTCCTTATTTTTAATTCAAAATACTTGTTTATTTTTGTCATAATTTTCTTTTTTAGCCCATAGATAATTTAGAAATGTGTTTTTCATTTTCAAACATATGCTTAATCATCCCTTTGTTGTTGATTACTAATTTTAATGCACGCTGGATGGAGAACCTGTGGATAATGAAGATTCTTTGGAATCTGTGGAGGCTTCCTTTGTGGTCTAATACGTAGCCCTTTCCCCATGTGTATTCTCTATTTCTAGGGTTCGAATTTACATTTATATAATATATGATCATACATGATTTTTAATCTATCAGCTTCTCAGAAAGATGTGCTAAATTCACCCACTGTGCTGTTGACTTGTCAACTTTCCCCTGTATTTCACGTTTCATTTTGTATATTTCAGGGCTGATGTTGGAATCACACAATGAAATGCCTGTCATTGATACTTTAAATACTTTTCACCTTAAGTTCAATTTTATCTGACAGTATTTTTTTTTTGCAGGCCTACTATTGTTTTTATCTCTTCATTTTTAATATTTTGTTATCATTTAGTTTTAGCCATTTTGCTCTTAAATAGCATGCAGCTGGCTTTTTTAAAACCAAATTTAAGAATGTCTTTTAATTGGTAAGTTGAATACGTTCGCATTTATTGTAATTGATGAGATAGGTACACATTTTTGCTGTCTTATTTTGTTTTCTACTTTTCCCCCTTTCTCTTTTTATTTTCCTTTTGTGATTTTCCATTGGCTTGACCAAGCTTTTTATTGTTATTGCAGATATTTCCCCTCTGCTGGATCAGAGGTTGTATATTCTATCTTTAGCTTCTATATATTCAAGTTGTTAGCAAACACACTTACGAGTTTTTAAGCAGCTCCTAGCACCGATCTGTCAATCTGGCCCTCTGCTCTGCTGGGACAAGCATCTTAGCACAGTTTACTCCCTCTGCCTGTTCACCCTCCCTCTCACCCCACCGCGACCATATCACCCAGGTCGGCCCTGCCTCACCTCTGTATCAGCCCTCCTGACATAGAGACGCAACCACAAGAAAGCCAGGAAGAAACCGACCAGGAAGTTCCACTATCCGGCTGAATGGGAGTCTGGAAGAGAAATTAGATTAAATTACAGAAAAATTAAGTTTCTTCTGTTTGCACAACTGAGTTTGTGAACTGAGAATGTTACCGGCACTAGCGATGGCTCGGTCCCCGTTCCAAGACTGGGGTCTGGAGAGGAAACAATCGGTCACCACGCAGGGACGCTCCCTCGGCGCTCTCCTCTTAAACGTAAGTGATTCCATGGGATGTCAGCATCAGAGAAGGAGATTCCATGACATCAAGATAAAAACAGAACTCCTCATAATCATGTTCGAACACAGACAAGACATGATCGTTATCCAAACCACGAAAATCACCAAACATCCCCCGATCCCGGCCAGTGTGAGTGCCTGCTGCTTCTCCATCGATCACAGCCTTAGCCTCGCTCTGCCCCTCTCACTTTGTAGAAAGAATTAATAAGGTACCAAATCACAGAATTCCTGACAGCATACGACCCACAGCAAAACTCTACTTCCTTGGACCCCGCCAAAAATCTCCTCACAAACCCCAAATCCTCTAAGTCGTCTCTAGCACCCTCTCACTGGGCTGCCTCTGGCCTCCAGGTAGTGGGCATTCTCCTTTGTAGCAACAAGAGAACAAACCCAACTTGGTTAAGCTACGTGTGTGTTTCTGGTGGTCTCCGGCTGGCATGGTGCCGGGGAGGTGGGCCGTGCCCGTGGCCTGACTGTAGTCCGAGAGCTAAGATGAGCAAATGCTGGCTGAATTAAGTTGAAGTCACAAAATGGGTCCCCGGGGCGCTTGGCAGGGGCAAAGAGCTGATGTGGGGCGTCCTCCCCCACCGCCTCCTCCTCTGGAGCCCACATCCTGCCACACCTGCTGTCAGGTCCTCCAAGCAGCCACCTGAAGGGCTCCTTCTATCCCCAGGAAACCCTATGTCCCTCCCCTTTCAGCCAATGAAAGGCCTCACCCCGTGGGGCTATTCTCAGCCATCCCTTCACCCAAGGAGAGGCGAGGTTGAACTCGGAGCTACAAGTCTCTTCGTGGGAATCTGCTAGTGGCCTGGCCTGTACGCTCAGGGCACGGGATGTGGTTACTGTAAGGGTCTCAGACTAAGTCCCGCTTCTTCCCAGCCCTGGAAGAGGCTGATGGAGACCAAGGCAAGGACTCCAGAGCAGTGGGCAAGCACGGAACTGATTTCCTGCCAGATGACTCCCTCCCAGTGCTCACAGCCTAGTCCAGCTTCTTTGCACACATGGTGGCTCTCGATGAGCAGCTGTGTGGGTCCTGAGGCTGTGGGAACTGGGTTGCTAGCCACAGGGACTAAGCTCAATCCATTCCTGTTGCTGTCAAAAACTGTCAAAGAGGTGTTGCCTATAGTGTCTCCTCACCTAAAAGAAATTAAATTAACTGACAGCAAAAATATCAATCCGACTTGTGGCAAAAAAAGATCAGGCTGAAGATACCCATCCCGAGTGCTCCCTAATCATGCAGACACACACACACGCGGGGACACGTGCACAGACACACGCACACACTCAATCCCATCAGGACACCTCCTACTCTCGCAGACTTGTGGGAATGCAATCAAACATTGGCTTCTTCCCAGAAGAACTGAAATGTCACAGAGCCACCACTGCCCTCCATTTTCGGGAAATTGCCTAATTTTTCCAGGATGTTTAGTACAGTATTCAGTCATGGAGACTGTGAAGATGCATCGTAGAACCAGAAGCAAGTGATTCTAAAATTCCTAGACCAAGGATCAAGGGAGGGAGGGGAGGTGAGAATCATTTGTCGTCCTGTCCTCTTAGCCTGGAGTGTCTGGTTCCTCCTCTTAGACCTTGCTCAGATGTCACCTCCTCTGGGGAGCCTTCTCTGACTTTTCCAGGTAGATTTTGTCCCATCCTCTTCTGTGTGCTCAGAGAAAACTGTAATGACCTCTTGTTGTGGGCAACTGTTATGTTTGCCTGCTGTATCCCTCAGGATTTTGTTTGGCCTCAAGTAACGGAGTCCCTAAATAAGCTTGACTTCAACAGAATAGAAATTTATTTGTCTTCCACAGAAAAGTCCCAGGTTGGAAGGGCAGTTCTACAGTCTTCTGGAATCCCGGCTACTCCAGCGTTCTCTTCAATTATCCCCGAGATGCGGCTCTCATGGTGTTGGTACAAGATGGTGGCTAGAACTTCAGCCATTATATCGCATTCAGTGCTGCAGGATGAAACTGGCAAGGATGGGGGAGGAGGTGGCAAAGAACGCTGCTCTCTTTTAAGGAGAATTTCTGGGAACTGCTACATGACAATTCTGTTTCAATTACATTGTCCAGAACTTGGTCATATGGCCATGTCTACCTGCAAGGGATGCTGGGAAATGTAGTCTTTGTTCTAGGTGGTCATATGTCCCACTAAAAAATTTGAGTAGGATGGAAGAAGCAAAGAATGGATAGTGGGGCCAGCCATCAGTCCTGAGAGCTCATCCAGCATCTCTTCCCCCTTCTTCTGGTTACAGGACCCAACCCAGGTTTTCGTGGGAAGCTGCCCCTCCTCTTGTGGGTATAGCCGTGGTGTACCATCAGCCAAGAGGCCCTGACCAAGCCCAGGGGAGCACCCATGGCCCAAATTAAGCCCATGAGATTCTCCTCCAGGGCATTAAATGGTTGCCAGTCATCCAACATGGAAAATGACTTGAGTGACTTTGTTCCTGATACTGGAGCCTGAAGAAACTGTCCATTTTCTCCTGCTTCCTGGGTCCTGGGAGCTACGCCCTCATCTGAGCTTTCCACAGCCTGCTGCTGCAGATTTATCCTTTAATTCTCTGAGTTACCCCATAGCCTTCCAATTAATTCCCTTTTTACTTGCTTAAGTTACCTAAAGTTCATTTCTGTCACTGGCAACTGGAGAACGCTGCCCAATATTCCTCTCCATCCTTATCACAACATTCATACATCTGTGTGTTTGACTAGAGAGTCCTCACAGTAGACGGTCTATTTGTTCATCTGTGTGCACCTGCCCTGGAGATTGACACCGTCCCATTAGGAACTCTGGAAATGTTTGTTGGATAAGTGAATGAGAGATTCTAGGTGATTCTTTGGACAAGCACTGTGAACTTGAGACAATCACCCACCTTTTGTGCCTCATTATCCCGGGTGGAATTCACTGTTCGTCAGAGTCAGGCAGTGGTGGCGAGGAGGACGGATCCTCAGCCCCTGACCTCCCGCCTTGCTCTCGTAACTACCAGAACAGAGGAGCCAAATGAGTTTTCCTGGAGAGGCGAACCCACCATCGAAGTTATGACTACCGTTGGTTTGGTGATCATTGCAGGAGGAAGTTTTTCTAAAGATTATCTACTAACGTGATGTCAAATTCATACCCTCCTGATTTGCCTGCCTGATTGGATTCAGATTCATCAGATTTGTCTTAAATGATTGATGTGGGATTCAGGAACCACGAGACCATTCTCTTTCTCACCACCTGGACCGACTCGTGGGCCAAACATGTCAATACTCTGCAAGAGTTCACGGGAGCAAGAGCGCCCCCGATCCAAGGCACACCCCTCGGATTCTCTCTCCCAGGAAATTTTAACGGCTGGTTAGAGGCCAGTGTCACTGGGATGCTCACCAACAAAGAATATGGAAATGTGGGAGAGATGGGGGCTTTCTGCTTGGTGACAACTATACAAAGAAATGAAAAAAAATCAATCTGTAGAGAAAGAAGAAAGAGGATACGCAGAGAAAAGCAAAACGAAAAACCCCAGGGTCCCAGTGAGAGAACCAGAAGAAGCCCGTTCTCTTTGCTAATGGCTTTGAGGGGCCCAGTTCTGGTCTCCTGAGCGACTCAATGGATCCTCTGGCCTCGAGTTCACTCTGCAGGGCACCTGTGAATCCAGGGACTAAATACTCCTTTATTTTTTTCAGCCACTGTGACATGGATACTTGTAACCAAAAGTCTAAAAAAGACACCTGCTCTAGGTCAGCCCTCATCTTCTTTCTAGAACATTCTTGCCTCGGCTTTCTCATCTGTCTCCCAGCCTTCAGTCTGCCCTGGCCCCACCCCCACCTACCTTTCACGTGGGCTGCCAGGCCAACCTCAGCGGCTTAGCGCCCCTGTGCGCAGAAAAGAGTCAACACTGCAGGCCTGACACTGCTCTCCCTTGAAAGACCTGCTTGCGATCTGGCCCTTGGCCAGTGTCTGGGCACTTAGATTTCAGGAGTGTTCTCACCCTAGCTGATAGGAGGGGCTCACTGTGCGTCACCTGGTTGTGCGAGCAATGTGGATTGTGATAAACACTTGCTTTCCTTGTGGGAATCCGGAATTTGGATAAGTGTTAGACTAAGGCTATCCATGTGACCAGTCCCCAAAAGATCCCTGAGCACAGAGTCTCTAAGGAGCTCCCCTGATAGACATTTCACATGTGTCCTCGCAACTCGTTGCACGTCCTCTGTGACTCCACTGGGAGCCGGCCCTTGGGGGCTCGCGCCTGGTGTTCCCCGACATCGCCCCGTGTGCCTTTATCCTTTGATCTTGCTCTGCATCCTTGCGCTGTAATAGATCCAGGTTGTGAGTGTGACCGTACACTGTGTCCTGTGAGTCCTCCCGGCAAATCATCGAGCACGGGGGTGTCTTGGGAACTCTGGACATACTGCTTAAAACACGTCCAAGTATCCTTCCAGGAAAAGCCCACATCTTCATTTGACATCAGGACCATTGGATGCGGGCTGTGCCTGGCCTCTCAGCCTCATCTCCCACAGTCTCCACCTACCACCCCACGTCCCAACTACACTCCTGCCTCTATTGCTAACCACTGCGTGCACCTGTCAGTCATTTGCCAATGCCCCAATCAGGTCCACCTCTTCCAGGAAGCCCTCCAGGAAGATGCATTCTTTCAGAAAAGCCAGATGTCTCAGCCTCAGGCTCTATCCCCTTGGCTTGCCCCTCCAGCACAGCCACTGGAGCCTTAGCGGTTCTGCTGTACCCACGTCCATAATGTGGTGAGCTCCTGGAAGTCAGCAGCTCGGTCCCATTATGTTTGTATCCCCAGGGTGACAAACCAGGACAAGGCGTGGCATACTGTAGCTGGTCAATAAAGGTTTTTTGAGCTTTGTCCTCCCTACACAAATACCTCCCTCCTCTGAACACCTGGGACACTGACAGCCCTGGCACCTGAGACATGTGGCCTTATGCACGTATGATCTTTTTATAAAGATGCCTGATCCCCTGGATTAGGTCTAGGTTCAAATTCAGACTCAATGTATATAACTGAGAACCTGGAAGTGGGACCAACATGAGAGGTGCCCCTATCCCCACTTTGCAGATGAGACTGTCAGAGAAGTTAAGCAGCCTAACCAAGGCTGCACAGGGGTGAGTGGCAGAGCGGGGGCTGAAGACAGCCACAAGCGGTCAGAACTCAAAGTCTGCCCTGGGGATGCTCTCCTAGCATCACTGTGTGCACACCTCGTCTGGAGAGCCATCCCGGAGCTTGGGGCAGGCCTGGGTCCCCGCCCCTCTCATCTGTGACCTCTCCGAGGACAAGGTCGCCGACACTTCTGTCACCCCTGAAGTCCCCAGCACAGGAGGGCAGACAGGGCCCAGGGAAGCAGTACTGATGATGCCACCTGGACCCCCAAAGGCCTCCCCTGAGTCCCTCCTCCCGCATGAGCCCGCCAGACACATCTGAGCCTCTGTGCTCCCGTGGGAGTCTGACTCCCTCCCAGCTTTAGGGAAATCGCAGACATTGAACCCACTTGGAAAGGGGGCACTTTAGCTTCCTTCACTGGGGCCCGAGAGCCGGCTTCAGGGTCCCGCCACCCCAGAAAGCCCTGAGTTTCATTTGGCTGAACCCTTTTGACATTTTCAATGGTAAAATAAATTTGATTTGCAGAAGCCATGAAGGAACCAGAGAGTTGTGATTTCCAAAATGCGCTGTGTTATTGGATATGATAAAAGGCTGAATGAGTCCGTAAATGTAGCAGTTTAGTAACTGTTAAAAAAAAAAAAATCAATACCCATGCGGTCCGGCGGAGGAGGAAGAGCAGGCTGCAATGATGGTGCGGGCGGCGGAGGATTCAAGCCGGAACTCACAAGCCACCGCCCCCTCACCCCCCTCCCAGACACACGTGGACACGCGGATTCACACCTCACACTCCTGCGTGCTTAAACAGGCAGACACACAAATGCACAGGCAGGTGCACACAACATATACGCACACGTCCAGGCATGTTATTACTGACCACTGAAGGTAATAATAATAAGTTGGCCATTTATTGACCAGTAAAAATAAGCCAGGCACTGGCATAAGTGTTTTGCATATCTTTCTTTCAATGGCTGTCTTATTAATTTGCACAACTATATGAGGTAAATAGGTTATTATTCCCATTTTACAGTTGAAGAAACTGAGGCACGGAGGTCTTAAGTAACTTGTCCACAGGAGAATCACCCTAAGAGTTTAAAATAATGGTGAGCCTTAGGGCCCACTCCCAGAGAGTCTGGTTTGGGTTTTTTTTAGGGAGGCCTGGGCATCTGGATTTTTCAAAGCTCCCAGAGTGATTATCTAGTGTGCAGCCCAGCGTGAGAAGCACCGTAATTCATCACCCACCTCCAGGCTTAGGATAGATACTCCCCAAAGTACCCCGGGGGGCCTCTGGAAATGCAGCTGGGTGGGGGCGTGCAACACTCTCTCTCGGCAAACGCCCTACCAGGTATTTAACAAGATAACCTACGTTGATTAGATATCAATTAATTGCAAGAAGAAGATGGAGAGTTCACAGGAAATAAATTTCATTGTCACGTAATTAACTGAAATTGGTAAAAGCAGTAAGTTACTGCTCGGAGATAATGACTTTCTTATCAATATCGGATATTTAAAGCCTTTCAGGTTTCGCTGGTAATTCAATAGCAAGATAATTAGTTATCCATTAGGCACATTAAATATTATTCACTTTGGCTGTTGTTTTTTGAAGCTGCCATCAGTCTGTGCTGTGGGGTCTCCACCCCTCCTTCTGCCGTCAGAGCTGTCACTCGTGAGGGACAGCACATCTAAGACATCGACAGTATTGGACGGGGTGAAACTTGAAGTACGAATTGCCATTGAACGTGGAGAACCTGCGTCTGTTTGAGCTCACGTGCTGGGAGCAGACGCGGAGGCCTGCTCTAACGCATCCCGTCGGCGGGCCAAGCCACCAAGGGACCCTGCAAATGCCTCTCACTTTAATCACGTTTCACTTTTAATTAATCAAATTACTTTATGATTACCTTGATGACAATTCACAGGAACCAGGTGATTTTACTCACGTCGAACCTCTTCTGCCCTGTCCAGGTTTTGCTGTGTGGCGATCGCGATGGGGCTGGAGGCACTGGTGAGCCCCGTGGAGGAAAAGTCATTGATTCTGGCCGTCGAGGTTTGACAGGCGTGAGTCTGAACCATTTTAATGTGTCTTTATGACGGCAGAGGAGGCAGGGCCTGAGCAAGTTGAGAACAGACTTTATCTCGAGACCAGGAGCTGCAGGCAGCAGAGTGGCTGTGATGGAATCGTCCCATCGAAAACAAATCAATTGGTGATATTTTGAAAATTGTTAAAAAGGTTAAAACTTGTTCTATCCCCCAAAGGCCACGTAATACAGGTGGGGCTGGCTCTACATCAGGTGCTGGTGCTGGGGAGAAAGTCGTGTCTTGCTCACGTGGAGTGAGGGCAAGAAGAGTGTGCTGGTTAAGAGCACGGCTTCCAACTTTGAGACCTTGCGCAAGCTGCCTAAACGCTCCAAGCCTTGATTTATGCATCTATAAAATGGGAACAATGATATTGTCTACCTTCCTGGGCTCTGGTGAGGGTCTCATGGCGTTGTTCCTTAAAGTCCAGAGCATGGTGTGCACGGCACACAGTTCAATAAATGGTGCTTATTGCTATTTTTCATTCTGCTTCCATTTTATCATGATGTTGATTCCATGTAACACATTTCACCTCCAATTCCACTCTGATATTACTGTTTTCCCTCCTTCTTGTGGTTGTTATTAGAGGTGTGAGACACTTTCTCGGCATCTTTTTGTGCATCACTTAATTTTTTTTCATTTTACTTGAGGAAGATGGTCCCTGAGCTAACATCTGTGCCAGTCTTCCTCTGTTTTGTATGTGGGACCACACCATAGCACCCGGGATCCGAACCTGTGAACCCCGGGCCATCAAAGTGGAGCAAGTGAACTTAACCTCTAGGCAGCCAGGCCAGCCTCGCCCATCACTTAATTTTTGACCTTTATTCTAGATGAAATTCTTATGAATAACATAGAGCCAAGCTCGGTTTCTGAATTCAATCCGCTGTCTCCACCTTAGAATCAGGGAATTCTGCCAACCCATTTTCATGGAAACAATGGACACATCTGTCTCATTTCTTCCCTCTTATATTATGGTTACTATTTATTTCACTTTGCTGCTATTTTCTTGTTCCTTTTCCTTAATTTATCTGTCGTTGTCCAGTAGCTACTTATTCCTATCTTGCTCCCTCCATTATTTTGACAACTCCCTCGCTTCTCTTTCTCTCGGTGTTGACGGCCCTGATGCACACATGCATCAAGTACCCCGCGTTCTGCTGTCGCTGCATTGAAACAAGATAATCGATGATTCCTCCGCCTGTCCCACCGCACCAGGCCTCTCTTTGCCCATTAGAGTCTCTCTCTCCTTTTCTCTATCTCCCTGGTTTCTGTCTCTCTGTTATTAGGCTCTGGGTTTTGCGATACTTCTCCACTGATCATGTAAGCCGCTATTATGTACATTCTTTAAAAAGACAATCTTCTGATTCACGTATATATTTTGAAATTCGCGAACCACCTTTTTTTTTAAGTTTCGGGAAATCTTTCCGTTGCACCTGTTGGATCTCCTCTGGCGCTCTTATTCCTTGGGGGTTGACGTTGTCTCCCGCCCCGCTCCCCGATCTATTTCAGGAAGAGCCACCTGCCCCGGGGCTTCCTCCGGTCTGCTTCCCTCGGGTTTCTGTCCCCGTGGCCGCAGAGATTTTCCTTCTCTGCTCACGACCCCATGGTCCTCGGCAGCCACTTCCAGCTGTCACAGCCCGACCTGAGTGAGAGGCACACGGGAGGCTGCTCCTCCGGGCTCTGCTCCCTCGGGCACTGGGGGCCAGTGGTAGCCCTTTCCCAAACTCAACCCCAGCAAGCCACTCAGGCTTAAATGGCAAAAAAAAAAAAAAAAAAAAAAGGTAAAATGGCGGTAGCAAAACTCAAATTTAAAAAATAGTTTGCAGATTCATCATTGGCCAAATTGGTCATGTGACAAATCAACCACTGTTGAAATAATTTTTGGCGAATTGTTTTGCTTCCCCGCAAAAGCGCTGGCAGTCCAGCCCTCTCTGGATGGGTGTGGAGAGGCCGCTGGCAAACAGGGAGGTAGGGAATGGATGTTCAGGCTTCGTCCTCCCAGAATCCTCCTTGTGTTGCTGTTACATTCACTCTGCTTCTGAGCAGACAAGGTGAATTGTACCTGTATACTCAAAGGCCTGAGTGACAGCGTGTCTTGATGCTCACGTCTGTAGTTGCAAGCCCTGTGTCGGTCGCCTCTCAGGTCTATCTGAGCCCGTCTGTAACACAAGTGACAAAAATTGCCAAGGAGAAATAGAGTTGCCTTAGTTTGGAGCATATTTTTAGAATTTGGGCAGCAGCCTTGATGCCTTGCTCTGTCCCCATTGGGCAGGTGACGGGAAGGGGCCAGGCAGATGGGGTGGGGTCATGTCCCGGGAGAAGGCCAGAGTGGGGGAGGGACGGAAGACCTCACTTCACAGAAAGCTGTGAATCTGAGCTGGGGAGACTGAGCCATGGGAGGGCGGGGCGTGGAACCAGGGTGCTTAGCCTCAGCTTGGAGAAGATTGGATCAAAGAATAGGTCCTCAGTGTGCCCAGAGATAGGGTGATGTCTCAGGAAGAGCAGTAGATTTTTGTGTGATCCCAAGGGCTGAGACTGAGCCAGCTGAGGAAGCTGCAGAAGATGATTCTACCACCAGAGTTGTAATGGACCGGCCAAGGAGGGAGGGAGCTCCCTGTCAGGAAAGGCATGTAAGCCAGACCTGAGAGGTCATCTGATGGGGATGTTAATAGGAGGTCTCCTGATTCCTGGGGATAGCCTGGGTAATTCCAGGGTTCCTCCCCACCTGGGAGTCTGTCATTCTTAAGGTGTAATGGAGGGAGGGGTCTCGCTGCCGGACACCGAGAGCCGTGAAAACAGCGTGGTGAGCAGCAGAGTGGGGAACCCTGGGGTTGAAAAAGCCACACACCTTGCTATTTTCCCCCAAGAATCTTGCGTTCATCTTAGAGAGTAAACTCTTCCTTTGTTTTAGGAAAATCACCGTGATGTGCTTTTTAGTTACACAAATACTTACCGGTTGTTCTTGGAGAAAACCGTGAAATCACCGTTAACCTGAATACAAACCTTTTCAGTGAAGAATTTAAGGGTTCTGCTGGCAGCTGAGACTTCCTTGCCCTCTCCCCGTTTGGGGTGAGGGACATAGGAGAAGAAGCTTCGCTGTAAGAAGCATTTCTTGCTTCAGTATGAACTGTGCTGCCAACCGTGCTGGCTCCCGGGGAAATTCGGGTCCTATTCTGGGCAGTTCTTTACGGGAGAGAAAGACTGACCTGTGAGAGAGCCCGCTTTCGTTACCTGCTTCACTTCTTGCTGCAGGGACGACTGGGAAGGGAGCTGCATGGGACTGAGCGTCCTTGGAGGCGTTGCTTAAGGTTAATAAGCCTAAACCTGCCAGTGCCCCATGCCCGCGGAGGGGGGCTTCCACGACGGGAGTGGATATTCCCACCGTCAGTCCTGCTGGGAAGTGGCTGGTCCCAGGGTAGGAAGTGGGGAAGGGGAAGGGGACATTAGACTGGGGAGAAGGGACCCCAGCCTCCTCTGAGCTGAGCTGGCCTCTGTCACGCGGAGGCCACAGGAAGTGAAGCGGCCGTGGCTCTGCGTGGTCCCCAGGGAGGGGTCTGGGCCCTTGGGCTCGGAGTGCGGCCCCATCTATCGCAGTTCTAGTTTCTCTCTGTAAGACTCCCCCCTTCTGTGAACGTGGAACCTTTTGGAAAGCGTCATCTGAAGTCGAAGTTTCTTCTCGGCTGGGCTGTAGATAATTAACAGAAGGGCCACCTTATGCTTGGGTTTGGGTTTGAGATGACAAAGGAGGGGAGCACAGGAGCAGATGAAGGGGTCCTCAGTAGAAAACAGTGGCACCCAATGATACCACAGCCTGCCCTGGGCCATCAGGGGCAGGATACTGGAGGGGCAGCTGGGCACGGCATTTAAGAAACATGAACTAGCATTGCAGGGTCTCCCAGACACAGCGGGGGTCCAGCAGATAGGGGTTTGCAGTTGGTGGTAACTGGGTGTTTAATAAGGTGTCCTTGATGTTGCCACCAAGGACAGAGGAGGTATCTTTACACGGGTTACTTCACAACTACCATATAAAGTTAGCTGTTATATCTAAAACCGAGACTCAGAGACATAAGTTGATTTGCCCAAGCTCACCTGGCCAACACGTGGTGGAGCTGGCACGTGAGTCTGTACCGCATCTTCTTTTCAGTGAACTGTGGCACCTTGCTACCGGCCAGGGTTATGTATCTACCAGGCAGTGTCTACCGTAGAGGATGGACTGGAAGACATGCCATGGGGAGTTGGGGGCAGAGCTGAAGGGACCCCGGGATGAGGGTGGTTAACAGCCAGAAGCCAAACCCAATCCAAATGGAATCAGACTAGGGAAAGCAGGCTGGGGGATGGCTTTGGAAGTACAGGTTTTAAGTGAAAATGGGGAAGGCTGGGGCCCATCACAATGCTCACGGTAGGTGGAAGGCTGGTCCCGGGCCTCACAGGAGCACCTGAGTCCACGGCTAGTTCCAAACCCACTGACGCACAGGGTGAGCGCCCTTGATTACACCACCCACTGACCCTTCGGGGACCCTACAAGAAGTACCCGCTTGCCCCTAGTTAGCTAGATGCTCATTCTCAAGGATGGGTGAAGTCTGGGACAAAGGCAGCTGATAATTCAGTTCAGAGCAACGCACGTTCATTGAGTCCAAGCGTGTTCCAGACCTCATGCTTGTCACTGAGGAAAGACAGAAATAGCAAAAGTGAATGATGAGTAAGATAAGGACAGGAAGGTGAGCAAACAGTTTTGACAAAGGCGACCCAGCAACACTGTGGGCGCAGAGGGCAGAGGAGGCGAGGCGTGGGTGCTGCTCCTCCGTGCCCCTCTCATTGTGGTACTTATCTCACAGGACTGACGATGAGTCTGTGTCCTGAGCCAGATACTGAGCCGTCCGAGGGAGAGGATGTCCTCTGGTTTCCATGCTCGTCCCTCACCACAGGAAAGGGTCAGTCACATACCAGGTGCACCATGAGAAAACCACAAGCAGAGTGTGCAGGGTAGGCAGGGGGCATGGGAGAGAGAGCCATGGGGGTGGCAGAAGCTCCATCTAGGATGTCCTGCAACTTCAAGCTAAGGAGCTGAGCTTTACCCAGCCAGTGACAGAGGCCACCGGAGCAGGGGTCCGGCTTGAGGGCATGACGAGAGGCAGCTGTGGGGCAACGAGCTCTGCCTGTGTCCATGGCCATGGTGGGCCATCTTGCAAGGAACTAGCAGGACAGTAGTTGCTCCAAAGCTGTCCCACCCAAAGTGTCCCCTGGAGCAGGAGAGGAACCGGCGGGAAGGCAAGCTGATATAAATCAGCGCTAACCTGCGCTGATCACCGGCTCCCTAAATCAAGAACCTGGCATATTTTCTGGGCGAGAATCAATCTTCCTGTCCCTGCGGTAAATACCATAATCCTTTTTCTGGTGTGGTTTAGAGAATGTAACTGCCATACTCATGATTTATTTGAAAATATTCTGCCAGGTTACGTGAATGAATGGGGGAGTCAACGTGCTTCTAAACAGGAGGTCAGAGCAGTGACAATGGTGCCTCTCCCTCGTGGCAGCTTCTCCAGCCGGCTGCCGGCTTCCTTGCCTGCCCCATGAGGGAGCAACCTGCGGCCGGCCGCCTGGACAAAGAGGGACACGGGGACTGAGGGCGAGCAGCCCACGACACCAGAGTGACCGTTCCCTAGCCAGGAGGGGACAGAGCAGAGGTGGTGGGGACTGCCAGCAGGTGGCTTTTCCCCCGGCCTTCTTCCCACGGAAGGCAATTCGGAATTTCTCTTTTTTATAGTTTTTGTAATTTTTTTATTACACAGCGAATACAAGAATACATTCCTGTTATGCAAGTCAAGCAATGCAGAAGTTTCTAGAGCAAAATGTAAAATCTCCCTTCAACACCCGCCCGCTACCCCCACATCCATCCTTCTTCCCTCAGAGAAACCACTGTCCAGTACTCAGTGACCAGCATTCTATGTGCACAAACACGGGTCATTTCCCCATCAATAGGTTCACATTGTATATAATGTGTTTATGGGTTTGTGTTACTTTCGGGTTTTTTTTAACCTTTATTACAAAATACTGTAACAAACGTCTTTATAATTAAGAGCATCTTGACGCACATGTCTAAGTTTTCTTTGAATATAGATTCTAGATGAGACATTCCTGGTTAGAGTTTTGACAGATTCTGCCAAACTGCCCTCCGAACAAACTTTGCCAATAGGTTAAAAGTGTTTCTTTCCCCATAGTCCCAGAAATTCTTCAATTTTTGCCAAGTTGATGGGCAAAGAGCATTCACTGCTGACTTGCCGTGACTGCTTCTTAGGAACCTGAGCTCGCTGCCCTGCGCTTAGCTGTGGACTGTCTGCTCACGCCGGCGTTCAGTTCCCCATCAGGTTGTCTTTCTTCCTGATGGAATTTAGGGATTTCATCTTTGCCTTTTGAATATATCGCACATATCTCATTTCAATCTGTTGCTCGTCTTTTTAACTTCGTTGTATCTTCCTTGCTCATAGATTCTACATTTTTTTTTAAAAGAATTCAGATCTGACTGTCTTCTTCTCATTTATGTCTTCTGGGTTTTCTGACTTGCGTGGGGAGGCTTTCCTTCCCCAGGGTTATATTTTAAGTTTTCCCCGGACTTTCTCCTCCCGTTTTTGTGTTTCTATGTTTTGCACTCATTCCTCACCTCCGGCATCTCTGTCCGCTCCATCATTTCTCTCTTCTGACCCCACACCCTCTCCCTGGGAGATCTTATTCACGCCGTGACTTCAGTCACCATCCTGGGCCTCATAATTCCCTCACGTGTATCTCCAGTCTTTCCTCCCAGCTCTGGACTTGCGTATCCACCTGTCTACATGACGTCACACGAGGGCCACAAACTCGGAAAATCTAAAACCGTACTCAGGATCTTTTTTCCCAAACTTCAACTTCCTTGCCCTCCCAGTGAACGGCCTAGAAACCTGGACCTCACTCTTTGCACTGCCCTGTCCTTCATCCTCCATATCCACATCCTGCCAAGAGTGTGGATGGGGACCCAGCAGTTGTACCTCCTAGACTCTCCGTCCTGTGGTCTCGTTCTTCATCCTCACCACCCTAGCCTAAACTGCTTTCATCTCTTACCAGGGCTCCTGCATTAGCCTGTGAACTCTTCTTCCCAGCTCTGCTCCTACCTGCTCTAATGCTTCTCCACTCAGCAGTCAGACCAACCTCTTCAAGACACAAATATGATTGGTCACCCCCTTCTTCTCAAAACCATTGGGATAAGGAACAAAATCCTTCCTGTGGCCAACAAGACCTTGCATGGTCTGCCCACTGCTTACTTGTCTGGTCTCAGTCTTGCTTTCTGTGTACTGTCCATGCAATCCTTTTCTATTTCTCCAACCACAGGACCTTTGCACATGCTATTCCCTCCACTTGTTATGCTGTCCTCCTCCACACCCCACCTTTGTTCCCCACTTAAATTCTATTCTCCCTTTCTCTTCTCATTTCAAATGTCACTTCCATGACCCCATAGATTAGGTCAGGAACCTGTGTTGCATTCTCTCGTAGCATCATGCACCTTTTTTTCATAACAGTCATCCCAGTTTGTGCAGCTTATATGTATGTATTTGATTGTTTGACGTGTGTCTGTCTCCCCCGTAAGACGATCAGCCCTGTGGGGGCAGGGACCGGGTCTGTTTGGCTCAGCACAACGTGTGGCATTAGCCGAACGTTCAGTAGAGCTTTGTGGAGAGAACGGCTCACTCTTGGCCTTCAGGCTCTCTGCCCTCTCCCTCCGCACCACCAAGGCCAGGCCAGGGAAGTCCCTCCTCGGAGCTGCAGCAAGGGGAAGACGACTCATGTCTCTTCGCTGAGAACCCAGCAAGTCTCTGATTCATGTCTCGAGGACACTGCGGGACAGTGAGGAGAGGGGGAAGGCTCGGGAGGAGGCCAGACGAGCCCTTCTTCCGGGGAGGCTGGAACGGAGCCAGGAAGCTTTGGGAAGCAGCTGGTCTCCCACCTCGCGATGAAATCGGGGAGGAAACTGTGAGCGCACAGCTGTGGGAGCGGAGCGCAGGGGGCCGGCAGGGAGCATCCGGGAGAGGCCCGGCGGGGGCGGGGGCACAGGGAAGCTGGACGGAGCCGAAACGCACCTTTCCTCCATTCTCACGAGATGGCGAAAGGAGCAGCTGAGGTGCATCACCTTCAAAGTGGAGTGATCAGCGAGGGTTAATTAATAAGTGAGGGAAAGAAAGGAGAGAATGACTAAGGAGGGAACACAGGCGTGCGCTCATTTTCACTTGCTGAGTTTCTCTGCGCGGTCGGGCACTGTTCCAGAGCTGGGCTACAGCGAGGAGCGGCCCAGGCTGGCCCCCGCCTCCGGGAGCTTCCGTGCTAACGGAGGGAGATAGTCAGTGAACGAGCAGACAAGGACGCAGAGGGCATCATGTCAGGCACCAAGGAGAGAGGTGAAGATGAGCTGTAGTAACAGCCAACATGGGTTGCGAGCTTGTTACAAGCCCCACTCACGTGTTAATACATTTAACTCTCCCAACAATACCACGAGGTAGGTGTTGTTATGCCCATTTAGTAATGATGACACAGAAGTATAGAGAAATTAACTAACTTGCCCAAGTTCTCACAGCTGGTAAATTATCGTATTGGTTAGGATATAAATTAAGCTACTGTAACAAAGAGACTCCAACATATAGTGGCCCAAATAAGATGGAAGTCTATTGTCCTCTCACAGCATCTCAGAAGGAGGCAGAAAGTCCAGGGTCGATGGAAAGTTCTGTTCCACGGGGCCATTCAGGAGCCCTGGATCTTCTCCCTTTGCCTCTCTACCATCCCGCAGGGCATGGTCCTCTCTGTAGGGTCAGAGCTGGCTCAGCTCCATGGCTGCAATATGGTTTGTGAGATGGGAAAAGAGGGAGAAAGACCAGAGCAAGGGGACACACCACAATGGCACACATCACTTCCACACACGTTCCATCAGCCCAAACTTGGCTGTCTGGGCACACCCAGCTGCAAGGAGTCAGAGAAATGCTGTCTCTCCCTGGCTGGCCATGCGGCCAGGTTAAATCTGAGAGAGAATTCAATTCCTAGAAGAAACATGGGAAAATGGATAATGGGAGTGAGGGAGGGGAAGAAATTAACATGGTGGATTTGTGGAGCTGCTGAAATTTAAAGCCAGGCACTCTAGCTTCAGAAACAGAATAAAGGAAGAGGGGATGACCAGTGTGTTTTTTAATAGGATGGAAAGGGAAAGGATCTCTAAGGCGGCAACATCTGATCGGAGATTTGAAAGAGGTGAAGCTCTAAGGAAGAGCGTTCCAGGAGAGAGAACAGAGGGTGCAAAGGCCCTGAGGCATGTGCCAGGAACTCCACAGAGGTCACTGAGGCTGGGATAGAAGGAGAAAGAATGTGGTCCAAAGATGAGCACAGATGACAAATGGTCTACGGTCCATGGTTTAGAGTCGGGGAAACCATTGGAGGGTTTTTGAGGAGAAAAGAATTGGAGTTTTATTATCTTTTGCAAAGTTCATGCTCGAACAGAGCCAGGGCGTCAGGGAGGGTGCAGTAAGAGTGGACACAGGGGTCCCTTTTAGCAGGCTGCAGAATAGGCAAGAAATGGCGGTGTTGAGGGCTAAGACTGTTGTCCTGGTACCACTCTCAAGGAGTAGCAACTGGGAGCCCTGCTAACGATAAATGGCCAGGAAAAGTGTTCTCTTTTCCCACACTGGGCCCAAGACTCCCCTCTCCTGCCAAGAGAGACCAGGCAGCCAAGGGCACTGGCAAAGGAGTCCCCACCACAGTAGGCCACCTGGCCCCAGAAGCCCCCTTCACTCTGTGGGCATTAGACCAACTCTCCCGGCCAGAGCCACTGGGTGGCCAAGGGGCACTGGCAGGAGGCCCTCCCACCACCAGGAGCCCAGCCCAGGAAGTCTCTTTGCTCCCCCCCCACCGAGACACACTCAGCAGCCTGGCCCAGGGCTGTGTCCCCTGGAGCAGCAGCAGCACGAACCAGCGGGAGCAAGAGCGGCACCAGAGAAATGAAGAGACCAAAATAACACAACAAAAGCTCTTAAAGTGAAACTGCCATTAGAACCACAGCCCACAAAAGTAACCAAAAATCAGGGGTACCTGCTAAAGAAAACAATTAAATACGACCCAGTGTCTCCTAACATGAAAGATGAAATGTCTAATACACAACCGAAAATCACTTGCCATACCAACAGCCAGGACAATCGCCATTTTAGAGCAGTGATGAAAGGGAATTTTACAGCACTAAAAGCTTGTGTTAGAATTGAGGAAAAGTCTCAAATCAATAATCTACATTCCTACCTCAAGAAACTAGGAAAAAGCCAGCCCTGGTGGTCTGGTGGTTAAGTTCCGGCGCTCTCACCACAGCGGTCCAGGTGCGTTCCTGGTCAGGGACCCACACCACCTGTCGGTTGTCATACTGTGGCAGCTGCATGTTGCTGTGATGCTGAAAGCTGTGCCACTGGTGTTTCAAATACCAGCTGGGTCACCCATGGTGGACAGGTTTCAGCAGAGCTTCCAGACTAAAACAGATGAGGAAGAAGGCCTTAGCCATCCACTTCCGAGAAGTTGGCCGTGAAGACCCTGTGAGTAGCAGCAGAGCGTAGTCTGACATAGCACCGGAAGGTGAGAGCGTGGCACAGAAAGACAGGGCAGGGTTCCGCCCTGCTGTGCATGGGGGCGCTAGGAGTCAGAATCGACTTGACAGCCCTAACAACAACAAAAAGAAATAAAGAAACTAGGAAAAAAGAGCAAAATAAACCCAAAGCCAGGGGAAGGAATAAAATTATAAAAATCAGAGCAGAAATCAATAAAATTGGAAATACAAAAATGATAGAGACAATCAATGAAGCAAAACTCTGATTCTTTGAAAAAAATTTAAACAGTTATAAACCTCTGGCAAAATTGACAAAAATAAAAAGAGAGAAACACAGTTCACCAATATCAGGAATTAAATAGGCGATATCTTCATAGACCCCTGTGAGGATAATGAGGGAATACTACAAACTACTTTACACTCATAATACAACAAAGAACAATGGACAATTTCTAGAAAACTATAAACCACCAAAACGTAACCAAGATTAAAGAGATAATCTGAACAGCCCAATAACCGTTAAAGAAATTGGATTCATAATTAAAATCTTCCAAAAGAAACCCCCAGGTTCAGATGGCTTCACAGAATTCTACCAAACATACAAAAAATAACTAACCCTTCTCAAAAGAACACATACAAATGGCCAACAGGTATAAAAAAATGCTCACCCTCACTAATCATCAGAGAAATGCAAATGAAAACCACAATGAGATACCACCTCACACCTGTTAGAATGGCTATCATCAAAAGACAAAAGAAAGCAAATGTTGGCAAGGATGTAAAGAAAAGGGAACCCGTGTGCACGGTCGGCAGGAGTGTAAGCTTGTACAGCCATTATGGAAAACAGTCTGGAGATTCTTCAAAAAATTAAAAATTGAACTACCATATGATCCGACAAACCCACTGCTGGTGTATATTCAAAGGAACCAACATCAGTATCCTGAAGAGACCTCTGCACCCCATGTTTATTGCAGCGTTATTGACAGCAGCCAAGAAATGGAATCAACCTAAGTGTCCATCAACAGATGAGTGGTTAAAGAAGTGGTATATATCCAAATGAAATATCATTCAGCCTTAAAAAGAGAAGTCCTGCCATCTATGACAACACGGATGAACCTGCAGGACATTTTGCTGAGTGAACTAAGCCAGACACAGGAAGTTAAACACTGCATGATCTCACTTATATGTGAAATCTAAAAAAGTCAAACTCATGGAAGCAGAGATAGAATGGTGGTTGCCAGGGACTATGGGGTGGGGTAAATGGGTGGGTGTTGTTCAAAGGGTGCAGAGTCTCAGTTGTGAGGGCAGAGTTCTGGAGATCTAATGGAGAACCTGGTGAGCATAGTTAATAATACTGTACTATGTGCTTGAAATTTGCTAAGAGAATAGATCCTAAATGTTCTCACCACACACACAAAAATAACTAGGTCAGGTGATGGATGTGTTAATTAGCTTGATTATGATAATCATTTCACAATGTATATGTATATCAAAACATCACATTGTACATCGTAAATATGTACAATTTTGGTTAATTATACCTTAATATAGAGTTGCAAAAAAATATTTAATCCCAATTTTACACAATCTCTTTAAGAAAATAGAAGAGGAGGAAGCGTTTGCCAACTCATTTTATGAGGCCAATATTACCCTGATATTAGAGCCAGACAACAAGAGTATAAAAACAGGAAAGAAAGAAAACTACAGACTAATATCTCTCATGAATTAAGATGCAAAAATTCTCAACAAAATATTATCAAAGTGAATTCAATGAAGTATAAAAGGTATTATACATCATGACTAAGGGGGATTTATTCCAGGTATGCAAGTTTGGTTCACTTAATATTCAAAAAGATCAATCAATGTAACCCACCATATCAACAAACTAAAGAAAAAATCATACGATCATACCAATTAATGCAGAAAAAGAATTTGACAAAATCCAACATTCACTCAGGATTTTTTTTAAAATTCAGGAAGTTAGGAATAGAAAGGAATTGCTTCATTGGTAAAAGCAGCCCCCAAAAAACCTACAGTTATCATTATCCTTAATGGTTAAAAATATTATGCTTTCTCCTTAAGACTAGGAACAAGGCAAGAATGTCTGTTCTCACCACTCTTATTTGTACTAGTACATAGAACTGGACGTTCCAGCTACTGCAGGAGGCAAGAAAAATATATAAAAGGCATAAATACTGGAAAGGAAGAAATTAACCATCTCCATTTGCAGATGGTGTGATTATCTATGAAGAAAATCCCAAGAAATCAACAAAAACACTCCTAGAGCTAAGAAATGAGTTCAGCAAGTTCTCAGGGTACAAAATCAACTCACAAAAATCAATTGCATTTCTATATACTAAGAATAAATATGCAGAAACTGAAATTAAAACTACAGTGTCATTTACAACTGCTTCAAAGATAATGAAATGCTTAGGTATACATTTGACGAAATGTGTACAGGATCAGTATGTCGACAATGACAAAATGCTGATGAAACATGTCAAAGACAGACCTAAGTGAATGGAGGGACATGATGTGTTCGTGGATTGGAAGATGGAACATGGTTAAGTGATGCCTAAATTGATCTATGGTTTAATGCAATTTCTATCAAAATACTAGCAAGGTTTTCGTGGACATAGACAAGCTTATTTGAAAATTTATATGGGAAATCACAGACCCCAGGAGAATCACAGCAATCTTCATGATGAAGAGCAGAGTGGGAGGAATCACTCTATTAGGTATTATTGTCATGGTGATTAAGACAATGTGATGTCCATGGGGGAACAGATGAATAGATCAATGGAACAGCATAGGAAACCCAGAAATAGACCCAGAAAAAATATGTTCAGCTGATTTTTGACAAAGGAGCAGAGGCAATTCAGTGAAGGAAAGACATTCATAGGCAAAAATTTGAACCTCAACCTAAACTTCACACCTTAAACAAAAATTAGCTCAAGAGGCATCACAGAATTCAATTAAAATGTAAAACTATAACATTTTTAGAAAAAAATTGGAGAAAATCTTCAAGACCCAAGGCAAGACAAAGGGTTGGTAAAGTGGATACCAAAAGCATGAGTCAGAAAAGGGAAAATCAGTCAGTTGGACGGTACACACACACACAAATTAATTAGTGCAAGTAAAACCCGGTAAACCTGAATGAGACAGAAGGATTGTACCAATGACAATATCCTGGGTGTGATATTGTACTATAATTTCACAAAATGTTATCATTGGGGAAAATGGGGAAAAGTGCATAGGATCTCTGTGTATTATTTCTTAAAGCTGCATGTGAATCTATAATCATCTCAATAAAAATTTCAATTAAAAAAAAGGGGGAAATATACACCTCCCATAAGATCTGGTTGTTGCATCCCTGGGTATTTACCTGAAAGAAATGAAACACCCTGTCGTTACAACGACTTGTGTGTGAGTGTTCATGGAACATTATCTGTAATAATACAAACTTAAACAAACCAAGTGTCCACCAACAAATAAGTGGTTAAACAAATTTTGGTATAGCCGTACGATGGAATATTAGTCAGCCATGAAAAGGAATGGAGTACTGATGCATGTTTCAACGTGGAGGAATCCTTATGCCAAATTAAAGAAGCCAGAGGGAAAAAAGAGTGTGACTGTAGGATTCCATTATATAAACTTCTAGAAAATGCTAACTAATCTACAGTGAAAGAAAGCAGATCAGTGGTTAGCTGGGGATGGGGAAACTTCTGGAGTAACAAGTATGTTCATTGTCCTGATTGTGGTGATGGTTTCATGGATGTATACGTATGTTAAGACTTATCAAATCGTGTGCTTTCAATGTGTCCCTGTTTTTCATGCCTCAAAAGAGCTGGAAATAGAAAGAATAAAGGGAGGAATATATGAGTGAATAAACAGATCAAGAATGGATGTATAATCTTAAAACCGACAAATAGGAATAAAGGAGTGAATAACGAATAGATTAGTGGTTAATGATAGACAGATGGACGAAGGGGTCATTGAATGAATGATGAGCAGGGGGTACACATCCAAGCAGAGGCCAGGGCTGCACGTCTGCTCTCGGCCCAAGTCCCGGGTCCAGGCTCAGCCACTGTCCTGGGCTCCTGCAGCATTCCTAAATGTGGGACCAAATCTGGTCTGAAGCCCAGGACCTCCAGCCCCCCTTCCACAGGCTCCTGGGTTCATTGGCACCTCCTGAAAAGTGCTGCCAGGACACTCTGAAATGTCCTCTTAGCTCTGGAAGCCGCAGCAGACTATAATCAGAGCAGGAGAAGGGGCAGCAGTCACCCGGCCCCTCCCAGCACAGGATGGCAGCTCCAGGGGAGCGCAGTCAGTGAACATGGATGGGAACACCCTCAAGAAGACCCCAGTCCCCCTCCCCACGCTGTCCTGTGCTGAGACGCAGGGAACAACCAGCCAGGGAGGTTACATACAACTTAGAAACACGAGGCATGATGCAGAGGAGAGGATTCCAGAACAAGAGGAGAGTAAATGCAGGGGAGGCGCTGTGGTGAGGGGGGAACGGAGGTGGACATGTGCGGAGGGAGCATCATCAAAGTACCAGCAGCCACAGGGAAGGGACCATGGTTGGACGTGGCTGGGAGAGAGTGACCTCAGGACAGGATGAGCAGGACGGAAGAGGCCCCTTCCAAAAGCCATATAGATGGCAAACACCCATGTCACCTAGAAGTACCTGCCAGGCAGGAGGAAGCGTGGGGCTTGGTCTCCCCAGCCCACCTCCACCCAGTGCGTGGAGGGATCTGGAAGGGACAGCACAGCCCAGCCTGGGGAGTGAACCCCACCCTGTGGTAGGCACTGATGATGTGAGGCTGTGACCCCAGGCCTTGGCAACCTCACATCTAAGGGGGAATAAGTAGGATAAATCTTACAACAGAGGCATAGTGGTTGCAAGCCGAGACCCAGAAACCAGGCTGCCAGGTACAAGCTGTGGCTGGCCATTTCCTTGCTGTGTGACCTTTGGCATGCTCCTTAACCCCTCTGGGCCTGTTCCTCATTGTGAAAGAAGGCCTAATAATACTACTTACCCCTGGGGTTGTGATGAGGATTAAGTGATAAAGTTCTTAAGATTGTGGCAGACACACCATCCATGCGATGTTACTTTCACAAATAGAAAGAGAGGTGTATACAGGGTCTGTGAGAGCATGGGGAAGGCAGCAGCCAGGGTTGAGTGGTTTGCAGAGGGAGCTGGCGGGTGGGCTGAGCAGAGCAAAGATGAGGAGACGAGCAGTAGATGGGGCGGGCCATTCCGGACAGAGGCCACAGCACAGAGGAAGTCGTGGAGGTAGGCGTACGGAGCACGGGAGGCCCTGCAAAGAGCAGGAGCTGGAGTCAGGGTGACGTGATGCCTGGTTTCCAGTCTGACAGCAAGGGTGACAGTCGCTCTCTGCTCCTTCCCCAGGCCGCCTCCTCGCTGTTCTGGCGCCTCTGATGGCCCCACTGGAAGATAGTCCTCTCTCCCAGCCAGGACCCACTGAGGGCCCTCAGGAGGTCCCTGAATGGGCAACTTTTTATGGACCACATTTATTCTGCCAGGGAGATCAGCCCTCAGGGGCAGCCGGGCCCGGGCATGACTCACCACGTCCACGGCCTGGAGAAAACACAGCAAATCAGCAGTTACAGGGTGGGGCCCTGGGGTTCTCGTTCACAAAGAGATTTTTCAATTTTATTAAAATCAATACGAGTTTTATTACAGTACAGATGAAATGAGGGCTCCTTGCTCCCAGGATAGCAAACCGCAGTCCCCCAGCAGCCGGCACGAGGACCCCCCACCCCCAGCAGACCCTCCCCAGTCAGGAGCATGTCTTGATTTGCACCCATGTGGAGGCTGGCCCTTCAGGCCCCAAGAGATAAGAGCCACAGCCAAAGAAACGTGTCTACTGTGAAATTTCCAGCAAAATGCCACGCCCAATACTGTGTGGCCTCTCCCTGTGTTCTCGCAAATCTTCAGGAAACCTATAAAAATCGTGATGTAATTGGTGGGGTGAAATTTTGGGGGGAAACTGGGGATGGAGTCCATTTCAGCATTAGTGTCAGCTCGGAGCTGCGACTGTCCGTCTGCGGGAACCAAGGGCGTGGACAACAACAGTGTGTGGCAGTATTCTGTAAACTGTAAAGTGCTGTCCACCTGCGGGTGGGTATTCCTTTATCCGTATTATTATCCATCACGAAGGGCGCTCAGGCCCTATATGCAGTGTCTCAGAGCAGGAGTGCCAGGGGCTACACGCTCTGAGTTAATGCTTGAGGCCCAAGGGCAGTCCCCACAGAATCTAGGACAGAGGAGACAATCAATAAACGCATACGGCATGAAGGAGAAAAAGAAGAGGAGGAATCCAAGCAGATGTGCACGCACGCACACACACACGTACACACACTCGCATGCACCCTGGAGCAGCTCTTGGAACGGTAGCGTTGTGGAGGGTCTCAGAGCCCAGCCTGGGGCTGCGGGTACCTGCAGGCATGGGCTGCAGCCTCTCTGGGCGGGGTCCCGGGGTCTGAGAGCTTGGCTCTCAGGGTGGCCCAGCTCCCCAGGACAGCTGTGGGCAGTGGGCTCCTGCACCAGCTCCCTGCCCCCGTCCCTGCCAGGGACCTGGAGGGGCTGGGTTTGGGGTAGAAGCTCCAGGTTGGGCCCTGGGAGTTCCTGCCGCTGGTTCTAGGTCGACAGCTCTGGCCCCACGGCTGAGACGCCCTGGCAGCCCCAGTCACCAGGCCGAAGCTGGTCAATTTGGGAACCTCGGTAATCAGCTATCTGGGAGGACAGTCAGGCCCTACCCCCTGGGGGCTGGCGCTGCTGAGGTGGCCATCCAGAAGCCCTCACAGCTGCTTCGAGGGCAGAAGCAGAGGCCTCTGGGGGTCCTGGGAAGCCACTGACCTGGGCGTCCACATCCAGGGTCCTAGACAGGCTCCTGCTTCAGAGAAGTAAAGCAGGGCCCAGACCCGAGGCCTGGGACGCAGACTCCAGCCGGGGAAGGGGCTGTGGTCGGGAAGCAGCCTGTGACGTGGAGCCCACAAGCCTTGGAGGATAGCCACTAATTTTTAAAATTACAGCCAAGGCACCTGAAAAATCCCAACCCTAACAAAGCTATTTTCATTTGCACGTATCTCCTTCCAGCCCTTGTTCACAGAGACGCACATTCTTCCTTCATTACAATTATAATATGGGTGTAATTTTCTACACAGGTGGAGGATTTTATCCACTTGACAATACATAATAAACATTTTTGATGCTCCCACACAGCTTTTGTCATCAAATTTAATACCTGCATAAAATGAAAGTGTAGGTGTAGGCCCCCAAATTTACTAAATAATTCCCCTGTTACTGGGTATATAGCTTACTTCCAAACTTTTATTATCGGGCAATGCTTCATTGAACATCTTCAAGGGGATAGTTTTTTTCTTTCCAGAGGTCAACTAACGGGGCCAAAGGCCATAAAAATTTTTTGACTAATTGCACACTGTTGGCTCAAATAGTGGTGCTATTTACATTACCAGTGGGAATAACTGGGTTTGACTGCACCCCACCCACATCCTACACCCTGACCCCAACCTTGCCACGGCGGCTTGTTAGAGGTGTGCGTTTGTGGGATGTTTGTTGCTAGTCTAATAAGAACCGAATAGCACCCCAAGACTGCTTTAATTTTAACTGCTCAGATTACCTGCAAGGCTAAACATTTTCCCAGGTGTTTGTTAACATTCCTTATTGCCCTCACATGAAGAGCCCGCTTCGCTGTGCAGCCTCGTCATCCATCAGGTCATAATATTCTTCCTCTTATAAATTTTCATGAGCTCTGGATGTGGCGTAGCTATCGCCAACTGGGTGCAACCACCTCCTTCCTTCTAGGGTTTTCTCATTCCAGTGCATTTTTTCGCTGTAGAGGAGTTTTTATTTTGTTCTCGCTGTCATCTCTCAGTATTTTCCTTTGTGGTTTCTTCTATGGCTTCAAAGCTGGGAGCGATCTTTCTTCGTAAAGATAATAAATCTTTCATTTTGTGCTCCCTTTTCTATTTTTTTTTTTTAAGATATTTAGCCCTTTAATCCATCTGTAGTCTATTTTGGGGATGAGGGGGAGGCCTAAATTAAAATTCTTCAATGCTATCCAGTTTCCCAACGTCATTCATTTTTAATTAATTTTTTAATTATTATTTTATAAAGGGTTCTCACGGCGAACAGGGTAGGCCTTGTAACTCGCTCTTTTTTTTTTTTTTTTTTTTTTTTTTTTTTAGCATGTCCTTTGAAGTCCTCATCTGTTTGTTCCTCCAGAGTCTGTGGAGTTCAGAAAAACACTATTGGGACTGACCTGAGTCAGGTGGCAGTTGTAAATTAACCTAAGGTGGTGAGACATTTTCACGATTCCAAGTGTGTTCCTCCTGGAATAAATTACGCCTCCCACCCTGCCCTGCCCCCACGGGGTTTGCAATTTTCTTTAAAAAGGTCAGACATTTATATGTTTATTCCTAAGTATGTTAGGTCACTCGTTTCTCTTATAAGTGGGTTTCTTTTTCAGCATATTTTCTTGCTGCTAGTGCTCAGGAAGACCACCAATTTTTACGTACACAGTTTGCATTCCTCTGCTCCTTGAACTCTTTATTTCTTGAATTGTTACTAATCCTTTTGTATCTGCTACCCATACAAATGTTCTTGTGTTGTCTCTTTTTCCCCGGTTTATTTTATCTCACCTTACTGAGTTAACTAGGCCAGCCAAACAAGACGGAGTTGAACCCACTTAAATCTTTTTAGGAACTCAGTAGTGTAAGCCAACTTGTTAATTAATTATCAGTGCGATGATAACAGGAATTCATTTTTGTTCCTAATTTGGAACGTACTTTCCTAATGCTGATTTTTGGTTTAAAATAGGTATGCTTCATCCCAGTGAAGAAGCCTTTAATTCTGAAGTTATAATTTTTTTTAAAAGGTTGAATTTTATCAAATTATTTGGGGCTAACTATTAAGATGATTTTATGCCTTTTCCTTTGGTCTTCATTTTTGTCAACAATCCTTGGGGGAATGAATGTGGAATGAACAAGGAAATTTTCTCCTACTGACAGAGCTGGAATTCCAACCCAGGTCCTCCACTTCGGGCTCCCATGTTATTTGATGGAGTCGTCACTTAGGAAGGTTTGTTTCAGATTCCAAAGCCTTGAGCATTGCTTCTCGTTGCAGAAAGAGTAGCAGACCCAGGAGATAAAAGCTGTGTTTCAGGAAAAATCCTTTCCGCCTTTAACCATCTCAGGGCACCTGGGTTTCCATAGCAGTAGTGAAATAGGCAGTCCCCAAGCATTTATGAGAGTGACTCTTAAATTTTAAAAACTTGTAAAGACCAGAGGATTAATTGAAAATGATGGCACTCTCTTTGAAAGAACTCGACACTTTTGACTGAAACTTACTGAGACCTAAGTACATCTGGCAAAGTGAAACACCGCCTGCTGCCTCCGGACATCCATCCCCGTTCTCCCTCGGGGCCAGCATGGCACTGCCGGCAGAGCCTGCCCGCCCCAGTTCCCTCAGACTCCCGTCTGCTCTCCCTGCCCACATCTCCGGTCCTTCCTGGAGCATCTGCAGGAGCCGGCCCCACCGGCGCGCTCTCCTGGCTTCTTTCTTTCTCGGGCGCTCGGGGAGACTTTTGTTCTGCTCCAATTAGCCAGAACAGTTAGTGCTTCACTGGGATCCAAGCTGAAAAGGGAGCCCAGCCTGGCCCTGTGTCGCCTCCTGGGTAAATGCCATCTGACCCCTGGGAGAGGAGCGCAGGCTGAGCAGAGTGACCTCCTCATTCCCATCAGCCCTCAGGCCACGAGTTTCCATCACTGCCCACAGACCCCTCACTTGAAGTTGACATCAAATCTGTGAGGCAGGTAGACAGGGGATATTGCTAATATCCCCGCTTTACAGGTGGAAACTGAGGCACAGAGAGCGTGAATGACTTGCTTAAAACTCATGCCATCAGGAAAGGACAGGGCAAAAATTCCAAGGTGAACTCCGATAGGATTCCAAACCCCGCGTTCTTTTTACCACATCACACTGTCTTCCTGAAAGAGGATCTCCTCTCCTTTCCAGCTTGAAACAGAGAATTCAGACTTCTGTAATCGAGGGAGTGAACTGTGCGCTTGTTTTAAGCAACATGAAGCTCCCTGGCAAGTGGGGTTTGCAGGGGCTGCCGTGGGCTGTGGGGCACCGGGAATGCCTCCCTGCCTCGTGCTGTTTTGTTTTAATTCTCACAAAGCGAAGTGAACGTTCCCACCTTGTGGTGACCCCCAAATCCTGAGCAGAGCAATGAGTGGGGGCAGAGGAGGCGAGGGAGAGGCCACCCAGGCTTGCCACTGGACAGGGCTTTGGTGCTGCAAGTGGGAAGTTTGTTTGCTGTCTGCCTGGGGTGCCCAGGGGAAGCCAGGAGTTCCCGGGGCTTTGTCGTGTGCAGACCCAATTTAGATGGAACACAAGGAAGAGACTCGGGGCCCACCCTCTCCTCCGGGGGCCCAAGTACAGACTCCCCTTGGAAGGAGAATGGGGCTCACTCTGCCTTGCCTGGTGAGGAGCGGCTGGTGGTGGGAGGAGAGCGCTAGCTGACCTCATTCTGAGACAGGGGAACACAAGGATTCGGGCCATCATGGGGGCCTGTCCAGGGAAGCCATGGGGGAAAGGGACCTAAGCTGGACTATGAGGGAAGAGAAGGATGGAGCAGTGGGGAAAAGTAAGGAGAAGAGCATGAACAACAGCACAGAAGAGGGCTGTGGAAGTTGTGGTCACACTGTGTGGGGGTTGGAGCTGGAAGAGTTGGGTCCTGAAGGGGGCTGGTGCACAAAACAGCAGCGCAGAGCTACTGGTGGCTGGCCAGAATGGAGAAGTGACCTGCCCAAGGTCACACGGCTGGCTAGCCGCAGAACGGGGAGGAGAACCCAGTGCACCCGCATCCCAGCCCAGGGCTCCTCCAGTCGCCCCACAGTGGCTGGAGCAGCTGTGCCTGTGGTTCTCCTGGCACGTTCAGTAGATCCAGGGCTCTGAGCTGCCCACGGCAGGGAGACCCGCAGGTGGCCCACTATTGTGGGGTGTACTGTCCAGGGTGGTGAGAGGATCCCAAGGGAGGAGGAAGTACACTTGGCGGCGGTTGCAACAGATGGAAGGGAGCAGGCAGAGGCTGCAACCAGCACACGCAGATGGCGCCCCACTGTCTCGCTCCCTGAAGAACAGCTGCCAACAGCATCAAAATATGCTCCATGACGTCTCATCTTAAAAGAAACCCACCATCATTCTTTGATCCCACCTCTCTCTCTAACCAGCACCCCTCTCTGTGCTCCCTCCCACAATAAAGCTTGGAAGAGCTGTCTGCACACACTGTCCTCACTTCCTCACCTCCTGCTCCCCCGTCAACCTCCCTGGCCTGGCTCCCATCCCAGCACCACTGAGACTGGCTTTGTCCTTGACCCCGTGTCCACAGTTGCCCGTCACTCACCCTCTGCTTTGTCTTGACCACACTTCAGGCGGGCTTCTCTCTTCCCACAGGCCCCTGAACCCTGCTTGCCCCCAAGCCTGAGTGAGCACAAGGAAAGTGGAACGTTGCCCCCATACACACCACCCCAACTCTGCTGCTTGATCAATTTCTCCTGGGAATCGCTGACCACAGCTGGACACTGCCCTGTCAGACCCCACTGATCAGGTCCTCGCTTTTGTCCAGCTGCCCCTCCAAAGACTCTGTTTATCTCGGCTTGCCCCTCCTTCACCCTATAAAAGAAAAACTGTTTGATTTTGACAGATTTCCGAGATCAGAGCATTCTTCCTACAGCAATGGTCTTTCTTCCTAATTAAAGTCTTCCTTATCTAAGTCCAGGTTTGTTTTCATTTGACACCGTGGTCACCAACTGGTCTGAACTGGGCATCCAGTGGAAGGAGAGGCCACACGAAGATGCTGCAAGTCCACAGAGGATCAGTAGCCTAGGAGAGATCCTCCTTGGCTAGCAATGGAAATGTAGATCCAGATGAGCCAAATCCTTCAAGGGTCAGACCCAGAAGGACCTGGAGAGCCGATGCTCTTGCTGCTGTGCAGATGGGAAGACTGAGACCCTGACACCAAGAGAGCAGGGCCTCCCCCAAGGGCACTTCACATGTGAGAGACAGAGACAGGGCTAGAGCTCAGATTTCCCTACTCCAGTCCTGCCAGGGCTAATGCCAAGATTCCATCTTCCCTGGACACATTTGCAAATGAGAACACGGAGGCGCCAAGGGCAGGGGCGGAGGACGCCAGACACAGACGACTCTCTGGGCAGAGACGACTCCCGCCTCTCCAGGGAAGACCTCAGATGGGCGAGATCCAGACTTCCTTGTCTCTCCTGCGGCCCCGTCTCTGCTTAATCCGTGCGGTTAGCAGTTCTAATTAACGAGCAAACACTCTTTGCAAAACAATGTTTAAACACCTTAGGATTAATTTAATCAAATATTTAATTGCCTTGTAATTAATCATCTAAGCTTAATGAATTGAACCTCCGTCTCTGGGAATCGGGTTTATCCCAGTGACTTCTGAAAATAAATATGTGATGGAGCATTTGGAATCAGACTTCCTGCTCCGATTTGGAGCTGCTGGGAGGAGAGGATCTCCTCGTGGCCTGTGAGGTTCTCCTGCTCCCTGGCCCCAGTAAGCAGCCTGAGCTCGGCTCTCGGGGGCTGAGGAGGTGCAGCCTTCACTGGGAGAAGCTGGGGGCTAAGGGGCAGCACTGGGGACCAAGTCACTCTAGGACGGGGAAGGCTGAATAAGCCGGGCAGCTGCAAGGTGGTCCCACTGCCGTAGCTGTGTGTCTCTGAGAAAGCCACATCCCCCCTGCAAGTCTCAACATCTTCCCCTGTGAAATGGGGAGAACTCCTACCCCGCCAGTCTCCCTGGGCTCTGGACAGGTTCAAAAGAGATCTCAAAGAGGAATAAAAGGGCTTTGAAGACATGCACCTGTGAGGAGGGCTCAAACCCCCTCTCCACTGTCCTCAGAGTCTCCCAAGTGTGGAGCTTAGCCAACAGCTTGAGAGGTGACCCAGCCCAGAAGGTTTGGTCTGCTGCTGGCAGCGATGTGGGATGGCAGTGGCCCACCATCAGAGAGCATCTGAGGAGCTGCAGGTTGGCACCTGCCTGTTCTGGGACCTGGGCAATTCCCAGTTAGGCTGGCAGGAGCCTCAAAGTTGCAACAGTGAGGGTCCTAATTCTCGGGCCTGCCCTTCCCCTAGGAGGCTGGAGGCAAGACCAGGGTGTCCATGGACCGCCAGGGATGTTTCCCAAGAAACCAGGACAGATGAAGTCGCCGAGGATAGAGATCTAATAATAGCTAACAGTGAGCACTTCTGCTGGGCCAGGCCCTGGTCTATGACTGTACACTTGGTCACTCATTAAGTTCCTATAATTAGCCCTGTGGTTGGGTAGGGTCTGGCTAGGTCATTGCCCTCATCACTCCTTACCTATCTTATACATAATAAAATACAGAATCAGAGCAGTTAAGCAACTTGTCCGAAGTCTCAGAGCAAGTAGGCAATGGAGCCAAGATCCCGCTGCAGGGGCCTGTTGTAAACGCTGTACCATCCCATCTCCTGGAAGAGATGAAGGCTCTCATAGGGCCAGATGAGATAAGCCATTGGCTGGGGGACGCATGCAGACAGCAGACAGATGGGCAGCACTGGTGCTTCTCTGACAGGACCCCTGCCCCTGGCTGTGGGAGGATGAACCAGCTTCTCCCAGGAGACTGGTGGGACCACCAGATGGAGAGTCAAGAGCTGTTCTAACTCACTCCATGAGCTGGCTGAGTTTCCATCTGACTCTGGGCCAAGGAGAACATCAGAGGCCAGATTCCTAACTTCCAGTGCCACCTTCCTCAGACCAGAGGGCACCCAGGTTCTCTGGAGTGGCATCTGTTAGGATGAAATTAAGCCTAGACAGGCACAACCTCTGACCCAAAATTGGAGCCTTCAGCTACACGTCAGCAGAGGATTGATTAACTCCAGCCTGACTTGGGAGCTGCCAGGCCCAATGCTTCCCCCAGAGTTATTTATGCCACCCCATTAGCTCTGGAAAGGCAGGATTCATAGAGCCATCATGGCCTAGGAACTCAGGGAAATTAATATACCTGTGACTGAAATACACATGAAGCTTGAACCACCTCCATTTAACTGGGAATGAAAGGAAAAGAAGGGGAATTCCAGGCTCCTGGTTAGAGAGGAGAGGCTTCCTGTTAGAGGGGAGAAGGGATGTCCAGAATCCACTCCTTCCTCTCCGTCTACACAGCCCGAGTCCTGGTCTTGTCGTCTCATTAAGCCGTTGCCACAGTGCCGTCCCTGGCCTCCCAGACTCTGGGCTCACCCCACACAGTCACTAGCCGTGAAGTTTCAGGACCTGGGACAGAGCACAGAGCAACGAAGGCTCCTTGAGTGACTCATGAACACAAGGATGGAGCCGTGCTTTTGCTTGTAGGCAGTGCTTCAAAAGCCCCTTTCTGGGCAGCACCGTAAAGAGCAGAGCAATATGAGCTTGGTCTTGTGATCCACAGCCCTGGCTACAGAATCAAAAGATGCTGCGTTCAACTCAGCCCCTCACAGTTGGAAAAGCAAAACATGGAACGCGATTCAAGTAGAGGGACTGGGAGAAAAACTGTCACCCATCCACACGGCAGAATACTGTGCAGCTGTAAGAGAATGGGGATTACCTCTATTTACTGCTGTGGAGTGACGGTTGTGATGTATTCTTAAGTTTAAAAAAGGTAAAGCAAGAGGGAGAATGCAAGGTGTTAAGCTAAAAAATAAGGTGAAAAAAGGTATACATGGTTTATATAAGAAAGGGAGAAAATGAAAACATACGCCTATTTGCTTTTTTTAATGGAAGGATAAAACATTTTGAAGTGCACCCAAGAGGATGGGAGAAGATATAGTGTGGGGGGAGAGCAGAGACAAAAGTGGGTTTCTCTGAATATATCTTGTTTTATTGTTTTTGTTTTGGGACCATGTGAATATTTTGCATAATTAAACAAAAAAATGATAAAAGAAGATAAATCTTAAAAAGCAATCTTTAAAATTAGAAAAGGGAATGAAACATCTGAGTCTGGCTGGATGCCCCATGAGTGACACATCCACCTGGAGAGGAAGTTGTCCCGTGACCTTGAGTCACAGTGATTTGACCGTATGCCCCAGAGTGGGATGTAATCTGCTGACTGATCGAAATGCAAACGAGCAACAACTTGAAAACCTTTTCAGCCATCGAGTTATTGGTGGTAGTATTGGTATCGTTAGACAAAGCCTGTGTGGCAGGATAAATAAAATGAAAACCGCACTGCGGGCTGGAAGCTCAGTCAGGGCACGAGGCTGTTTGTCCCATCTCCCAGGGTTCGCTGTCCTTCATTGCTTGATGTCCAGTATCTTGAAAACCACTGTTTCATACGTTTTGTCTTTTTGTTGCCATTGTTTCAGGCAGGAGGGTAATTCTGGTCCCTGCCATTCCATCTTGGCTGGAAGCTGAAGTCAAGGAATTACATTTGTTTATTTTATTTTATTTTAATTAACTTACATTTAAACAGCCACGTGTGGCTAGTGGTGCCGTATTGGATAGCTCTTTTCACATATCCAACCAAGGAGAGAGGAAACAAGGTCGCTTCTATTCAAGTCCCAGAATCCATCCCCCTCCCCTGCCGTCTCTTTCTTACCGAGATGCAGGGAGGATGAGGGGGCCCCAGATGGGTCCAGCCCTCAGCGATGTGCTCCAGCTCCCCAGAGCTCTGCATCGGGGCGTAGGGCGTGAGCTGCCTGTGCCGCTAAAGTAAAAGCAAGGGCTTTGTCTGTGTCTGCTAGGGCCGCATAGCAGAGCACTGCAGGCCACAGAGCTTAAACAGCAGAAGGTCATTGCTGTGTCTCTCAGGTCTGGAGGCTAGAAGCTCAAAATCAAGGTGTCCGCAGGATGGTTCCTTCCGAGGGCTGTGGGAGAAGGATCTGCTCCAGGCATCTCTCCTGGGCTGCGGATGGCCGTCTTCTCTTCATGTCTCTTCACATGGTCTTCCCTCTGTAGGCGTGTCTCTTTGTCCAAATTTCCTCTTATTTTCTTTACAAGGACAGCAGTCATATTGGATTAAGGCCCACCCTGATGACCTTGTTTTAACTCGATTATCTCTATAAAGACCCTATTTCTGAATAAGGTCCCATTCTGAGGTAGTGGGTGTTAGGACTCCAATGTTTATATATATATATATATATATATACATGAAGGGTGAATGTCAGGACAGGATCAAGACCTGGTCTCTGGCCGTAACACATCAGCATGGCACCAAACCCTCCACCCCCTCCAAATAACCTAGGGACAAGTGTTTTGGGGGAAGGAGTTTTCAGCCAGCAAACTCACTGATTTTCCATCCCCGTGTGTCACCTCTGTACCAATCTCTCACTCTTCCAACCAAAAGGTTGGACGCTGACTCCTCTAGGCTCCTCATCCCCCTGCTGGAACTCACTAACTCATTCATTCATTTATTCATTCGTTTACTCAACAACCCTTTCCTGAGCATGTAGTCTGTAACAGGCCCAGTGTGGGGCCCAGGGACACAGCAACAAGCAAGGCATGGACTCCGCCTTCAAGGGGCTCCCAGCCCAGCGGTGGAGACAAACAGAAAACGGGACAATTCCAAGTGGGGTGGGGGTGATAAGGTCTAAGATAAGGGAAGCACGGGGTCTCTGGGAGCACAGAGAGGATTGCCGGCCAGTGCTGTGCAGGCAAAGGAGCCGTGCCCTGCTCTTACTCACGTCATCAGTTCCCTTCTCGTTGGCCATAAGCATTTTGCAGAATTAATACTATGAAGGATCCTCTCAATAAAGAAAAATCCCAAGGGTAGCCAAAGGTGGCCCTAGCATGGCCTGGGCACTTTACAATTGATTCTGGTCCTCACAGCAGAGGTCCCCTCACCCCTGACTGGCCAGTCATGATCCTGTCATTTTTTTGGCAAAAAGAAGGGATTTCAGATGCTCCATGGACTGCAGACCAGATCCTGGAAAAACTCTACTCTTTAAATTAAAAGCAGGCACACTATGGCCTGCAGACCAAATTCGGCCCCCTGCCTGTCTTTGTCAATAAAGTTTTATTGAAACAGCCATGCCCATTCATTTACCTTTTGTCTATGGCTTCTTTTGGACGACAGGACAGAGATAGTAGCTGTGACAGAGATCGCATAGCCTGCAAAGCCTAGACTATTTACTCCAGCCCTTCACAGAAAATGTTCATCTGCTCCTACTTTGAACCATGAGAACTGCAAAGCTGAAGGCACCTCCAAAGATTTTATGCCGTAATCCTGACCAAAGATGCCCAGATGACCGTCCAGTGAGGAGGTGGGATGTGTGTCCTGGGTAAGTTCTGGTCTTTGTTGCTGATGACTTTAAGTAAGCCACTCCCTTCTCTGAGCCTCAGTTTCCCCACTTGAAAGCGGAAACAAGTGGACTAGGTGATTCTGTTCTTTCCACTGGCTCTGAGCCGCTGTGTTTGAGTTTAAGCAGTTCTTTATCCTGTCGGAGGCTCTGTGACCCCTCAGGTGAGCTTTCTGACCTCAAAGAGGACTTGTAATTACTCCAGTGAGCCCAGAGGAAGGAGGCCATGAGAATTATTATGGCGACCAAGGCCAGGCCAGCTAAATTATTTCCCTAAGATGGTGCCCTTTGGCATGGAATTTCGCACTGGAAATGAAGACCATGTGTACCCAAGATCAAAGCATCTGAATGAAAAAGACAAACAAAGGCAGGGCCTTGTCTAGTCAGTGCCTAACATCTGGGAGTTTCCAAATAAGTAAATGCTTATCATCACTCTTTGGGAGAGAGTCTCATGAGGCAGAGCGAGTGCCGGACTGTGATGCGGGAGATGGGCTCCTCTGAGGCTCTGCCATTGTCGGCCAGGTTGCCTTGGTCAAATCATCGGCCTCTTTCAGTCTCAGTTTTCTCACCTTCAAAGAGAGTATTAAGATCTTCTACCTGGGACCATTGGAAGGACTAAATGAGATGACGTAAAAATGATGTTACAGTGTATAGCACATAAAACATTCTCCAAAATATGACTAGCTCACCTTCACGTTTGCACAGAAATTCATCACTTGCATCCTTTTCACGTAGACTAACTCATGGGAGAGATAAGAAACGAGAGCCCAGAGAACCTCAGTGACTTACCCCAGGACACACAGGTAGTAAGTGGCCAAGGTGGCACTCAAACCCCGAGCTTCTGACTGCACTTGGAACATCCTTTCCCCCTCAGCCTGCTGCCCTCTCTCCCGTTAATTTTGTTTTTATGTCCCCATGTCCCCATGGTCCTCAGTGACTGGTTATAGCTGGTGCCCATTGAACCCACGCGGGTGGAGAAATGAGTTCTAGTTCTTCCTGCTCCTCCCTGGGGAGAGCTCCTCCTCCCGCCACCTGCCTCCCCAGAGCGGTGGCCTCAGTAATCCCGTCTCCACCTTCCAGGCCCTTTGACCTCCAGGGCTTCACCCTCATCCCCACTGAGGGCTCCCTCTAGGGCAGGAGTGGGCGTTGCCTACTGGGTGGGCGGGGCGGGAGGGGCTGGGTCACAAGGACTAGTTCCTGCAAAGTTACTCCCCGCCCCCATACACACAGGTGACAGACAAAGGAAGCCTTTCGTGATGGGGTGGGAAGGCATGAGAGCCCCACAAGAAGTGACCGCCTCCCTCCTGGCCCTCATCTCCACCGGAAAGTGCTCTCCCCAGACGGGCCCAGAGCTGGTGTTTCCTGGGACGGGGAGGAGGGCCCGGAGGGGGAATAAGAGAGCCATCTGGGTGCTGTGGACACAGCGCACACTAAGAAGGCAGTGCTCAGAGTGTGCTGTCCAGGGACACCCTGGGCACAGCCGACCCTGTAGGGGATGAGGCTGCTGTCCCTGCGTGGAGCTCCCAGAGGGTGGAGTATGACAAGGGGTGCAAGTGCTGAGAAACAGAGGGAGCCTCTGGGGTCTTGGAGCAAAGTTCCTGAGTTCTTCCCATCTGTACTTTTGTCCCGAGCACTAAATTCAGAGAATGAGACCAAGTCTCATGGTCTAACAGGAAGGCAGATACAAAACCAAAAACTCCTGATTTACAAGGTAAAGCAATAGAGACCAGGCCACAGCCACACGGTGAGTCAAGTCTGAGGGGCAATGAACCCGCTTGGGACGTGCGAGGCCTCGGAAACAGTGACCTCCCGGGCATCTGTTCAGAGTAAGTTACTTGAAGATGGACGTCAGTAAAATGAGGAAAGAACAAAACAAACAAGAATGTGGAAGATGTAGAGTAAAATGGTCCAACAACCCTAGGGGTCAAGTGCGAAAAAAGCCTTCAGGAGTGGGCAGCACGTCTAGACAGCAGCCAGCTCAATGTGGAACAGAGATCTGTGAGTTCTGAGAAAAGAAGATCGAGATCTCAAGAAGAAAGAGGCATTCTAAGCTGTGTTTGTAACATATGCCACCGAGAAAGAATGTGAAAACTGAGAATAAATGAAGAGTTTCCCACAAACCAACAAGGAAGAGGGAACAGGGCAGAGGTTATGAGAAGACAACCGCCACACGGTGTGGGAACGGCAAACGGCCAAGAACACAGGACAAGGTGCTCAAGCTCATTAGTAAGCAAAGAAATGCAGCCTAATAAGGCATAAATAAAGCCTAATAAAAAGCACAATAAGGTTCCATTACTCGTCTACGAGATTTTCAATGTTGCAGCACTAAGCGCTGGTCGGGCGTGAAGAGTGGGCGTCCCCTTCTGCTCTCGTGGTGGTGGTACAGATGCGTGCCAGCTTCTTCAAGGACAATCTGTCAATATCTAATGAAATTTTAAATGGCTTGGCTCTGTCTTCCTCTCACCTTCCACTTCCCTGCCAGTGGCCCACTTAGCGGGACACCAGTTGCAAGGGAGCCTGGGAAGCCGGCTTGCAGAGGTCAGTGTACCTGCATAAAGCACAGAGCAAGGACAGGGAACAGAGGGGACAGCACACCAGCAAGTGACCGGCTCAGCTGTTAACACTCATTTTGTGGCCGTTCATTTGAACCGCTGAGCGGTAGTCTAGTGCATGCATATACCATAGTGTATTCATCCATTTTCCTGTGGACGAACATTTAGGCTGGTTTCTAGCTTTATGCTATTTCAAAAAAAGCACTGTGAAAAACAGGCTTGTGCATGACTCCCGTGTACACACTCCCATTTCTCTCTAGAAGAGATGCCTGAGAATGGAATCACCAGGTTGAGAAGATTGGAAGGCAAGAAAAAGGAAAAAGTCACGGCATTTCTCCCTCCCCCTCTGCTGTGGGTGGAATCTCTAGAAATGGCTGCTCTCCTCTACTCCCAGGCTCCAGCTTGTACCAGAAAGCCCGTCCCACGGCCCCTCCTCCCACCAGGCGGCCCTGGCTCCTGGACGCTGGTCACATCACCTCCTGCCTCGGTCCCTGCGGCCCTAGGGTTGGCAGTGGCTCCCTGCAGTTCCTCGCCTCTGGGCCATCTCACCTTCCCCGTTGCTCTTTCTGCTCTTCGTACACCTTCATAGCTTGTTCCCCATATTAAGTCCATCTATTAATATCCATCTGGCACCAGTGGTGTTTTCCTGGCTGAACCGTGACTGATACATAGGCCATGGCAGGAGCTTGGATCTCAGTCTAAGTGCCAAGGATTTTATGCAGGAGAGCATCATGATTTAGCTTCTGACCCAAAGATGTTCAGTTGGCTGCTGTGAGGAGGTTGACCTGGAAGAGGGCGGGAGCAGAGACACGGAGCTCCATTGGGTGGCTGATCTGCTGGGGGCTCAGCTCAGGGTGGTAGGCAGGGGAGGGAGAGAAATGCAGCCACCTGCGGTGTGTCTGTCAGTGTAGACACCCGCAGTGTGTCCGTCAGTGTAGATGGGCGGGGGAGGAGAGGAGTCAGGAATGAGGCCCAGATCTCCACCATTACTCACTGGATTCTGGCGCAGCCATTTACTACGTGGGAAAGACAGAGTTTGCTTACCCATGGAGTCCTGGGAACACGAGAATTTTCCTTTGCTAAGCACCCACCCTGTGCCAAGTGCCCTCCTGTCTGATCGGTAGGGAGATGTAAACACTGCCTGGGAAGGCATCTTCGTAAACCTCACAGGGTTTTTCTCGAAAGAAACAATGACAGCAGAGGGGAGTGGGGACCAGAGCAAGGGCATGTCTGAGGCCCAGCACCCCATTCTCACCTGCTTTAAGGGCAAGATTCTCAACACTAGCTGGTTCAGCTGCCCGACAGCAAAAAACACCAGCCACCCTATCGCACGCCTGCTGTGCACCAGGCCGTATGCTGGGTATCTTATTTACTTTTCCTCTGATTCTCCGAAGCAGGAATCAGTAATCCTAATTGGATTTCCAGAGCCAGAACCAGTGGAAATCCAATTTGGTCTCGCCCATTGTTGGATCTTGTATTTCTGATGGCCACGCCGGGTGGGACTATTACATCATGTTGACAGTATAAATTAGACTGATTAGGGGCTGACAACATCATTAGGAATGATAGACTCTTTAGTAGCTGGCATTATTGCCTGTTAAATTTATGCATGACAAACTGCCTTCTATCTCTGCCCAGTGACACTTCGGCACTAACCCAAATCACAGGAACGGCTGTAGCGTGAACCACAGGCCAATCGTTAACTGTCCCCAGGAGGTCACTCAGCCCTTCCAGCCCTGCTGACAGATTGGCCTTTGGAGAAATGGTGAAGTGGGAGATGCTTATCTTTCTGCCCTCGGGAACTGGGATCTCCCCCAGCTTCTAGAGCCCCTGTAGAGAAGCCCTTGTCATACGTGGGACAGAACACTCGACTTTGCACTCAAAGAGTGGGTTCTATTTCTGACTAGCCTCATGACCATAATAAGTCATTTCTCCTCCCCGAGCCTCAGTTTTCTCATATAAAAAAGAGAATTAAAATTACTTAAACTATCTGTATCATGGGGGCTTTTTCTGCAGATTGAATAAGCCAGTGGAGATGAAAGCACCTTGTATCAGTCAGTTCTGGCTGCATAACAACCAACCACCGAAATCTCAGTGTCATAGAACAATAAGCATTTCTTTCATTCTCATATCCCAAGGTAAGCCAAGATAGTCTGAGCTGGGCTGGGCTGGGCTGAGCAGTTCTGCTTTGGGCTGTGGGTTTAGCTAGAGTTGGTTCCTTGCCACCAGGTTGGGCTCTGGTCTATTCCTTGCATGTCTATTTTTGAGCCCAGGATGAAAGGGAAGCATCTCCCTGGGAGGAGCTCTTCTCATGGCGATGGCAGAGGTGGCCCACTGCACGAGCACATTCCAGGTGCTGGCATCCAGTCTGCTACCATTCCAGGAAGAGGGGGCAGATATTTTCAAACAATATTCGGATCTACCACACACACGGGCTGTACATATATGAGAAAATACTGTTTCTTATCCTGACTTCCTCAGCTTCCCCAAGGACAGAGAACCCAACCATTCTGTTTTTTGTCTATCGCTTTGGCATCACAGCAACCAGGTAGCTATAATTAATCAATCCAACTGACCATTAACCCAATAGATTAATTGGTTGTTTGGTCGTGTCCAACTGAACCTGTTTCTGGAAGTGTTTTGGGTCCTCTGAATCCTGTTTGTGCCATGCGATGGGCTAAGAAGTAGCCGGCTCCTGCCCCTGTGAAAGGTGGGGTACCAGAGGAGAGCTTTCTTTCTTATTCCTAATTTGTTCCTGGTCAGCTTCCTCCAGCTGGGAGCTACGTAAGAACCACCAACAATTCTTACACAGACCTTTACAGCTATCCCAGTGCTTTCATACATGCAATCCATTTTCCATTTTTAAACAGCCCTTAATCATGCCCACTTTACAGATAAGGAAACTGAAGGTCAGAGAGCTTCAGGTGACATGCCCTACGTCACACCAACAGAGAGTGGGAAACCTGGGACTCGAACATTGAACTTCCAGTCCAGACCACAGGCTCTCCCTCCCCTTCTGCGGACAGGTTTCCTGCTGAGCACGTCCCAGCTCTGCCTGACCCTACAGCACCCCCTTAACACAATGTCAGCCCTATGTGGCAGCCTATCTACCACAGCCACAATGGTCTAATTTCAGCCGTTTATGTGATCAGAAATTACTCACTAAAATTTAATTTGGTAAATTTCAGTCTTTGTAAGCGGTTAATTCAATGAGGACACAGCCCAGCCCATCAGCAGTGGCTCCAGCTATTTCTGTGCGGCCAGCCCCCCAGATAACAAAGGACGTGCCAGCATCCCAGGCTGTTTTAAATTCACATTCCTTCATTATTATGTCAAGGAAAGTCATTATGCGACTGAAGAAAATGCTTCCTGTCTAGAAAAATAAAACGCAATCTTGTGCGGTAGATTAGCATTTTCTGGCGGGTGTTAAATGGGGAGCTTTTAAGGAGCATGATTTCTGAATTATGTAGTTTGATGATTATTTACCCACGTTTGCTGGTGATAACTATTTATCTAGCCCAGAGCGATGCAGTTCAACACACCCATCCTTCTGTCCCATGGTCCGCTCAGAGTCTTCTGCCAGGAACCGAGTCACAGAATCCTCTGGGCAGGGCAGAGGATGACGGGGCAATGTGGGTGAGGGGAGATGGGGGCAAGTTTCTCGGGTCAGCACTGGTACTTGGAGCACGGGTTTGCCTAGATGGATCACAAGTTGGTGGACTTCCTGAAATTGATGTGTGTGTGTGTGTGTATAGCGTGTGTGTGGGTGTATGTGTGTGAAAGAGAGAGAAAGAGAGGAGAGAGAAATTCACTACAGACCTGTTAGCCAAGTTGGTTAAGCCAATGGGACCATGAGCTTTCGGGGACATGGACAATATTTTATTCCTCTTTGCATCTCCAGTGCCTGGAACTCGTATGTAAACATAACCTTGAGACTGAGTGTCACAAACACCAGCGAAGGAACCGAGTCATCCCGTGGTAGATGCAGCTGCACTGGGGCGCGGGCTGGCCACTGGGGTGGGGGCTTCATCTGGATTATTGTCTGTTTTGTCCCCTGCTGCATTCTCAGCTCCTGGACCAATGCCTGGCACAGAGATGGCACTCAATAGACGCTTATTAGTCTTGTCTGAACCTGCGTGGGAAAGGGAAGTGTTTCTTAGACAAAGAGAGCCGGGGCCTGTCTTGGGGAGGGGCCCCATCAAAGGAGACTTGGGATGACACACAGGTGGGAAAGTTGGTGTTTTGCCTGAAGAAGGGAAGGCTGAGGGTCAAGATCATGGCCTTCGCACCCCTGAACGGCCACCCTGAGGCCGGAGCAGCACTATCCTGGTAGGTTTGGGGAAGGAGAGACTGTTGCTGGTGGGCAAATGTTGAGGGGGAAAGGAAAAGAAATTTTAAGGTATCTGTCCAAAGAAGGAATGACTTGCCCTAAGAGTTAGTGAGCCCCCCGTGTCGGGAGAGGCTTGACTTTGGGGAGAACGTTGGAGAAGGCAGTATAACGTCAGACAGACAGAAGGTCAAAGCAGGTGACCTGTAAGGTCCGGAGAGAGTCTATGACTCATAGTCCGTATCTGATTGATTTGCTTCTGCTGGTTCAGAGAAAGCTCGATCAGGTCTCCTGAGTCAAGGAGAGACGTTGAATTTGACCTCGAAGATCCTGAGATGGAGGTAACTACGGTCAGAACAGTTCAGGTGGGGGACCACATGTGAATAATCACAGGCTGCATTGCTTGGCAGAGTAACACGTGTCACAGGGACACAGAGGGTCAGGGGAAGGAGGTCAAGGTTCCTGCAGCCTGGAGACCCCTGGAGAAGTACAAAGAACCCAGAGCAACCAGGGAGCCCCCTCCGCCCCAGAAGTGGTCATGTTGAGAGGCTGGAACGTTCAGGAAGCATCAGAGAGGTGAGACCCAAGGGCCATGAATAACAGAGCTGATGGTGTGGAACTGGAAGGTGGGGGCTCTGATCCAGGAGGAGAAAAGACCCGAGTAAGCCAGGTGGTGAGGAAAGAGTGCAGTGTCTGCCAGGGTAAGGACTGAGATTGGTGATGAGAGAGCATGACGTCAGTCCCAGGATGAAGCAGCACCTGGTTGACTTCTTGATAAGAACACCAGTGACAGAGCTCTCACACTGTAGCAGTGATGGAGGCGCCGTGAGTTCTGACAGAGGGAGAAGGTGGAATCCAGGTTTTAGCAGCAGACAATCCCGGTCTGAAGTCCTGACTCTATCACATCCTGGATGTGTGGTCTCGGACAAGCGGCCGAGCCTCTGAGTCTTAATTTCCTTGGCTGTGAAATAGGGCTAAAAACATCTCTCCAGCCCTCTGAGGGCTGGTGTGAAAATTAGATGGGGTCATGGACGTCAGCACAATTTGTAAACTCTAAAGCGCCCTGCACTTGTAGGGGCAGCCACTAATGGCACGGCATTGCACTCTCTGAATTGGAGTGACAAGGGCTGTCTTCTGAGGCCTGGGGCTCCGAGTCGGGCCTTGAACTTACCAGCAAGCTGGAGCAAACTTTGTTCTTCAATTTAGGGGTTAGTCTGATGGGCCTGGCTGTGGTCCCATATGTAAGTGACTGTCCTGGGGACAAATTCATGCTACGATGTCAACTCTCCTTCCTTTCTGCAAGTCGGTGTCAGACCAGGGTTGACTGAGTGGTAGTCTGCAGTCTGCCCACAGCCCGCTGACAAACCCTCCCCAGATGGCTGCCACTTGGCCTGTGCTCCACCTTCGCCCTGGGCCCTGGGCCCCTGCCTTCATTAGCCTTTTGCGGTAAAGTCACACTTCAAAGCTAATAGCATCTTAGTGACTCCTCCAAGAGGCAGCTGCCTATCAGCCAATGACTTCTGGACTTGTGCCTTCTGTCCTGACCTCGTCCTAAACTCCAGACTGATGTATTCACTGGTTTACTTGATGGCACCATGTAGGTAAGGATCTCATTCAAAATACAAGCCCGGTGGAATCCTGGATGCCCCTCTTTTCCCAAACCTGTTCCTCCTCTTGTTTTTTCCTGCAGCTGTCATCAACCCCGCCCCTCTGGCCAAACCCCTCGATGTCGTCTGCAACTCTGCTTTCCTTCCCTCACCCCTACACCCAACCCATCTGAAAGTCCTGCCAGCCCCACCTCCCAAACTTATCCCCAGCCCGTCCCCTCCTACTGCTCTGTCCTCCCACCCCCCCCCCCTCAGCCAGTAACACAGCAGCCTCTGGACCAGCCGTCCTGCTTCCTCTCTTGGCTTTTCAAACCCATTCCCTACAAAGTAGCCAGAGGGATCTTTTCAAAGCAGAAATCAAGTTATGTTCACCTTCTTAAAACCCTCAAGTGGCTTCCCAGTGCCCGGAGGATAAAAACTAAACTGCTGAGCGGAAGCCAGATTGAGTGCATTCAAGGCATGAGTCACGTTCTAGGACACAAAGACGCAGAGTTTAGAAACACTTGTAAGAAGCGCCACTGGGAAAGCAGAGAGAGCGGGGAGAGGCGGAGCTGCGAATGGGCAGGCTGTCAAGAAAGCGCTTTTGCTCCTTAGAAGGGATCCACTTAAGCTAAAAGCTATAGGGAAGCACTGGGCGGGGGCGGGGGGGGGTGATTTATTTAGGTAACTGATGACTCCTGCTCTCCTCGGGAGAAGAGACTTGGAGCCAATTTATAGCATTCGTGATGGCATTTCTGCCCCAGATAAACCTAGTTTGTCAACTCTTTTTGAAAATAAAATAAAATAGAGCCTCCTTGCTAACGTCTATAAGACCAGGACCTGGCCCTGCCACCTCTCCAGCTCCATCCCGCGTTGTCCCCCTGCTCACTGACCCCTAGACCAGGGGTCACAGACTTTAGCATGCACACGAATCACCAGGAGAGCTCGTGGAAACAGATTCCCGGTTCTTCTCCTCTTCTTTTCCCTCCTCCTCTGCCTTCTCCTTTGTCTTTCATTCCTGAACATTCAGTCCTAAAGCCATTAGATGCAACTGAGCAAGGCATGCAGCTGTAGTGAGGGAAGGGCAGCCATGGTGGCCCATTGCAGGGCCGAGGAGGGCGATGACACCTGGGGGCTGCCCCACACAGGGTGCGGGAGCCCAAACTGGGTGAGGAGGGCATCCACATGGTGGGGAGAGAGACAACGTGGGATGTCAGCACCCAAGCAGGTTGGGGAGAATGCCACCCCAGAGGGGCATCTTGGCATGAAGTGACAGAACCAGACTAGCTGGGAAGGACGTCCATGTGAAGGGTAGGGTGATGGGGGCATCCACAGAGGGGGCAGCCTGGTGTGGAAGCCTGGGCCCCAGCAAGGTGAGAAGCACATCCCTACAGATGGGTGACTGGCATGCGGTGTCCAAGCCCCAGGGGTGCAGACGGCACCTACACAGGAGTAGGGGCAGGAGGCTGAAATGAGAATTCAGAATCCAAGCAGGACAAGCGGTCCCATGTGGGAGAGAAGGAGGCAGCCAAGATTATTCACATGCAAGAGGATTGATCAACTAAATCAAGGACAATGCAAGCCGGATGTTATGGGTTGAATTGCGTCCCCTCAAAATTCCTATGTTGAAGTCCTAACCCCCAGGACGTCAGAGTGTGACCTTATTGTAAACAGAGTTGTTGCAGATGTAAGTGGTTCAGATGAGGTCATGTGCAGTAGAATGGGCCCCTAAGCCAATATGATCGATGTCCTTACAAGAAGAGGAAGTCTGAACAGAAACATGCACACGGAGACTGAATGCGAACATGAGGCGGAGGTCGGGGTGATGCATCTACTAGCCAAGGAACACTAACGGTTGCCACAAACCACCAGAAGCCAGGAGAGAGGGCTGGACCAGGTTCTCCCTCACAGCCAACAGACAGAACCAACCTGCCGACACCTTGACCTTGGACGTCCAGCCTCCAGACTGTGAGACAATCAATGTCTGTGTCTACACCGCCCAGTTTGTGTAGCTTGTTACAACAGCCCTACGAGACTAACACACTGGGCGTTTACTGTTGGGGAAGGGAGTTATCAACACTGAAAAGGAGAAAACTGGAATGAACCCTGTGATGGTGAATTGAATTGGATGTATCCATGTGAACTCACAGTTTCCGATATTTACAGATAGACGTAGAAATCAACGTAAATATACTCTGTGTGTGTGTGATCGTACATATATTTCTGAGCTCTGTCCTCTGAGAAAGCTGAGAGCAGTGACACTCCAATAGCTATGAACATATCTAGCACCCATATCTTGATTTCTAAATACCATTTTCCACTAAAAAGAAACAAGGAACTGCTTGGAGAAATGGCTGATTCCAGGCCAGGGGCCGGGAAGACACAGTGAACCTGGAACATCTTGTTGTGCCTGAGAGCAAGGAAGTGCCCCTAGATTGATGGGAAGCCTCGAAAGGATACAAGGGGCGCCCACTGGTCAACATGAGATAATCTGAGTATCAAATTAAATAATGGCAATAATGGATTATAACCCATTGTCTAAAATGGGAAACCATGAGTTCATATAGATATGTACAAATAAATAAATAGAAAATGTGATGAAGAACAAAACAATTATGTAATTTCAAAACATTTATTACAGAAAAGAGTAGCTTTATCATGGAGAAGGCTGGCAGACCCCATCTTAATTAAGTGATCATCTCCCGTAGTGGGACAAACTGAAATCACGTGCCACAGGAGAGGAGGCAGGAAGACTGCAGTGTCACCTCTGTGCTATTCCTGCCAACAACGCATAAGCTGAATTTAATCATGAGGAAGCATCAGACAGACCCAAAATAACTGTCCTGTAATCTTCCAAAGTGTCAAGGTCTTGAGAGTCAAGGAAAACCTGAGGCGTCCTTCCAGACAAAGGAGACCGAGGAGATGTGAGCACTAAAATGCAGCCCTTGGTTCTGAAATAGATCTTTTTGCTATAAAATACTTTATTGGAACAACTGGAGAAATTTGAAGGGGCTCTCAGGACGAGATGCGTCAGTGCATCATCGTTCATCTCCTGATTGTGGTGGTTGCATTCTGACTGTAGGAACGTCCTTATTTATAGGAAACATACACTAAAGTTTGGAGAATGTTGGGGAATCAGGCCAGCACTTTGCTCTTAAATTTTCAAGAAAACAGAAAATTTTATGCTGTACTTTCAACTTTTCTGTAAGTGTGATTATCACAAGAAAAAAAGGTTTACCTAAAGCAGATTCCTGGACTCTGCCCCCAGGTCTAGGAGGGACCAGGGTATTGGCATTTTAACCGTTTCTCAGGTGATGCTGATGCTACTGTCCATGGACCACACTTTGAGTAGTAAGTCTCTATACGCTGACCTCTCTCTGTTCCTGGAGTCACCAACTCATCGTCATGGTGGGTCCTTTGCTCCATACCTTCTACCTGAAAGGTTTTCTCTCAGCTCTTCCAGAATTAGCTCGTTCATGTCGTGCAGGTCTCACTCCAATGCCATGTTCTCAGGGACGACTTCCTTCTGGAGGTTCTGGGGAGAATCCCTTTCCTTGTCCTTTCCAGATTCTAGAGGCTGTGAAACCTGCCGTGTCCACATTCCTTAGCTCATGGCCCCTTCCTCCATCTTCAAAGGCAGTGAGGATGCGTGTCTCTGTGCTTTGCTTCTGAGGTCACATCTGCCTCTGATGGACTCTTCTACCTTCCTCTTCCACTTTAAGGATCCTCGTGATTATACTGGGCCCACCTAGATATCCAGAACAATCTCCTTATCCTCAGGTCAACTGGTTAAAAACTTTAGTTACATCTGCAACCTTAGTTTGCCTTCGCTATGTAACCTAATGTCTTCAGAGATCCCGGGGACTAGGATGTGGACATCATTAGAGGGCCATTATTCTGCCTACCACACCATCCAAGAATTTACCACCACCTGAAATGATGACTTGCTGCAATTTTCTTAGTATTATGCTTATTTGTGTACTTGTTTGTTGAAGAAGGTTCTGGATAAAATATCAGGCATATCTTAAAAGTCTGGCAGCCACATTTTCTGGGTTCATACAGGCTGAGGGTGTGATGCTGGATTACTTACCTCTCTGACCCTCAGTTTCCTCATCTATAAGATGAGGATAATAATGGTACCTTCCTTGTAGGGTTTCCTTGAGAGCTAAAAGAACGAGTAAGTCTTCAGTATACTACCTGATACATAGTACATGCTAAATAAACGTTAATATATTATTGATCTGGCTGAAATCCCTCCTACAGTAAAGGAGTGAGGGTAATGTCGTCTCATCTGGCAACTGAAGGTTTTCCTGTCACTAATGACCTCCCTCTTTACTAAAAAATGTTTTCTTCTACGATGAAGCTTTCCATCCCTGACCTCCTCTGTAACCCTTTCCTGTGGCTGCTGGAACAAACTCACAACCCTAGTTCCTTAAAACAACACAAATTTCTCCTCTCATCGTTCTAGAGGTCAGAAGTCCAACCTGAGTCTTCAGGGGCTAAAATCAAGATGTAAACGGGGCTGTGCCTCCTGAAGTCTCCAGGGGAAAATCTGTTCCTTGCCTCTTCCGGCTTCTACAGGCTGCCAGCATTCCATGGCTCCTGGCCGTCTCCCTCCAATCAGCTTCATCATCACGTCACTTTCTCCCTCTACTCGCTCTGATCTCCTGCCTCCCTCTTATAAGGATTCTTGTGATTACATTGGGCCCACCCGTACAGTCCAGAATGATCTCCTCATCTCAAAATCCCTAACCCAATCACATCCGCAAAGTCCATTTTGCCATATAAGGGAACATATTCACAGGGCCCAGGGATCGGGATGTGGGCATCTTTGGGGCAGGAGGCCATTACTCAGCACCTTCCTTGAGCCAGCCTTTCAGGATAGTGAAGTCATCTGGTTGAACGCTGCTCCTGATACCTTTCTCCTGTCTCCGAAATGAGCTGTTTGTAGAAGGGCAAGTCCCTTCACCCTTCTGTCTAAGTTCCCTCATCTTTAAAACGGATAGAGCAACGTCTACCTGCAGCATCTTTGGAATGAGCGACCGAAGCAGTACATGCAAAGCTTATCTCACAAGGGTGGAACACAGGGGAGGCATATTACGTGTTCACACCCGCCGCTGCCTCCTCTACACTGTCAGGAGTCTGAGGCCCCGGGCAAGGCTGAGCAGCGCCTCTTCCACAGACACACCACTGGCCACCTGCTGCTCCTCATCTTTCCCTCTCCCCATGGTCTCCATGACAATGACATCCTAGCCTCAGCTTTCCTAAGACACCTTGACCTAAAGAGAACATGATAGAGCCGACAGTAGTGCTCAGCTCTCACCCACTTCCATCTTACCCACCCCCACTTCCCAATACAAACACACAGATGCATTCATACCCTTCCAGGTCATCCCACTCGGGTGACCTGCTTTGACTGATGTGAGCTTTCCTCTGGAGAGTAGGAAAAACGCAGATGGAGGAGGTTCCCTGTTTCTAGAGCTCCAGGAAAGAGCTGACCTATTTGAGGAGAAGACCTAGGAAGAGATGGCTCATCAACATCCCGTACACCACCACAACTACCTTTTATTTTTCCGTTTCAGATCTTATCCTAAGGGCCTTGCCTATCCCCCATGATCTGAGGGGAAATCAAGTTACGTATTTGACATGAGAGCGCTTTGCCCTGTTGGGGGCACAGGATAGGTCAGCCTCACCATCACCATCATTATTGGATCAAACCCAGGCCATGTGTCCTCCTCTGCAGGAGCCCCACTGGCCTGATGGCCTGGGGCTATACCAGAGTGGCTCTGGACTCTCGAGCCCCTAGGAAGTTGGGTTTTCCTCCTCTTTTCCTGCATTGGAATCCCCGAAACCATTTGTTCTCCCTGACCCTACCACTCAAACCCATCCCTTTATCCAAAGATAAAGCCAGGTGCAGCTCTAGGTTCTGGGCATATCACAGTAGGCAATGTGAACATCTTTTCCCTCATATGGCTCACAGTCTAGCCCACCTCTTTGGTTTTTAGGGTGGGCAGGGCGGGTAGGAATGTGGGTAGCAACTTTTGCAGGGTTGGTTGAGTTCTCTAAGTCTGTTCTCCTCTCTATCCTGTAGTTCTTAACTCATTTGGAAGAGCCACAGGCCTTTCAGAGCATCTGAGAAAGTTATGGGCTTGCTCCCTGGAAACATGATCATGTACACCCATCCCTACACACAAACACACACACACACCATTGCACAAATAATTTCTGGGCATCAAGAGTGTTCTGAAGCCCTCTCATGAATACTCGGTCAGAAACCACTTCTCACCATCAGTTCTGTCCAATCTAGGCAGACCTCTATCCCTTTCCCCAAGTACATAGAATCATTTCCTTAGAAAGTTTAGAGATTGCTGAATAATGGTTCAGTTTCACACCCAGCCCTGTGGATGTTCAGAGGTGAGAAGGAAAGTGACAGATGCTAACTCAGGCAGCTAAAAGGGAAAGAATGCCTCCTTAGACTTGCTAGACACAAAAGGGGCATAAAGCAAAAGGTGTTGGAAGTAGCCCTTATTTCTACCTCATGTAAAAAAATTAATGGTCAAATGAATTTTAATGTCAATGAATTGAGAATTTTCAATTGTACATTCTGACTTTCAGACTATAATGAGCAGCTTCCTTTGGAGAGGCACTAGCTCCAAGCTGAGCCCTAGGACTCTAGTCTCTGAGCAGGCGTGTACACCCAAAATGGTAATTAAAACACAGCCATGGAAGAGAACATTTCCATTGTATGGTACAATAGGGACTCAAGGTTTGTCTCTTCTGTGCTTCAGAAATAATGATGTCTTTATGTTCAGGAAAAAATGCCTGCTAATTCTACCTAACTTTGAATCACAGAGTCAACTTCTTAAGGCACCCTTCTGCACTAATCTGTGAATAATTGGACACACACACTCTTCATTATAACCAGATTCTGAACATCAGCTCTCCAGCTGCTTCCCACTTTCCACCCCTTGGTGCCTTGGGATCTTAGGGAGGGTCAAACTCAGAGAATCGGCCCCGGAAGTGGGCTAGCCACTGGCCGTGGTGCTGAAATAAGACCTGTCCAGCAGAACTCCAGGTTAGCCCTGACTGCTTTCTCGTTTCTGAACAACGTCTCCAGCACAGGATTGAATCAAGTTGCACAAGGTGCCTTATTTTTTGAAAGTAGTTGTTTCTCAGAATTTTCCCTTGGACTCATAATTTACCCAGTCCTCTTCTAACCCTCCAGTTCTCTTTCTAGCCACTCTCCAACAAGAATCTCATGCCCCAGCCACACTGCATGACTTGTAATTTCTCCCACACATCAGGCTGCTCCATAGTTCTGAGTCTTCATGTATGCTATTTCTTGAACTATTACACACACACACACACACACACACACACACACAAACACACACACAGCATCCTTTCACTTTGCATAACTCCTACTATAATTGATTCTTTGAGACTCAGCCTGAGTGTCACCTCCTTTAGGAAGCCTTCCTTGATTACTCATGAGTTTAGTTTCCTTTGCCTGGAAGCTTGTTAACCTCTACTACTTCAAATGAAATCGGTCAACCCCAACTCTACATCCCCACAGTGTCTTGTGCTTTCCTCTATCATATCAGGTACCACTCTCAGCTGTAATTTTCACATCTGCCTTCTCCATTAGACTCCGATTTTCTTGAAGTCATTGACTTTGTTGATATAGTTTCCTGTCCTTGGCACAAGTGCAGTGTCTGTCACATAGCAAGTACTTAACTACTTGAGAAAAGTGTGGGATAACCCTGCATCTCCCCCTAGAATTAGAGGAACTGAAGCCTCTGGGCATAGTTCCGCCAAGGTTATACATTATTTGCAAGAAGGACAGAAGAGGAGAGAACAATGGAGGAACTCCATCAAAGTGTAAATAGGAAGAAGGACTTGAGGGAAGGAAGGATAAGTGAAAAATTTTATTTTTTTACCAAAAGGTTGTGGAAATGGGGAGTGGGTTCTCAGATCAAGCAGAAAAGAAAAGGCACTTAAAGAGAAAAAAAAATCCAAGATATTTATAGTTATAGGGGGAAGACTTTTCCTGTCTCCTGATTCCCAGGTGGAAAGCTTTCCTCTAAACACACTTGGCCTTTTGACAAGTCCTAACTCCACCCCCATGAAGGCAGAACAAACTATCAGTTTGGTGGCAGCATTCATGTCCCATCGTTTCTCAATTAGATAACTTATCAAATATCTTGTGTGGGGGGACCTGACTCCCTTTTATCCTTTTCCCTCCACCCAGACGCGTGGAAAATGGTGAGCTGATCTGCAGATTTGAGCTTTTCCTCCAAGTTAGTTGGCCCCGTGGTCTAGCCTGGATGTAGGGATAAGCAAGCGCTCTTGACTCTCCTAAGTCATGATCCTCTCACCTGGTCATGTTCAGTGATATTTTGATGCTCCTTGTTCCTTCTCTGTCCCTCCTCTTTGAGTTCTGAACTTAGCTCAAAGGGAGAGGTACTAATTACCAGACATCCTTTCAAAAACTCCAACTGGTGCCAGCTAGTTCGGTCATTCATCCCGTGAATATTTATCGAGCACCTCTGTGCCAGGAACAGTGTTATGCCCAGGAATGAGAATATAAGAATAAGATGTGATATGTTCCTTCTCCTCAAGGAACTAACAGACCCGTGAAAGAGACAGAATTAAAGGTAAACTACTAAAATACAATATGAAACATGTTATAATTCAGGAGGAGCATAGTGCGATGGGCACACAGAGGTAAGATGGATTGGTTCTGCCTGGAGGAGTAGGGCATGGTTTTAACTGAGAGGGAGACATTTGTGAAGAGCAATTAGTGGTTTTCCATACAAATGAAAGGCTGCGGGCTATTCCAAGCAGCGCAAAAGTTCAGCAGTTTAAAAATGCACAGCATTTTGAAGGCATAACCAATATTTTGTATAGCTTCCTGGAATGCAGGGAAAAGGAGAAATGGTTAGAGATAAACACGGAGAAGAGGTTGGTACCAGATGAAGAGTCTTCGATGCCAGGGTGAGGGATCTAGAATTTACCCTAGCACTTGCATGCAAAATGGACAAAGCCCAGGGGCCAGGAAAGCCCTGCAATTTATAAAGACACCACCTTCTCAGGATCTGACCCATTGCCCCGGCAATCAACTATTTGCAGTCTGTCTGAGCTCCTCCTGTCATACAAAAGAAAGAAAGAGAGAAAGGTCTGAGGAGGCTGGAGACCTTGCACAATTATCCTTTTGACAGTGATTTTCTCAGAAGTGTTCTCTTGGCAGTGGCATAATTAATCTTTCTGCAATCATAATCTAGCATTTCATCAAAGCCCAGATGTTGTGACAAGGGCCATGTACACTCCTGGACCATAGGAACATGCTTAGGATGCTGAACACACCTCCATTAGATTTGAGGAAGACAGCATAGAAATTAGAGAAAATATAGCCTAATTGGCTAGAGAATGTTGTCTCTAAGAGGTTATCCACTTCTGCAACTAAAACTGAAGTCCTTCCGATTCAAGTGATCTGAAGGATATGTTGTCTTTGCGGTGTGGCCACCCAATCCTAGTCCCAGCTTTTGATGCTGGCCCCAAAGCAGAGAGGGAAATAAAGAGAAGGGATTAAGTGCTGCCCTGGCCTCTGTTCCACCCACCTTGCTCGTGTCCAGTCTCTAGCACCTGCTCCAGAGCTAGTGACCAGCATGAAATGTCAGCTCCAGACAAAGGCAGTGTTCTTCCCTTGACTTCAGTGAGAGCTGCCCATCTTGGCAAAGACTACCCTGTCCATCAGGCACCCCAAGGCCCCACATCCTTGAAGGTGAAGCACACAGTGTGCCCCATATCAGGGCCAGCTGTCAGAAGAAAGGCAGGGAACAAAAATCTGGATCCAGGCTTGGGGAAAGAACAGTGATGAAGACCAAGCCCTTGATCTTCAAGTACTGTCAGCCCAGAAGACCTCTTCTTAGGAGGACGAGGAAAGAGAAGGAGCGGAAGACAGAGTTCTTGTCCCAGGGAATTCATAGTCTAGACAGCAAGAAAGGCTCACAGGCGAAACTGTCAGAGGAATGCACCAACCTGTTGCAGTGAAGTAGAATAACAAGCCACGTGTATGAAGGACAGTGTCCAGTTCCCTCCACTGGCCTTCTCTACCAAGTGGGAAAGCTCAACTTCTCCCTGAAAAATGCTTACAGCAGAAACAACAACTTTTCCCTTCTCTGTGCTCCTACAGACCTGTTTGAGCCTGTTCTCATGGTCTGACTTACCAACAGGTCAACCTCTTTTATTAAACTGTAATTCCTTGAAGGCAATGACTATGTTGAGTCCCATGCCTGGCACATAGTGGGTGTTCAATAATGAACACTAAGACTATGGAATAGTTCATGATATGTTTGATCTTTGCATCAGGCCCACTCAGTAGCTTAAGGCCCCTGCTCCAATCCTTTCTCCCTGTCTCAGCCTTAAGCCCAAGATCACTTTCTGTGTCATTTACAGAGGTGCCACCTCAACTACCTTAATGAGTTAGAGAACTGACGTCCCCAAGAATATCAGTGATATTATCCATGACTCAACAAATCCTGTTCCCTTAGGGGGAGGACATTCGGGTCTCATATAAAGTGGATCCTCTTTTGCTGGTCAGATGCATTTGAGCTGAATCGACATGATGGGGAAGCCATCCTCCATCTGGACATCCTTCCCCTGAGCGTGTGCTGAGCACTATTATGCACCGTGTGCTCTGCTAGGTAGCACAGTGGGCAAAGAAATGCAAAGACAGAGCCCCATCCTCATGGGCTCACACCGTAGAGCTGGAGGTAAGATGGGCGTGAATGTCATGGTACAAAGAAAAGGAGGCACATCCCAGAGAGGTTTCTGCGAGGCACTACAGGAACTGTTGTGAAGGGGGTGGCAGCGCAGAGGACTTGCTGAAGAATAGGGCTTTTCATTCTGGACTTCTCAGGATTTTGTTGACAGAGGAGATGGGGAACGATTTGTGCAAACTCCACAAGGGTGTCAACAATCTGTATTTTCTGAGGTACCTAGCACATTGCTTGGCCCGTAGAAGTTTGAGACATAGATTCTTAAATCCAAAACAACTCTAGGATCTCAGCCTATTTGCATTCCAAATGTTAATTGATGTGACACCAGCAGCAGGTAAGGCAGGCAAGCAGGAGTTGGAGGTCCTAGTCCCAGAGAATCACTTGCTGTATGGCCTTAAACAACTCAGATTTCCTCTCTGAGCCTCAACTTTCTTACCTGCACAACACCTAAGTCATGGAAGTGCCATGAAAAGCAAGCAAGAAGATGGAGGCAAGAGCGCTTTGCAATTGGAAGTTCAGGTGGGCAGACACTCCTGCCTGCCCATCCTCTGATCGCCATGGGGGCCACGGTCAGGATCAGTGGGAAGTTGTCCCCATCCTGGGCACCACGGCCTAAGCTGACATCAGGGCCCTGAGCCACAGCTCGTCACTGTGGGCTCTTGGCCAGAGAAAGTGCCAAGTGGAAGGATTTTCATTGGTTCCACGATTGACCGGACCTCAAGAACATTTCCTCCAGTGGGCACAGAAACTCTTCTCTCTGAGAGGGCAAGAACCACAGAAGATTTGCCTGCGACACTGAGCCAGTGGGAGTTGTTAAATGCCAGGGAAACCAATTGTTTGTTTAATTTTATTATCTACTTTTCATTCCAAGAAACTGAAACTGGATACGCTCAGTAGGAACATATTTTTAAATATTCAGATCGAACAGTGGCGTTTGAATGAAAACTTTCCTTTGGAGACTTTATCAATTCCATTTTGTGCTAAAAGATACACTTGATTTTTATCTTTAGCTCTTTTTAGTCTTTAACTCACTGAATGATTCGGATACCCAAAAAGTATATGAACTCGTCCTTTGGGTACCAAAAACCACCAGGTGCACTTACAGACAGAAGATCCCCAGGACGTTAGCACCATAGTCATCACCACCGTCATCGCCATCATCCTTGAGGTCCTCATCACCATCAAGACCCGCCACTTAAGCTGAGGACTTCCTCCAGGCCAGGCGTTGTGATAGATGACCTCTAACCTAGGTTACCTCTAACTCCTACAACATCCCTACAAGGTAGTCATTTCACAGACGGAACTTGGAACATTAAATGACTTGCCCGGGGTTACACAGCTGGGAAGTGGTAACACTTGGATTCAAACCACTGACTTTCCGTAGGATGTGCATTGAAGACGATGCCGGTCTGCCTCACAGTGGCCGTGCTTGTTTGCGCTGCATTATCGTTCTTCTCGACTTCACCTCCCGACTTATGATCACAGCCTTGAACTTTCCTCTAGGGAGCCACCATTTCCTTGGCCTCAGTCCCTGTGGTAGCCTCAGCTCCAGAAGTGATGCGTGACTGGAGCGTGACCAGTTGGAGCTCATAAGAGTCTACAGTAAGTCAGATGAGGCTTCTGGAAGGGAAAAAAAGTCCTTTTTCCCAAAGACTTCAAGGTGAGAGGAAATAAAGTCTGGAGCTGCTGCCCTGCTCTTGCCACCACGGAAGCCTAGGGCCGAACACAGCTCAGGGGAAGCCGGAGCGGAGGGCTGGGAGGCGGCTGAGCCCTGCACACGGTTGTGCCTGAAGCCGCATCCACCCTGAGCTATGCACCCAAGTGACCAGTTGATTCCCTCTCCTCCGTCCCTTCTGCTTGGGTTTAGGACAATTTGGGTTTGCTTTCTGGCCACATGCAACAGAAAACGTCCTGCCAACCCAGGCTCCCCGTCAAACCTAAAGTTCTGGTTTTATGCCGTCTATTCGTTTCCTGTTATTGCTGTAATAAATCACCACGAACTCAACGACTTAAAACAACACAACTCTGTTCTCTTACAGTTCAGGAAGCCAGAAGTCCGCAAGTTAAGCTGTCAGCTGGGCTGTTTTCCTTCTGGAGACTCCAAGGAAAAATCCATTTTCTTGCCTTTTCCATGTCTAGAGGCTACCTTCCTTCGTGGGCTTACGGCCCTTTCCTCCAACTTCAAAGCCAGCAGTGTGGTACCTCCAAATGTCTCTCTGTCTCTCTCATGCACACACACACACACACACTCACACATACGCACAACCCTCTGCTTCCACTGTCACATCTGCCCTGACTCAGACCCTCCTGCTTCCCTCTTATGAGCACCCTTGTGATTACTCGGGGCTCACCTAGATAATCCAGGATGGTCTCCCCGTACGAAGACCCTTAATTTAGTCATATCTGCAAAGTCCCTCTTGCCTGTGAGGTAACGTATTCGCAGGTTTGGGCCATCAGGACGTGGACGTCTTTGGGAGGCCGTGATTCCACCTTCCGCCCGCCCCGATCCTGCTTCTCAGCGGGGTGTCCTTTTGGAGTGTCTAGGCCCAGGGCTGTTACCGAGCCAAAGTGCGTTCACCTCCTGGCGAGTTAAATCGGACTCCCCACCAGAAGTAGTTGTCACACAAAGTAAAGTATATTCGCAGCAAATAGACCACAGAGAATCATTTCCAAAGCCATGGCTTTCCCCAAACGGAGGGAAGCAGGTGCCTTTTATTTTGGGTGGGGAAGGAATCTTCAAAAGAGAGAGGTGGGGGGTCGGTGCAGTGGCCTAGTGGTTAAGTTCACGCACTCCACTTTGGCAGCCTGGAGTCCGTGAGTTCACATCCTGGGCCTGGACTTACACATCACTCAGCAAGCCATGCTGTGGCGGCATCCCAGATACAAAATAGAGGACAGTTGGCACAGATCTTAGCTCAGTGACAATCTTCCTCAAGCAAAAAGAGGAAGATTGTCAATGGATGTTAGCTCAGGGCCAATCATCCTCACCAAAGAAAAAAGAGAGAGAGAGAGAGAGAAAGAGGTGGGTATTGGCTTGTGCAGGCTCAGCTGGCATCTCAGCTCATCTGTGCTGGTGCTGCTTTTGCGATGGGACTCGGTCTAGTTCAGGGAGGGTAATTGCATCTCTTAACACAACAACAACAACAACAACAAACACAATTTGGAGAAATAGTTACATGCTTCTGAAACCTGCATTGAGCTCCTTTGGGTAATTAGTCGCTGATGGGGTTGTTCCCCAGGCTTTGACTTCCAGCTCTCTGCCCCTCACAGTGTGGAAGCAGAGGCTCTTACTTGCTGGACCGCACCCTTGTCTGGACAGAGGCTCTCTAGGAGATGCCAAATCGTTGGGACCATGTGCTCCATCTAGGTGACCCTGCGCAGCGTGCTGGCCCTCCATCTCCCTTCTGTGCAGGAGAGTCTTTTGGTTCTAAGCACCAAATTCCAACGGGGGGGTCCCCTCACACATCTAACAAGCAACTCTCCGGACACCAACTGGGTGTCCTGTATCACAACTCAAGTCTGACACCATCTACCTGGAGAGCTACCAAACAGCACATTCCCGGGCTAAGGGCTCAGTCCTACAAGACTCCCCGACACCCACTTCAGATGCCAGTCGCAAACCCAGGTTGTCACCTGTCCTTCTGACCGACTGGCTATAAACCAGAGGTTCCCACGACCCTCTCCTTGCATTTGATTAACTTGCTAGAGTGGCTCCCAGAACTCAAGAAACCCGATTACTCACCAGATTCCTGGTTATTATAAAAGGATAAAACTCAGGACAAGCCGGATGGAAGAGACGCACAGGGCACAGTATGGGAAATGGAGCTGAGCTTCCATGCCCTCCCCAGGCGCCACTCTCCCCGGATCTCCATGTGCTCACCATCCCGGAAGCTGAACCCCATCCTTTTGGGGTTTTTATGGAGGCTTCATTACTTAGCCATGATCGATTAAAGCCTTAGCCATTGGCATTGATCTCAACCTCCAGCCACTCTCCCCTCCCCAGGAGGTCCGGTTGGGGTGGGACTGCAAGTTCCATCCCTCTAACCCAGTGGTGGGTTTCCCTGCCAGTCAGCTCTCACCCTTAGGTGCTTTCCAAATGTCACCTCATTAAGATAACAAAAGGTACCTTTAGGGCCCCTATCACTCAGAAAATTTCGAGGATTTTAGGACCTCTGTGCCAGGAACAGGGACTAAAACCAAATATCTATTTCTTGCCATAAAATCACAGTGTCACAGAGAGACATGGACTTTGATGGTCTCAAGGACACTTCCAGTGCTGACCTCCTACGTCCTAAGGTCGTTTAACCAAGAGACAGACATGGGAGGGCACGAGCTGCCCCTCGTCCGTGAGTGATGAGAACAGCAGTTTCCAGAGAAACGTCATTTGCTCAGGACCCAGTAGCAGGCACAATAAGGAAGTCCCTCAGCTTACACATTCTAATTAAATCAGCACAAATTTGATTTAGACGTAATTTTTAAAACATGACCCATAAAAATATCTGCGAGCCCTGCTCTACGGGGCTTCCTGCAGGAAAGACGCCCTTGAGGGCCAAGGCAAGGCCCCCTTGGCTCTCCCCAGGTGACAGTTGAAGGACCTGAGGTCTCAGGGGCAGGCTCTGGAAGGCGTTTCTGTGAAAGGTCAATCTGAAGTGTGAAGACGATGATTGAAGCAGGCCAGGAGGACAGCAGTCACCTGGGGGGGTCACAGGAGCAGGGCCTTGGGTCTGAGGCCCGTTCAGCCTCACGAGTTGGGCAAGTCACTGAATCCATCTCAGCCTCAGTTTTCCTGTCTCTAAAATGGGCCTCATGGAGTTCACAGAGTGGCTCTGAGACGACGTTGGATGAAAGCCCTGTGGAAATGGTGGAGCCCGCTTTGCAGGCGGGACAGCGTCAGGGCATCATCAGCTGTGCATTCACGGGTCTTTCTTCAAAGTGGGCTTCGCGCATGTTACAAGCATTTATGGCAGACTGGGCATCTGGCAGTGCTTTGGGGCTGCCTGGGGTGGAGACTGCCCAGGTGAAAAGCCTGGCTCTGCCGCTTACCAGTGGAGCAGCCTTGGCCAAGTCACTCAACCACCCTGCCTCAGTTTCCTCGTCTATAAAATGGAGAGGACAGAAATGGTACCTGCCTCCTGGGCTGTGGGCAGATTTTACAAATTAACACATGTAAAGCGCTAAGCCCCCGCCTGGTGCAGAGCAAGTGGGATGTAGGTGTTTGCTACTGTTGTCATCTCATCTGTCTGTCCTCCTCGCTGGCGCTGCTCCAGCTCAGGCCGGCCTTGCCGTGGATGCTCGTCTGGACAGTGGGTCCCTCCCTTCTCCCGTGGGCTCTCCCCTCCCTCCCATCCTGCACACCAGCAGCCAGAGAGAGGCTTCCACAGCCTTCTGCTGCCTCCCCAGCTTACCATATGGAGTCCACACTGTTGGGCGTGGCACTGACAGCTCATAACCTGGCCCGAGCACCCATCTCCAGCTTCGTCTCCCCTCCTGCCCACTCCGCTCTCCAGCCACATGGGACTCTACTCCCTACACCCTGCACTCGTCGTGCCACTATGCCTTTATCTTCGCTGTGCCCACCACTCAGAGTGTCTCTCCCCGTCACCTCCCTGTCTCCTCCCCACCCCGGAAAACTCCGATGGATCCTTCAGGCTCCGCTCCTCCCTCTGCTGCCTCTCTGTCCGGAGTGGGCACCAGCCTCATTTTCCTGTTATCTTCCCATCTTTCTTGCTTGTGCCCCACTCTCCAGCAAGACCAAGCGCTCAGAGCCCTCCGTGGTTTGGGCTGATGAGCAAGAGCTGCTGTGAGTGGAGTTTCCTGGAGAGGGAACCCCAAGGGCCATGGACCCCTCATTCCACCCTGCTGGACCCCTAGAGGCCTGGCAAGCTGGGATCAAAACTGAATCACCCTCTTTCTACCTATGAGTCCTTCCCAGCTTATTTTTATGCATAGGTTTCCTTGCGTGTGTGTGTGTGTATGTGTGTGAATTTAAAAGACACAGGAAAAACAATAGCCAGCACCTATATACACTTATCTGAATTGACAACTCATTAACATTACTTGCTTTGTTTTCTTTCATTAAAAAAAAGAGATTCATCTCTATGTGTATTTATATGACTTTACAGTTAGATTCAAAGTCCCTTTTTCCCTCTTTCCCGGTTCCATTTCCTTTCCTCCTGTCAAGACAGCCGCTGTCACGAATTGGAGGTGCCCCTTCCGGTTCACTTCTTAAATGTTTGTGTAGACGCGGGAATCCGTGATGACCTGTAGTATCGCTGTGTATGTGCTGACTCGCGTAAGGGGTGGAATGTCCCTCAAACCATTCTTCAAGGTTTTCTGCAACTCGCTCATTCAGTGATGATCTTCAGCTTTGTCCACATCGCTGCGTGAACCTGGCTCATTCCTCTTCACTGCTTTTAATCTCATTATGTGAACATACTGCATTTGACTCACTCTCCCCCCTCATAGTCTGAAATTTAGGTTGTTTCATTTGTTTCTCACTGCAGTTGATGCTGTAGTGAATATCCTTGCACACGCCAGCCTTTCCCAGGGTAGAAACCTCGACGTGGAACCGTTGGGTCTCGGGTTAGGCTGCCTCTGCCGTTCTGCTGGATATCGTCGCCGAGTAGCCCTCGAAAGCGGCTGTGGCAATTCTGACACCAGCAACGTCTGATTGTGCCCGTTTCCAGGAGGCCCTTTTCTTACAGGAGAGGAAACCGAGGCCCAGAGCAGGGAATGGAATTGCCCAAGGCCCCGCAGCCCATCAGTGGACATGCACCCAGGGTCTGTGGTGACCACAACAAGGAAGGCAGCCCAGGAGTCCCCTCAATGTGCTCAGCCAGAGACCAACTCCAGCGACAAATCTCCCCTTGGCCTCTGTCTCACCAGTCTTCGCCCAACCTTGGAAAACACTCTTATTAATTTTTACTTTTCGAGGAAAATAAAAGCCTCATAATAAAAGTTACTGGCTAATAACAAGTGTCTTGTATCATGGAAATTTTGCGTACATTTTTCAACAATAAAAATGAAACTGCGTTTTCCGTCACTAGGAGGGTTTCTGTTCTGCTGCACTTACCACCCCGGGAAGGGAATCTGACGTCCCCTGACTCTGTTTTATGGCCTCCATCCTGGAGGGTGTCAGCAGAAGCGTGAAGAATCTACAGGGATAAAAATTAGACAGAGATGGAGGCTGTGATAGTCACAGGAATGTTATTATTTGAAATTGGATTTTGTGACAATAGTCATCTCTGGAAGTGTGAAGGTCACACCTTCAGATCTTGAGGACACACCAGGCCCTGGTGCCCGAAGGTGCAGCTTGCAGAGGCCTGGCAGTCTCTGGATGCTCCTCAAGGTGGCCTTTGTTTAGTGACACCTCCGTCCACATGTGAAGGGCCAGCGTCCACACAGGATGGGACTGCCGAGGCCGACACACAGAGATGGGCCGGGCGGGGGTAGGGAAGGAGTTTCAACCTGTCAGCCAAACTCGGGACACAGTCCCCAGGTAAGGCTGTGAGTGGTGCCAAGAAGGCTCCAGCAGAGGTCCCGGCAGAGAATGGTGGAAAAAGAGCCTCCGAGGTGGGGCAGCGGGTGGGCAGGAGTTGAGGGGAGATCCCAGTGTGAGTTCCTTGTTTATTGCCTCTCTCCATCCACGAAACTTTAAACTCCCTGAGGGTGACATCTTTGTTTTGTTCAGTCCTATATTTCCAATGTTAGGAAAGTGCCTAGCACACAGTAAGTACTCCATAAATGCTGGTTGGTTGAATGAATAAATGATGGATGAATGAATGAATTCCCAAGCACTTCATCCTGAGCCAGGTCAGAGGCCCCCAGGGCTGAGCCCCTCTGGCAGGAGATCATTTAACGCAGCCCCACCTTCCAAGACCCCTCCACCAGATGCCCCCTCCGTGCGGACGCTTCTGGCTGCTCTAGGGAAGTCTTCACTCACCCCTTTTCTGATGACCTGCTGCCCTCTGTTGAGCATCTCACAATCAGGGGACGGTTCCTGGAGTTTCTTGACAATGCCCTCTTGGTCCAGCCCCACAGCCTGTAAGTCACCACGCCCTCTCCACTCCACTTTCCATTTCCCCTTCTTCTGCCTTAGACCAATCCACCATCATCTCAGCGCGTCTCCCTGCCTCCAGACCTCCCTCTTTGTAGCAGGCAGTCTTCACTTGCTACGCTGCAGTAACAAACAGCCCCTCAATTTTAGCATCTCACAACAGCCAGACATATTTACCACTCACATTACAGTCGCCTGTGGCAACTACAGCATCTGCATCTCTCCTCCACTCGCGGGATCCAGGATCCAGGTTGCAGGAATAGCCCCTATCTGAGATACGCCATTTTCACAGCTGAAGGAAAAGGCAAGAGAGTGGCAGAAAAACTTTATGCTCCCGTGACTGTTTCAACATCCATCTGCAAATGTTTTGATACTCCTTCCTTTAAGAGGTGGAGCTTGATTCTCCTCCCCTTGAGAGGGAGCTGGACTTAGTGACTCCCTTCTAACTAAATGACTACGGCAAAGTGAGGTGTGTGCCTTCTGAAGCTCTGTCATGAAAAGCATCACAGCTCTGCCTCTGTCTCGGATAAGGGCTCTGGGCGGAAGCCAGCTGCCATGTCACGAGGACACTCAAACGTCTCTTTGGAGAAGAACAAGGGCCTCCTGCCAGCAGCCAGCACTAACTTGCTAAGTGTGGGAGAGAGTCACCTTGGAAGCGGATCTTCCAACCCCAACCAAGCCTTCAGACGTCTGAAGTCCCAGCTAACCCCTTGTCTGGAACCTTATGGAAGTCTCTGAGCCAGAACCAATCAGTTAAGCGGCTCCCAGACTCCTCTCCCCAGAAACTGCGTGAGATAACAAATATCTATTGTTTTAAGCCATTAAGTTTTGGGGTAATTTGCTATGCAGCAAGAGATAACTAACACAGCCTTTTAAAGCTTCTGCTCAGAATTAGCATACGTCTCTTCCACTTTCATTTAAGTGACCAAAACAGGTCACAAGATCAGCCCGGCATCAAATTCCTCTGGAAGCAAAGCATTATATGTCATAGGGCAATGGACGGGGATGTATAATCCTCTTGCGGGAAGTGGGGAGTGATTAATCGAAATACAATAACACAATCAACTATACCCTACCTCAACCCATCCTGCTCTTTGGCCTCCAGAGACATCACTCTAAAAGGCAAAGCTGACCGTGCCAGCTTCTGTGCTTAAAACCCTTCAGTGGCTCTCAGATGACTTCAGCACAAAATGCCACCTCTTCCTTCGGTCCTTCCAGCTTCCATGTTTGGCACTCAGCCTTGGTGCCACTTCTCTATCTGCACATGCCTCTAGCCATGCTCTGACTCATTTGTCTGTTCACATATGTCTTCTCGAGGACAGGGACCACATCTGATTCATCTCTCTCTCCTGATTGTCCAGCAGAGTGCCAGGTGCTCTTTAATTTTGTTAATGGATGAATGGATGGGTGGATGGGTGGATGAGTGGATGTATGTATGGATGGATGGATAGATGGAAGGATGGATGGATAGATGGAAGGATGGATGGATGGATGGATGGATGGATAGATGGATGGATGGATAGATGGAAGGATGGATGGATAGATGGAAGGATGGATGGATAGATGGATGGATGGATGGATAGATGGATAGATGGATGGATGGATGGATGGATGGACGGACGGATGGATGGACGGAGGGATGGATGGATGGGTCAGTGGGAGATGGATGGATGGACGGATGGATGGATGGATTAGTGAGTGGATGGATGGGTGGATGGATGGATGGGTGGATGGATGGTTGAGTGGGTGGATGGACGGATGCATGGATGGACGGATGAATGGATGGATAGGTGGGTGCATGACCACCTAAGGATCTGCCACATAAGGGCCCCCACAACTCCCAAAGAAAGTAACCCTTCAATAGGAATAACCTGAGGCTCTTCCTTTCTTTACAGTAACAGTCACAGTAGTGACAGTGCCACTACCACCCTCTGAGAGCCACCAGGCACTATCACTCACAGAGCTCTGGGTTATGAGTGGAACATGGGTGGCCTATCTGCCCACAGTAGGCGGGCACACCCACACAGCAGCCACGTGTCTTTAGCATGACTCTGCCTCCTGCCAGAGCTGTTTGGTCCTGATATGAACACTGACCCAAAGTGAGCTTCAAATGTTGAACAGAGACACAAAAACTGAGAGTTTTGGGGCCAAGTCAGATTAAGAGTGGAGTGCCTTGGAGGGTTCCTCATACCCCTGCTGTTTCTAATGACTTTCCCTGTTGCTCAGGCTCACCAGAGATGGTTTTTGTCATTTGCAGCTAAAGGATCCTTTAAGCTCACAACAAACATCTCAGAAAGGTTTTATTATGCCCGTTTCACAGATAAAGAAACTGAGAAGCTGAGAGGTGAATTGACCTGCTCAAGTCCCTCAGCTAAGAAGTAAGGAGGAGTAATAATGCCTCCCCTGCCCCATTGTCTCCCCTGGTCCGGGACACAGCCCCGCTGGACTGGCAGGGCAAAGATGTCCATTCCCCGTTTGCAGATGAGAAAACCAAGGCTCCAAGAAGTGACCTTCCCAAGGTCATAAGGGGGTCAGAGACAGAGCCGGACTTGAGCCAAAGTTTTCAGACACTCGGCCAAGGCTTCTCTGCCCTGCCCCGTGCCTGGCCCCTCCTCCCGGGGTCCCTGCAGCAGCTCCCCCAAAGTGCAGAGCTTGTCCCCTGAATCTACCTAATGACCCAGAAAGAGAAGTCATCTGGCCTCAGAGCTACTTCCTGAACTAGCAAAGGACCAGCCGTAGGCCCCAGCCTAGGACAAGAGGTGTCATTCCAGGTGTCGGCCCTGGTCCAGCCAACGTCTGACCTGCTTACTGACATTTGCACCTGGAGGGCCTCAGTCACAACCACCAGCTGTGGGGCCTGGGAAGTCAGGGGCACATGGATGAGTTGGGCACCCCCTCCCTCCGAGACACCTGGGTGTGGGGGGAGCACCCTTCTGTAATGGGTCTAGAAATGTGTGCACAAACACAGGAAGCCAGGCCTCTGGGCAAGGCTGGAGATATAGGGCTGGCCTCCCACAAGGCTTCAGGCCTACTTGTTGGTGAAAAGCGCTCCCCAGATTTAACCAAGCGCTTGCCAGTGCCCCAGCAGAGGGGAGCCGCCCAATGACCCACGTCGCTCTCCTCTCTCACAACACCCCCCTCTCCTCTGCCTCGTTACCCCAGGAGACATTTGTGAGGTTACCAGGTCACTCAGGGAAAAACGAGCAGTGACAAGTCGTTTGGATGACAGTACTCCCTTCCTGTAAAACCTGCTGTGGCTCCCTGTTGTTGAGAAGGTAGACAACCAACCACAACAGCTTTGGATTAAGCCCCACCGTATTTCAGCGGCTGCACATAGACTTTCTCTAATCCTCACAGCGATCACATGGAAGGAAATAAGATGTTCTCATTCACAGATGGAAAAAATCAGGCTCAAAAAGGGGGAGGCGTCACCAACTGGCTAACTGACAAAGATGGAATTGGAACCCAGGTCTTCACAACCTCAGATATTAATAATGACACCAGGATCAATGGTAGCTCTTTACCGGGTTCTTCCTGAGGTCCCAGCCCTGTCCTGTATGCCCTGCTCACCGAGTGAGACTCTGACGGGAGACGTAGTTTCCTGGTTTCCTGGCTCCTGGTGTCTCGGTTCAGCAAAGGCTCCTGTTTCAGTGAACTATCGCTGTGTAACGAACGCTCCAGAACTTAGTGTCTTAAAGCCACAGTGATTTACTATTTCTCGTGAGTCTCCAGTTGACTGGGCTGGCCTTCTGCTCCGCGTCAGTCAGCTGAAACCATGCACACAGCCGCGTTCAGTTGGTGACGGGCGCAAGGCCTGAGAAGACCCCCGTCACATGGGCTGCCTGTCGGCTGGCACACGTGAGCTCTCCCGCCTCGGGGCCCCTCTGTCCACGTGGCACCTCATCCCCCGCGGCCTCTCTGCACAGCCTCCTTCTCCAGCAGCACAGCCAGGACCTCCTCACAGCTCAGCGACAGGGTTCCAGGGGGGCGAAAGGGACTCTCAAGGGCCAGGCTCGGCACCAGCATGGAGTCACCTCCTCCACACTCTATGGCCCAAATCAGGCCAGCCCCAGTGTGACGGGAGGGGGAGAAACTCCACCTTCTGGCGGGAAGAGCGGCATGTGCACTCTTGGAAGGGAAGAATCAGTGGCGGCCGCATTTGAACACTGTCTCCTGCCGTCACAAAGCTGAACAGAGGGTGGTCAGGTCCACACACTGCAGAGACATTGCGGGTCACCTCAGATGGCTGTCCTAAGGGTGACCCGAAAAGTGCCACCTGGCTCCCCTCTGTCCATCGCCTGTAAAGGAAGGGTGAGAACTGATGGGGAAAAGATGGAGACGAGGACGACTTGGATAGGGGGGTTCTGGAGTTCCATGGCACCTCCAGTCTTCTCCTCATGGGGAAAGCCGTGCGTCTCCCTCACCTTAAGCCAAAAGAAGGGCCTCGAGACATGTGATGCCTGAGCCACCTAAAACCTGCGTGATGCAGGGACTGGGACCTCACTGACATAAAAAAGGCTCTAGTGATGACTAAGGACATGACCCAGCAATAAGGTGGCAGCCAGAGTCTCCTTCCATGAGCGCGAGGCGAAGACGTGGGCTTCTCCCGGCCGGATGTGGGTCCTCCTCTCCAGCAGGAAGTTATCTTGAAAGGGCCTCCACCTGGAGAGCCAGCTTAGGGTGAGATGACTCCACCGAGAGTCTGTTGGGGGGTGGGGACAGCAGAAAGCCAGGGGATGAGGGGCTTGGCAAGCAGGACCAGCCGGGGAGCTGCCACGGGGTGTCTCCAGGAAACCCTCCCAAGTGTCCCAGGAGGGGAAGGATGCACCACCCCCAGAGGGCACCAACCCTGGCAGGCCTTCACCCATGCCTCTCCCGCCTTGCTCCGCTCCAGCCCTAAGGAAACCAGCAGAGGCGAGGCGGAGGCCAGCAGGTGCAGAAGCACAACACAGAAGAGGAAGCATCCAGAACACCGGCCATGACCAGTCTCTCCACGGCAGGGTCCCAACCCTGGGAGGCCCAGGCTGAGAGGTGTCTGGGAAGATGAGGTTGTTTTGAATTGGGTGTGAGATTAAAGTTCTGGTAATACAGGGAGGCTGCAGCCCCACGGCCAGTCACCGGGCTGAGTCTCTGGGGAGGGACACCAGGACTGCCGGGTTCCATTTCCCTCCATGACCAGAAACAGGGCTCCTCTGTACGGGCTGTGACGTATGAGTCTGACTTGTCTCTCATCTGAAGCCACATCTTCTGACGGTCCTGCTCACTCCCAACGCCGCTGGGGTCTGAGTCCAGCCCCGGTGACGGGCCCCCGGACCCTGAGGGCTCCCAGGTCCGCTCCATGGGGCAGACCAAATGCAGAAAGAGCCCTGCTGGCCTCTGATTCAGGAGGAGGGGAGGGGCGGGGAGGGGAGACAGGGGCCAGCCCGGCTCTCCCTGTGCCCGAAGCTGGGGGACCCATGCCAGGGCGTGAAGCCTGGTCTCCTCGGCAATTTGAATACTAATAGCCATTTACTGAACGCCTGCTGTGTGCCAGACCCGTCCCCCAGGTCCTTTGGCATCGTCGTCTCTGGTCCTTAGACTCCTGTAGAGCGGGCGCCGCTTTTCCCCCTTTTCACCGCCCCGAGCCCTGAGGCTCAGAAGATTGGCTCACGTGCTCGAGGTCGCAGAGGCGGTGAGGGGTGGCAGGGGCTGGTGCCAGGGCTGCCCCACGCCAGAGCTGGCTGGGCCTCCATGTTGCAGTGGAGCTGTAGGTTGGGGCAGCCTGGAGCCAGACTGAAGCCTGAGTCTGGCGTTTCCTGGGTGTGTGGCCTTGGGCGTCTCTCCTCGGAGCCCCCATTGCCTCGTCTATAAAATGGGGGTAATGAGAATCCTCACCTCACGGAGCTGCTCTGTGGATCCGGTGGATGGGGGCACGTGAAGGGTTGAAACAGCTCCTGGCACGTGGTGAGCACCACCAAGCCCGCCCGTCGTCGCCATCGCCCTGGGGGCCTGCATCCTGGTGGGCCGGCTCTTCCTACGGGCCTGGGTCCGTGTCCTGAACACAAGGAAGGGTTTCTAGGCTGCGGGCTCCCAGTGACCACCAGCAGCAACATCAGCTAGGAACCTGTTAGAAAAGCAAATTCTCTGTGCCCGTCCCAGACCTCCTGACTCAGAAACGGGGGCTGGCCCTGCCACCCACATCTCCACAAGCCCCGCCCTGGGCGATTCGGACGCCTGATCCTGTTTGAGAGTCCAGGTCCAGGCTGCTCCAGGCAGTAGCATGAGCTTGGGGTTCTGAGCTGGACTGACCTCAGCATAAACCGTGACCTCCCCCGGTGACTCAGGCGAAGGCTGACCTTTTCTGCTCCTTAGCGGTCTCAGCGATAAAATACGGATGGCAATCTTACTCTGAAGGTTAGGGCGAGGGCAAAAGGGAGAAATGAGTTCAAAGTGGTTTTTAAACTGTAAAGTGCTGCCCAAAGGTGATGCGGAGTCACACCCCTCTCTAGAGGTCTCCCGTGAGCCCACTCCCCTGGATGCCCCAAGCTGGAAGGATGCCCAGACCGGTGCCGGGACATGAAAGGAGAAACAGCAGAGGCACACATGTCTCTGTGCGCCCCCACCCCCACCCCCAGCCCAGCAGGGGCCCACCTGGGTCACCGCCCATTAGAAACTCGAATTAGAGCAGAAAGCCTCCAGCCACCCCCGGGGGCTAACGAGGAGGCCACAGCCTCAGGGCCAGGCAGGAGCACCCTGCAGTCCTGGGCACGGAGGCCTGGGGAGGCTGGGGCGCCTGAGCCCAGGCAGTACAGCACCTGGTGCCCGCCTTTGGCCGAGTCGGGCGGCCGCCTCCAGTCCTGGGATGGCGTGACTCCGGGTCTGGGGATCCTGAAATGCACTGCTCTTGAAGATAGCGTCTGAGTGCTGAGTCCCTAGGGAGGGTGCGGGGTGGGATGGTGGGAGTCAGGCAGGACCCTTGGCCGGGCTGCTAGAACCCATGCAGAGATACCCCTCCAGCCTCCAGCCGGAGCCGGCCGGTCTGGGAGGCTGCTGTCTGCTGTCTGCTGTCTGCTGGCTGGAAGCCGGGCTTGTCCCGCCCTCGACAGCTCCGTCTCTCCTGGGAGCAGGTCACTTGTGCGAGACTCGCCTGCACCAGGAGCCGGCCACAGGCTTCCCAGCAAACCTGTTTCTCTCCACCGGGAGGGTCTGGCAAGCCCTGCCTCCTGCCTGGGAGAGGCTCCGAGCTGCTGCTGAGGCTCTGAGGCGAGGCCCCTCACCCGCCCTGCACTGGGGAAAGGGGACGCTCTCTCCTGCTTCTGCTGCAGCTTTGAGGGGCTCAGACAAGAGGGTCCCCCAAGCCCGGAGGCCGAGGTCAGAGGTTCCCAGCCCGATCCTCCCAGCTCAGGCCCGAGGCCTGTGAACTTGAGCGCAGTTCTCCTCTGATGCTTCAAGGCCCTGCCTCTTCGTGCTATAGCCGGGGACCCAGCTGTCTCGCGAAGCCGCCAGCGGTCTATCAGGACAGGCCTGACAGCACCGGGCAGAAGCTGCACAACTGCATGGGGCCCACACTCAGGAGGCCTACACTTGGCTGAATGCTGTCCCAAAATTCTTAATAATCTGGGGGGACCTAGCCTGTTGGGGTGGAGGGCAGGGGGTCTAGACAGAGAGAAGCTGAGCTACAGTGCAGTCTTCAGCGATGGCCTGAGCCAACCCCACAGACAGCTGGGAAGCTGGGAGGACCCCTCAGGGCTGTGTCCGGTGGGGGCAAGCAGGCTGGCTCCTCTTACCCTGTGTGGATCACTGGCGGCGGACTGCCCCGGGGAGGGGGCGTGGTCATGAGTGAGGCGGCTCTCCCAGCTGGGCAATCTCTGGAAGCGGGATGACAGGTGAGGGCTGTGTGTCTGCAGCTCTTCTGCAGCCAGGGGGCACGTCCTCCATTTCTGAAGGGGGCTCTGGGCGATGCGTCACAGCAGCCACCACGAGGGCTCAGGAGGAGGCTGGGGGTGGGTGGCGGGAGTCAGGATCTTCCCGATGCTGTTCGTGGAGTCTGAGGGCGGCTGGAGGAGACTCCGGGGGTGATGCTTCCCAGTGCTCGACTGTGGAGAAAGTGGCATACACCACGAACTTATTACAAACAACCACGGGGCCAGCTTTTGAACACACCCAGAGCAAAGTTACGCCAAGTGGTTACGACTTGTCAGTGTCATTTACAGGGGGAAACCATCTCAGAGTTCCAACCCACTTCTTTTCCAAACCACAAATCATTTCTAGGCTGGGGTGATGTCTGCCGATCTGATTCATCATCTGCCGACAGCTCTGAACTCAGCAGCCTCAGAGCACAGGACTTAGCCAGACACTGACAAAGCATCTCTCAGGACATGGAAGGTGCATGGGCTTCAAAGCCATAGACCCAATTTCAAGTCTTGGCTCTGCCGGTTGATGGCTGTGTGACGTTGGGCAAGTTATTTGACCTCTCTGAACTTCAATTTCCTCCCCCCTCAGAGTAGATGTTATAATACCTGCTCTTACGGCTGTTGGAAGGGTTCAACGAGATGTTCTTGGCATGGATGGGGGCTCAGGCCGCGCTAGCTGTCCTGTTGTTACATCACATGAAGAGGGTTAACCGTAGTCAACTGAAAGGGATGCACGCACACACACACACTCACCTCGTTACCGCGTTAGCTGAGCACTCACGGTGTTCCCAGCCCTGTCCTGAGAGCTCTCCGGGGGAGCGAAGAGGGAAGAGAACATTGAATCTATCCTCAAAGAGCCTTCAGTCTAGTTGAGATGAATTAATCCCCTTGTGGAGAAATAATAATGATAATATCCTTCACATTTATGATTTAATTTAATCTCACAGCAACCCTATGTAGAAGGTATTTTTAACCCCTTTATAATTTTACAAATGGGAAAACTGAGGCTCAGAGAAGGAAGGGGACTTGTCTGCCGTCACACAGCAGATTGGTGGTGATGGGACAGGAACTAGAACTTGGGTCTCTGACCCCAGACCGTGTGACTTTCTCAGGGGCCAACAGGATGGGGAAGCTCCTGGGTTGGTCAATTACCACTAAGTGTTCCCTGCAGAGTAAAGCTGCCACTGCAGAGGAAGAGACTTGAGTGAAGGAGTTGGGTGGGCTAATCAGGGGCAGCTGCCTGGAGGAGGAGCAAACTGGCCGGGCCGAGGGGAGGGGCACGGAGAGATGTGCGGGAAGCTGTCAGAACTCGGGCGTGTCCTCGCCCTCCCCTGAGCCTGGGCCGCCCTTTCTACAGCGAGAAGACAGGATTACACAGTGTCTAGGGCGCCTTCCGGCTCCGCCCTTCTGGGGCTCCGGGGTCCTGCAGTGACCCTGATCTGAATGGGGGGCTCGAGAGCTGTCTGTGGGGTTGGCTGGTGCCATCCACCACCGTTGAAGACATCTTCGCAGCTCAGCTTCTCCCTCTGCCCAGTCCTGCTTCCTCCCCCCGCTGCTACTTCTACGGCGAGTTCCCCCCAGATGCGTCATAATTAACAACAGCATGCAGGCTCAGAGGCCCCTTCATGGGGAGCCCAACCTGAGACGGACCCTCCCGGAAGCAACCGCTGCTGCGGGAGCTGTGCCCTGAAGCAAGACAGTGTCCCGCCCGCCTGGCGGCACCTGCTTGAGCTCCACTCTGTCCCCTTGAAGCTGAGGAATGAGCGCCGGGCCAGTCAGCACCCACTCTAGCCATGGCCGCCTTGCCTTCCCAACACCTCAGCATCCCCGTCCCAGGGCTCTCGCCAGGATCTGACAAGGAAAGCGAAGTGAAAACACCTTGCCCGCTGGAAAAGGCTGAGGCAATGGGAGAGGCTGTTGGAATGAATTAACACCAGCTCCGCTGCCAAGCCGAGCTGCGCTCCCTTCTCTGCCACCCATTTCTTTCCCCATCACGTTGCCAGAAGCCCTGCATGCCTATTTTTCCCCCAAAACGCCAGCTGCCTGGCAAGGCCCAGTTCTTGACTGCGGGAGAAATGGCCGAGATTCTCAAACGCGGCAGAAGCTTGGTTCCAGGGGACGCTGTGAGGGGCTCAGCGCCTCTCAGCAGACTGCCCCTCCTCCCTTGCCCTGCACAGTGACCCCCAGCCAGCTCCCTCTCATTCACGGCAGATGCCTGTCAGATGGACCTGTGGCCCTGATCAGAGGGAGCCCAGACTTGGGTTCTCGGATCTAGTGGCTGGAAAGCTCAGTTCTTGGGTGCTGTAAGTCGTTTCCTTGGGCTGCTGTAACAGGTTACCACAAACTCAGTGGCTTAAAACATCAGAAATGTATGCTCTTACAACTCTAGAGGCTAAAATCACAGTGTCAGCAGGACCGCACTCCCTCTGGGGGCTCCAGAAGCCAATCCATTAACTTCTGGTGGCTTTCCCGGCATCCTGGGCCTGTAGCTGCCTCGCTCTAATCTCTGCCTCCATCTTCATTCCTTTCATCCCCTTCTGTGTGTCTATACAAGTCTCCCTCTGCATCCCTTTTATAAGGATCCTTGTGATGGCATTTAGGGTCCCCCAGATAATCCAGAATAAACCCTTCCTCTCAAGATCCTAAGCTTTGCCATATCAGGTACTACTCACAGGTGCTTGGCATGAAGACATGGGCATACCTTTTGGGGAGCCAACACTCAACCTGCTGCGGGTGCTCTTAGCAGCTTCCCCAGGACTGGAAGGGAGAAATCGTGCCAGAGCAGATTCCCTATGAGGGAAGACCCTGGTCTGGCCTCTGTTCTAAGATCTGTAACAGGTTAGCGGTCCACGGAGATCACTGCCACACCCTCGTTGTGCTTGGCCCAATCCATCCGTATCGTGGTGTGACTGGAGTGCAGCCTACATCATCCCCTTTGGTGGGCTAGCCTGGGAACCTCGCCTGGGTTTTTATATTGTTCCAAAGAAGCTGCTTCCTTAGACGTCGCTCCTAAGTAGGGTGACAAACTCATACCAATTTTCCTGAAGCTTTGCTAGTTTTAGCACTAAAAGTCTGTGCCCTGGGGACCCCTCAGTCTTGGGTAAATCAGGATGGTTGGTCATTCTACAACCAGGGCAGTGTGGGAGCTAGTCATTTCCACACTCAACTAGGTAGGTTTGCCAAGCCTCCTGTATCATTAGGGCCTGCTCCATCATTGGACTTTCACAGGGACAGCTCACAGGCCACCAGCCCAGACAGACCCCCAAATTGAGCAGAAGACATTACTTTTCTTGGCCATCTCTCTGGATCTCCTTTCTTCCCCCGGATCTGTTCTCAGTTTCGCTCAGCGCTCTGTCTGGGAAGCTCCAGGCCTCAGTTTGCATGCTGGCTCCTCTCTGGCCCCGACCCTGGCTTTGATGATCTCCTGCACTCTCTGTATTAGTTGCCTCGGGCGGCCGTAACAAAGTACCACAAACCATGTGGTTTAAACAACAGAAACGCATCGTCTCACAGTTCTGGGGCCAGAAGTCTGACATCAGAGTGTTGGCAGGGCCACGCTCCCTCTGAGACCTGTAGAGGAATTCTCTGCCTCTTCCTAGCCCTGGGTGGTTTGATGGAAATCCTTGGCATTCCTGGCTTGTAGACACGTCGCCCTGCCCTCCGCCTTCATCTGCAAGAGGCATTCTCTTTGTGTCCAAATTTCCACGTTTTATAAGGACACCAGTCATGTTGGATTAAGGCCACCCTGATGACCTCGTCTAGATTTGATCATTTCCACAAAAAGATCACATCTCCACAGGTCCTGGGGGTTAGGATTTCACCATCTTTGAGGACACAACTCAACCCATAGTGCTCTCACAGGGATGCCAGGATCTCGCCACTCCAGCACGGTTCGGGGCTTTCTTCTGTCGTCTGGGCTTCCGCTGTACCTGTTAAGATTCCCCCATGGACCCCGGATGTCTGGATGCCTCTCAGCCTGTGACCAACGGGGTCACCCCAGCACCCATAGGGGAGGAGATATGGGGACCGTTTGGAGGAGCTCACAGTGATGAAGACTTACTTTCTCCAGGGACGAGCGGTCGCCTAATCTGAGCTCTGTACAACGCAGACGTCCCCAACCAAGGGCTCACACATGCTGCGTCCTCTACTTGGAATGTCACCACCCTCTTCCTCTGGCCAACTCCTGTTCATCCTTCAGTCTCGTCTTAAATGTCCTTTACGGAAGTCTTTCTCGACTCACTGACTCCCCCAGACTCAGTTAGATTCCCGTGCACTTTTTTTAGCACTTACCACGTAATTGAACACATAGATGTGCAATCCTGTGTTTAAGCACGTGACTTCCTCACTAGACTCTGAGACCGATGAAGGCAGAGACCACGTTTGTCTTATTCACCAGCCTGTCCTGATTGAATAAAAGAAGATGGTCTTCTGAGATCTGCCTAAGTCCTTCTACGAGAGAAGAACTCAATGCCTGCTAAAAAAGCCCATCTGTCTGTGCTCAGCTCTGACTATGGAGAGGGCGACCCCAATTCCATTTTTCTCAGCTTCCCTAGTTTGTGCCATAGATTCATCCTTTCATCTGCAATGTGTGAGGTAGCACCAGACACTCCAGGAGCTGCCATGTGGCCTGGAGAATGTTCTAGAAGACACTCCTAATCTTCACCAAGCTCTTTGACCTTCTAGAAGCTCTTCGTCTTCTTTTTTTACCAGCAATCCCAACCTGACTCATCTGCAAAGATGATGCATGAGCGCAAAGATAACAGTGCGCAATTTAGGACGAAAGAAAAGCTCGTTCGTTTTGAGGGAAATGCAAATGAAAACACAAACATGACCCTCCTTCTTAGCCTCCCAATTTAAAAAGATTGATAACGTCTAGTGCTGGCAAGGGCGTGAGGAAAGGGGCCTCACAAACCCTGGTGGTGGGGCTGTAAATTATTTCAACCATTTCAGAAGGTAACCCAGCAGGATTTATTAAAGCTGAAGATGGGGAGTCCCTTTGACCCAAGCGCCACGCTGCTTCTGGGAATCTCTCCAACTGAAATCAAAGCACCGGTCCCAAGATGTACGAGCAAGAATGTTTACTGTAGAATTGTTTACAATAGAAAAACGGAACTGGAACCCTCACATGCCATGGAATACTACACAGCTGTCACAAAGAGTGAAGTCAGTCTACATGCACTCACTTGCAAAGGATGTACACAATATTGAGTGGGGAAAAATAATACAGAAAATAATGTGTATAGTATGTTTCTGCTTCGTAAATAACAATAACAGCAAGAATAAGTGAATGAAGCCATGTCAGCCTGGCCACGTCTGGAGGCAGGAGTACGGCTGGGGCCTCAGCACATCAGCACTGCAATTGGCTTTGGGGTGCATGGTTGATGACTGCCCACAGAAAGCCCACTGGCTGCTGGCCACGACCCATGGGTAGGCCTCACCCCTCTCAGCCTCCAGTCAAGGCAGACCCCATGTTGACCGAGATGAAAGCTCACCTCCTCACATGAGGCCTCCACAAATGTGCGGAGATCTCCTTGCGGGGCAGGCTGTGTTCTTATTCTCCAGTCTGAGGGAGTTAGCCACCACGAAGACCATTCCAAATTCATGGACGCGGCCCTTGGGCGCCATCTTGGATGAAAGCTAGCTGCCGCCTGAGAGAGACACTCCCTTCCCACAAAATTACCTCAGTTGATTGTGCACGCACACACACGCACAAAACACATCAATACTGTGAAACACCTGAGTGAACCCGTCATTAGTCATAGGCAGATAAAGTGAGGTGAATTGACAGGATTTCTTTTGTAAACTGTGCAAGAGCCTCAGGCCAGGATGAAAAGATTTGAAAGTTAAAGGATTAACATGCGAACACAATTTCCAGCCTAATGGAGCGGTAACTCACAGTCAATGGCTTTGGGAAAGGGGATGTGGCGGCAATTCTGGATCCCTGCACCCAGCCCAGAGCCTTTGTCAGCACTCAGGGTAAAGATTTCCTGCCACTCGTGCCCTAACAAAGCTCAGAGGCTCCTGGCTGTTGCCTGGCTGACCCGTGTCTGCAGAAAACTGTAGAGACCAGTGAGTGGCCTTGAAACCTGAATTCAGAGTCCACCTAGTCTTCCAGTATTTAAATTTTGGAGTTCATTCGTAAAGCTCACAATTTAAAAAATAGACATATTATAATACAGCTCTGGAAAGGTCATCCCCAAACTGCTAACAGTTGTTGCCTCGGGGACAAAGAATCAAGAAAAAGGGCTTTACTTTGTATTCTGCATAATTCTGTGTCCATTGAATATTTATAACAAGTATGTATTACTTTTGTAACTTAAAAAATTATAGAAAGACAAGATGGTCTCTGGGTATAATGATTTGGGCTGTTTTTGTTGTAAAAACAAAACAACATCTTGATGTTTAAAGGATCACAAACAGTGAAAACAGGGAGGGAACACAGAGCTCTCGGCTGGCCTCGTTCCCTCGGGGTTCAAGAAGAGCCCAGGGGAGGGAGGTGGGGAGGAGGCGTTTCTGATCAGTCTCAGAGCAGGCTCCTGGCAGAGCTGGGGCTGATCGCCCTGGTCTCCTGATGCCCAGACGCTGCTCTTTCCCTGCGTGAACGGCAGACCCCAGCTCTGGCCCTCACCAGCCGCCCCCCTGCACGCTCGGGGAATGAGGGAGGACCAATCCCAGCATGTATCGTCCCTAAGATGGAGATGGTTCAGAGCCTGGCCTGCATCTCAGCCACCTGTGGCTTTCAGCCGCCACCCAGGATTCCTGCTGTTTTCCAGACACACCGTGTCTTTTCTAGGACAGGGGTGATAATTACAGTGACTGGTTTTTGTCGCTCTCTCATCAGCTCTTCTCCAAGATACAGACAAGATGTGGAGTACGAGAGGAGACAACTCTCAGGAACCACTGGAGCTAGGTCTGCAGAGTGCCAGCCCCACCATGACACGGGTGGTGTTGTCAGCCTCAGCCCTCACCCCTCCTTGCCTTGCACCCAGCATTCCAGACATAGGACATGACTAACAGAACAAACACCCATCCTACAATTCTATCATTGTGCTGCTCAACTGGGATTTCATAGAAGAATACAAGCATCTGGGCTCGGGCACCTGCATTTTTTTAAGCCCCCTCAGGTAGTTCTGACGTGCTCTCTGTGAAGACCCTCTTCTTCATTGTGCCTGTGTTGGGATCCTCTATGTGCCTGAACCATCTGACTTTCCTCAAACTATGATCCTGGAGCAGGGCCTTGCCTACAATTGTCAACAGTGTTATATTCAAGTGGACATTTGTTGGAGTAAATTTCTTCAAAGTGGCTGGCTTGGGGAGGTGTTTGGGGGCCCTCACTTCCTTTTGGCATCTTCCATGGTCTGAGGCGAGAAGACTCCAGGTTTGTGCTGGATTTGCAGGTAGGAGATTGGTCTTGGCAGAAGGAGCAAACCATGCATTGATTCAACTGAGTCAGTCAAACCAACAGTCAATTCCAATTGTGAGCAGTTGACCCTGCAAAAGGATTGAAAGCAAGAGGTTTGAGCTGCTTAGAATTTCCTTGATAATGTCAAATTGGCCACATTCCCAAAGCCGGGCTACCCTGGCCTGACATTCCCACTCTTCTAAGCTTCCAGAACGGCACCTCCCTGATAAACCTTTAGCCAAAGTTCAGGGTGAATGGAAACTTGGCCAAGGTTAACTTTTCAGCACCCAGGACAGCACCCAGCACCTACGTGCTGCTCAACGCTGTTTGTTGACATCTCGAGCTGTGGGGTGGAGGGCGTGAGCTTGAGCATCCTCCAGCAATAGGAGCTCAGCCTTTGCCTTCTCTAGCTGCACCCACTGGGCCACCAAGCCCAGACCCCAGAAACCAGGGTCAGGAATTGTGGAAGGAGATTCCTTTAGAACCACTTTGGGCCTTCGACACTCACTTAGACTGGGGCGATCTCTAAGCAAGCCCGTAGTAATCAGAGCAGACTCAGGACACCACCAGTCGATTCCCACCAGATAGGACAGCCCCTCAGTAAAAGTCAGCACAAAGTGAATACAGACAAACTTATGCTATGCTGCCCGCACTGCCTGCAGACACACGTGGTAAGGAAGATTTGGAATCAACACATTTTTCATGTTATACTCATCTACTTTATCTTTTTAATGACAAAAATAATGCATGCTAAAATCAAACAATAACAAAGTATGGAAAGAAAAAGTGAATATTCCTCTTTACCCCAGTAACAGCTCCATGGCCATCATCACCCTGCACCATCACCCTCCCTCAGGGTGATTGTCAACAAGTTGGTGTGTATTCCTTCACATTTTTCTCCATGCTCATAAACACAGAGACATTCATGTGTGTTTCAGTCAGTTTGCTTTTCATCTAAAAATGTAATCATGTACTTAGTAAGGTAGAATTTGCTTTTTAATGAATATCTTTCTAGATCAAAATACACAGATCTGAGTTGTTCTTTTTAACAATTGCAGGTTATTGCATTTTGTGAATCATATATTATTATTCATAGGTGTTTTAGTCAGGGTTCTTCAGAGAAACTGAGCCAACAGGATGGAAAGAGAGAAAGGGAGAAATTATTTTAAGGAATGGGCTCATGCAGTTGTGGAGGCTGGCAAGTCCAAAGTCTGGCAAGTTAGGCTGGCAAGCTAGAGACCCAAGAAAGAGTTGTAGTTCAAGTCTGAAAGTCTGCTGGCAGAATTCCCTCTTCTTCTGGGGAGATGGGTCTTTTTCTATTGAGGCCTTCAACTGATTGGATGAGGCCCACCTGCATTATGGAGGATAATCGATCTGTTTTACTCAACGTCTATTGATTTAAATATTAATCTTATCTAAAATAAAATACCTTCATAGAAACATCTAGAATAATGCTTGACTAAATATCTGGGTACCACGGCCTAGCCAAGTTGGCACATAAAATTAACCATACAAACATTTACTGAATCACAACTAAATGGCAAATTCTAGGTAGATTGTTGCCCACATAATTTTATTTGATCTTTGCAATAATCCTATGAGGTACACAGAATGGCTCTATTTTACACGTGATGAGTTGAGGCTCAGAATTCAGGGTTGTCCAATTATAAGTCTTGAGTTCTAACTCACTGTTACCAAGTCTGCAAGCTTTAGCCATTTAGTTAACCTCTTCCCTCAGTGTTCCCCTCTGTAAAATGGGCTTACTAACAGCACCTGCCTACAGATTAAATGAGAAAGCAAGTAAAGTGTCCGGGAGTGCACAGCGCACGGTAGACTATAAATGGTCAGTAAAAGGGCCAGCCTGGTGGCATGATGATTAAGTTCATGCACTCTGCTTGGGTGGCTTGGGGTTCACAGATTCAGATCCCGCACGCTGACCTACGCACTACTCATCAGCCATGCTCTGGCCTCATCCCACATACAAAATAGAGGAAGATTGGCAGAGATGTTAGCTCAGCGACAATCTTCCTCACCACAAATAAATAAATAAACAAACAAAATGGTTAATAAATTCATATATTATTTCTTCTATTGTCCTGGTGAAGGAGGCCTGGACCCCAGTCGGACAAAGTGCACAAGCATTCGCCCGGCACGTGGACGCAGCAGACGCGTAAACTATTTACCAACCACACCCGTCACCCGCGAACTGGGGAGGCTCCTTAATTAAGAAGCAGCCTGTGCCGCCACCTGGCAGTGTGTTTCCCTGTCCTGGGCTGAGCTACAGTGTTGCCACAGTTGGCATTCGCAGAGGAGAGCTGAGAAACATTAGCAGTCTCTGAAGCCCACGCTCCAGCCCCACTGGGGAGCCCACCTCTCCATCTGTCACGGTCCCAAAGCAAGCAGGCACCGAACAGCCCGAGTGCGGGAACAGCTGAGAGATGGATTTAGAATGTGCTTCCCCGACGGAGGCCGAGGCCACTGAGCTCTGCGCTGGGCGTGTTCCCAGGGAACTCCTCACGGTCAGGCCCCCAGGCCATTTCTGGGCAACAGGGTAGAGTTGTCACAGCAGGTTCATCTAGTGGCCACTCTGACCCTCTTTCCTTGTGCCTGGACTCGCCCCAGGGGCACGGCATGCGAGAAGCCCCTGCCATCTGTCTCTGCCTACTGCTTTCAAGTCACCTAGGGCTGGAGGACGAGGTTGTGGAGTAAAAGTCTGGGACAGTAAATCAGCTATACTGCTCTGTCGCCCGCATGCCACACACAGACCACGCCACTTAGCCCGGAGAACGGGGGCCACCATTTGCTTCAAAGCACGGATTGCTGGGATCCGCAAAGGCACCAATTTCTCTCTTGGCTTCTGAGCTAGAGACAAGGGCTGTGGGACTAGCAAGTTGAGGGACTCAGGCAGCGCTGTCTTACCACCCGCCCATCCTTGCCCTAGTCTAGGTGGAAAGGCTCCACACTAAGGCAGGAGAGGAGAGCTGGATGGAAAAGAAGTGAATCTGAGAGTGCAGCTAAGTCACCTGTGGCCCCACCCCCAAGGCAGGAAGAGGGAAGGAAAAGAAAGAGGAGAGCTCCCCCTGAACTGGAGGGGCCAGCACCGGAGAAGAGGGGAGACTTCTGTGCTGTTTGCTGGCTAAAGTTTTGGGGTTGGAAACCCACAGACACTTCCTGCACCCATCGGCCAGGGAGGCATGGATGAGAGGCCTGAGAGGGAGCTGGGGTCTCAGGGATGCACAGGATAGGCCCAAACATCCCAGGGCCCCCAAGTCAGGGACTCAGAGAGTGACTGACAGTGGGGGACTCAGGGGCGTAACGCTACTCTTTGGAGAATGTGGAGTCCCGAAGGAAAGGGCAGCCGACTGCCCAGGGCATTGGCTGAGGGCACTGAGCACGGAGCCCAAGGCTGGCCTGGCACCCACAGCCGTAGCCACCCACAAAGCAGGCACGACAAAAGAGGACATCCTCCACCCTCCCTGGTACTGCCAGTCACACAAGCAGATCTGTCTCCTCTCTCCTTGGGGCCGGAAGAGGGGAAGGAAGGCCTGGATGGGGTATGGTTGAGCTAGCAACCCAAATAAACCACCCAAATAAATGGCTAGGCCAAGGAAACTCGGACTGGAAGAAATGAAGTCACCCGCGCTTCATCAGCTGGGTGCTTGGAGTCAGAAAATAAGTCAGTTCTAGAAATCAAGAACATCACGGTTTTCCCCCAACCAACTTTGTGACCATTAAAACTCCATGCCCATTACGTAGGCAAACGCTAATGATCAGGGCATGACTCCTTGTCACAGGAGATGTTTCTCGATGGAGCGTTGAGAGCAGCACTATACCTGTGGCAGGCTGGGCAGCAGCCAACTTTACAATTGTCAGAATGGAGATGGTGCTATCCTGGTAGGAATGTCTGTGTTGGAAGCAACAGACTGGCTTTAGGGAAGATCTTAGCTCGTATCATATCTTGTCAGGGTTTATTTCCCCCCTAAACCTTCTACTGTATCTTAGTCTGGGTTCCCCCAGAAGCAGATTCTGAGATAAAGGTTTGAGAGCAGGTGGTTTATTCGGAGGTGATGTAGGAAGCTCTGTGGGAAAGTGAGAGGGACGTGGAGGGAGCCAGGGCCAGATGCTTTAATGGGCAGGTTACCACGACAGGCAGCTGCTCTGCGACGTTCTCCCATGCCCACCACCAGGGGTGAGGAAACTGGGTTATTTATTCACCCATTTCTTTTTGTCGTTGGCCAAGGGCTGCTCCCGGGGGCGGTAACTTCTGGGCACTGCAGCCTGATACGAGCGGAGCACCATGGGCTCCAGCAGGGGGATGCTGGCCCATGCAGGAAGGGTGAGTGCTGAGGGGGCACGCATGGGACACGTGTCTGCTACGCTGGGCACGCTTGTGTCTTGTCACGTCACATGTAGCAAGCCTTGTCTGATCTCCTAACTCATAAACCAGACAGGATGATGCGCTCAAACAGTTTTCATAAAAGTAATAGTCTTAAAATTAGGAAGGACCATCAGTGCCATTTGCTCTGACATCCCGCTTAATACAGGAAATCCTACTGAACCATCATTCCAAGGAAAAATCATCTCTAGTGGAACAGTCCCAAGAGAGCAGGACCACCCCCCCACCCCCCCACCCCCACAGGCCACCTCTCTCGCTGTAGAAATTCCAGACTCTGAGACAAGGTCACTACATCTTTTTTTTGTTGTTAAAGATTGGCACCTGAGCTAACATCTGTTGCCAATCTTTTTTTTCTTCTTCTTCTTCTTCTCCCCAAAGACCCCTCAGTACCTAGTTGATTATTCTAGTTGCAGATCCTTCTTGTTGTGCTAGGTTACTACAGCTCAGTTCAAAATGCCTCCCCTTGTAGTTTACGCCTGTTAGCCAGATTCTTTCTTCTGGAGCCACGCGGAAGAAAACAAAACACTTCGCCGTCTGTGGGAGGCAGGATCATAACCCTCTAGAGATGTCCACAGCCTGAGCCCCAGAACCTGTGAATGCCACCTTACGTGGCGAAAGGGACTTTGCAGATGTGGTTAAATTAAGGACCTTCAGATGGGGAGATGATTCTGGATTATTCGGGAATGCCCAATGACATCACCAGGGAAAGCGGGAAGCAGGAGAGTGAGAGAAGTGAAGACAGAGGCGCAGGTCAGAGCTAAGATAGCTGCTTTGCAGGTAGAAGAGGGCCAGGAGCCGAAGGACGCCCCCAGACGCAGGGCGGCTCTGCCGGCACTTCGGTTTAATCCGGTGAGGCTTCTGACCTCTAGAACTGCGAGATGATTTCAGGGTGTTGTAAGCCTCTGGGTTTGTGGCCATTTGTCACAGCAGCAATAGGAGGCATGGCAGTCCTTGATGTAGGTGAAGCCAAGGACCACATCCCCCGCCTCCCAACTATCCTCCTTTTGAAACATAATGCTGCTTTTCAGCCACCTCTCACAAGACATGAGTTCCAGGCTCTTGCTGTCCTTGTCACTCTGCTCGGAAAACTCTCTAGTGCCCCACGGCTAATATATGTCTTCACGTGCTGGTCCCAAGCATGGATGTACGACTCCGTGTGAGACCACCTGGAGCCCAGAAAGGACCAGGATCATGGCCTCCCTTTATTTGGATGGTCTTCCTCTCTGTTACATTCAAATTTTGACAGCCTTGTCATGCCGACAGCCAAAACCTGAGTCCTCTTCATGCGAAAAGTTTCAAGCGTGTTCTCCCTCACCCTATATGTATGCAGTTGAATTTTAAGACCCAAATGCACCACCTTAAACTTTTACTGGTCTTCCTTAATTTCAACCCATTGCTCCAACTCATCTAAGTCATCTTGGACCCTGACTCCCAGTTACAAGGGACCAAACATACTCCCCTGCGGTGACCCCACCACCTCCTGTATCCGTATCCTTTCAGGTTCTCCCTCAGCCTGCTGGGGCTTGTTCTTGACAGCCCCAAAGACAAGCACAGGGCTTTAGCCTTTTAAGAACTTTGCTAAGGATCATTGAGGGAGTAAGAGAGCAATGAATATGGGAAAATTACAGTGGCGCCAGAACCCGACAGAGTCCTTAAGGTGTGGCCCCTTGTCCACAGTTAAAGCCCTCTCTGGGATGATCACTAGATGCCCCACGGAACGTCTCCTTGGCTCTAATTCTAAAGGCCGGTTTAATAGCCCTTCTCCACCTCTGACCCTCCCACACATGCGTCTCCTATGATGGGGAGCCCGCCTTCCCTAAACGAAGGTGCCACCCGCAGAACAGCAAGTGCCTCCCTCCCTCTGGTGGGCAGTTTACATGTGTGAGAGCCTTAGGTTGCTAAGGCTCTGTTTAGCACAGAACTAATCCTCTCTGGAAATTTCTTCATGGACTCCCATCCACGTCCCCTGCCAACAAGCAGAAACTTAGCATTATCCAATTTTTAGCTGTGATCGCCCTTGATCATTAATAAAAATGCTGACTAGAAGAAAACCAAGGACAGAGAGCAGGAGGGCCCCTCTGCAGACATTTTTCTGGCTTCACCCCAGTTCAACCAGCCGTGGTGGTCCCAACAAGTCGTGGATCTGGTGAGTGGAGAGAGACTTACTGAAACCCTGCGGTGTGGCAATAAGAGTAGAGAGAGGAGGGCCAACTTCAGGTCACCCCAACAAGCGTGATTTACAAAGTCAGAGCCCCCAAATCTCAGCCCAATACCACTAGCTCTAATTCATTCGGTTTCAATCATTTTTACAGAACTCAAAGTAAGAAATACATTTATAGCATTCCCCAGCATATGCATATATATACACGTTTCACTAAAAATACTTATTCTTACTACTTGTGATGCATTCTGATATTTTCTATTGTGGTCTAGTCTGTTTCATTAAAAAAACAAACAACAACAACAAAAAATGATGCTGGCCACACGCACTAAGAGGGTTTAATGTAGCTCAGGTCTCCACAGTAATTCCACTGCTGTCCAGACGCAGACACCCCTACAACGCCCCTAAGAGTCTGGAAGAGGAGGGTAGAGGCAGGGAAGGGTCAGAAAGAGGACAATTTATAGGTTTCAGAGCCCCCAAGAATTCTCTCTATCCCTCAATGGAGGCTGCACGACAAGGACGTGGGGCTCTATCACGCATCTGTTCTAAGGGTCACTCCTCTTGATCTGCTCCCAGCAGGTATGTAAAGAGCTTTGCGTAAATCAAAAAGAAAAATACAAATGCCACAATAGGAAAAAGGGCCAGAGGCATGAACTGGCAATTCACAAAAAAGTGAAATATGTGTGACAAGGACGCAGCTTATTACCTTGAGAATGTGCCCCCAGCCCCAGCTCTCTAGAACCACTTCTGTCTGCAGGGGTGAGGGAACCAGGGAGGAAAGGAAATAGCTCTTTAGAAGAATCTTTTCAAGTTACGAATTAGAGTCCCTTTAAGGTTCTTTGAGAGACACAAGCAAAGCCTGATTCTTTTTTAATTACTCTGGGCTACTTTGTGATTCTCTGATTCAGCTCCCCCACGCTGGGCCATGGGGCCTTGGTTTTTCACACGGGTTACACAGAGGAAGAGATGTTCAACCTCCCTCGAGATCAAAGGAATGCAGAATAATACGACAGCGTGCAGTCATTTGAACCCGCCAGACTGGAAAAGATGATAACCCCAGTGTCGGTGGCGTTGTAAATGGCACCAATTTTCCAAAGCAAGACCTGTTGCTATGTGTCAAAATGTAAATTGCACATGCTCTCTGACTCAGCAGTTCCACACGTACAAATGCATCGAAGGAAATAATTGGGAAAGTGAATCCATAGGTTTACTAGAAGTTGGGAAGCTGAAAACAAGCCACATGGTCATCACTATCGTTGACCTACCTCTCACGGCACCCCAGACACGAACGGAGCATTTAGAGGCTTCATTCGAGGTAATCCTCACTTCAACCCTATGGGATAGATGTGGCTATTGCCATGGTAGAGCTGAAGCAATTAAGACTCAGGGAGTTCAGTGACATGTCCAAAGTCAGCAGGATTGCATGACAACAAGCTTGTCCTTTGGTTACAGAATATAACCCCACAAAGACCTACTGTAGAGGTGTTTAAAAGAATTCATTTACGCAACGAGGATTTATTGAGTTCCTACCATGTGCCACACTCTGTTGTAGATGCTGAGGTCACAGAGGTGATAAAAACAGACAGAATTCCTTGTCCTCAAGTTGCTTGCAGCTGTCAGCACTGACACGGGAAGATGGCTACCATGTAAGTGGGAAAAGCAGGTTAAGTAGTGGAACTGTAGTATGTAATGTGGTCCATTCATTCATTCATGCGTTCAGCCAATGTTTGTTGAGCAGCTACTCTTTACCGGGCATTTGCTGAGCGCTTCATTGGACTATGGGACTCTTAAGGGCCAGGAGCTGGTTCTTTCAGTCTCCTTGCTCAGAGTCCAGCCAGAGGCAGACACAGGGCAGGTGCATGAGAAATGCTTGTTGACTGAATGAGGGAGCAAAAGAAAGTAGGGCACGTAAAAGACAACAGACTTTGGAACAAGATACTTTCCTTCCCCCCAGGTGGAAGTATCCTCTTAATTCTTACTACAAAGGAACATAACCTATATTTTTTTTGAGGAAGATTAGCCCTGAGACAACATCCACTGCCAATCCTCCTCTTTTTGCTGAGTAAGATTGGCTCTGAGCTGACATCCGCACCCATCTTCCTCTACTCGATATGCTGGACGCCTGCCATGGCATGGCTTGACAAGCAGTGGGTAGGTCCGTGCCTGGGATCTGAACGAGCGAACCCTGAGCCACCGAAGTGGAGCATGGGAACCTAACCACTGTGCCATCGGGCTGGCCCCAAAAGTAACGTTATTGAAAGAAAACACTGAAATGACTTAAAAGTATAGAAAGTGAAACTCCCCTCCCCACCAAATAATTCCATCCTTTAGAATGAATTCTTGATCCTTTCACATATAATTTTCAGACTCCCAACCACCCTCCCCCAAATTAAGTCTCTTTCGTTATTCTCTGTCACAGTATCCTATCCATTCACTTTATACACTTACCAAATTGTAGAATTACTGTATTTTTTATTGGATTCCTTGTTCACTGTCTGTATAACCCCACAAGACTACAACCTTCACACCTAAACTAAAAAACAAAGAAAACGAGCTTGACTCCATATACTTGATGGCTAAGTACGAAGACGGAGATAGAGAATTTCTTTTCAATTAAGGAGTAACAAAGGATGTTTCTAGTTCCCCCTCATTGCGTCCACCCCTCTCTCCCTCCCCCTTCCCAAATCCGCCCCTTAAAAGCTCTGGGTCTTTTGTGGTTTTGGTTTTTTGAAGCTTTGGTTCAGAAGACCCCACTGTTATAACTATCCGTGGATCACACTTCCTGTCCCGGGAATTCTAGGGGTGGTCTGAGAGCTGGCAGAAGGACTGTCAAAACCGGGGGTCTTCATCCGGCTGCATCTCTGTCTAGGACTGCGGCCCCGGTTCCCCAGGGAGCCGGAGTTGCAGATACAGACAATGTGATTCCATAAGACTCAGGGATATGCGTTTGCTAAAGATGTGAGAGCAAAAGCAATTAAAAAGGCATTAGGTGTGCTTTTGTGTCGACTTACATTCTTAAAACTAATTATTTGTTCATTAAGGCCCCCAGCCTTCATCAAAGTTTTTGTCACACGGAAATAGCTGACGAGCTTGACTTGTGGGTATGAAATGAAAGGCTTAGCAGAGGCGAAATATGATCCACAGTTATGAACAGCCTTGGTTTCTGAAGTAATTGGGACCGTCCCTCCTATTGAGACCTGTGAACTTTGGGGTTAAGAATGAAAACTATGTAATTCGTGGCTTGCACATCAGCTCTTTGGGATTTGAAAATCGGCCAGAAGATTTATCATCTTGATTTCTGCACGTATCTTCTTGATTTGCTTCCAATGTGACTATTCTAGAAAGATGGGATCAAAAACTGTAGATTAATCAGTGCCGGCCCGGTGGCGCAGCAGTTAAGTGCACACGTTCCTCTTTGGCGTCCGGGGGTTCGCTAGTTAGGATCCTGGGCGTGGACCTAACAACACTTATCAAGCCATGCTGTGGCAGGCGTCCCACATATAAAATAAAGGAAGATGGGCACGGATGTCAGCTCAGGGCCAGTCTTCCTCAGCAAAATAGTGGAGGATTGGTGGCAGACCATAGCTCAGAGCTAATCTTCCTCAAAAAAAAAAACTGTAGATTCATCACGGTCGTTCATTTCCTCTCCCACCCGAGATCCCATTAAAATCAAAGTAAAAGCCCATAAAAGGTGTAAGTCCACATCGATAAAGACATCAGAAGGAGAGCCCTCAGGAGACAAGAGATATAAATAAACTTCTGGAAGCTGGAAGGTGGGTGGATGTAGGATAATGGGTGAAACAGTGTAGAGGACACCACGCCTACGGGTACGCATGGCAATGGGTACAGACAGGAAGCAATCCACCCTGCAGAACCCTGGAACTGGAGCTCAGAAATTCCACATATAAATGCAAGAGAGATACGGATCTGAAAGCAGGGTGGTTGGGTGGGCCATCTATATACAGAAAATCTGAATTCACGCTTAGACCACAACTTAGCAGCCAGGTCCATCTATTTAGATAAAATATTGGAGAGTCAATCTCAAGGAAAATTGATAACTCATGTATTAGTTATCTATTGCTGCATAACAAAATACCCCAAAACTTAGCCACTTACAACAACAAATATTTATTATTTTTCAGTTTCTGCAGATTAAGAATTCAAGAGTAGCTTAGCTGGATGGTTCTGGCTCAGGGTCTCTCGTAAGGTTGCAGTCAAGGTGTTACCTAGGCCCGTGGTCATCTGAGGACTTGACTGGGGCTGGAGGATCTGCTGCCAAGATGGCCGACACATCTGGCTATTGGCTGAAGGCCTCAGTTCCTCACTATCTGGACCTCTCCATGGGCTGCTTGAGAGTCCTCATCGCACGGCAGCTGGCTTCCCCCGACACGGAGAACAAAGAGGAAACTAAGATGCCTTTTATGACCTAATATTAGAAGTCACACACATTCACTTTTGCCATATTCTGTTCATTAGAATCAAGTCATAAGTCCAGCTCCCTCTCAAGCAGAGTGGAATTAAGCTCTGCCTCTTGAAGGGTGACATGCCAAACAATTTATAGACCCATAAGCCATACCCCAGATAAGTAGACCTCCGTATCTGACAATTAGGGGTCTCCAAGCTCTTAAGCCAATTCTTTGATCAATATTTTTAAAGTAAATTCCACCATTATAAGCCCTCCTCATATTCATAGAGTACCTGAGAAACTGTATATAGCTTATTCTAAATATAAATTGTCAACCAGAACATTAGATACTTAAGGAAAAAACCTTATAATGTAGAAGAGAAAGAATCAACAATATCAAAGAGAAAAACCGACCTCTAAGGGATCAGAAATAATTCAGGAAATAGAAGATGATTATTTTTAAAAAATCTAATTAATATCTTTGGGGAGAATCCAGAATATATTGCATCTTTTGTAACAGAAAATGATTCCACAAAATTGAAACAATCAGAGAACAGAAGGAACTCTTTGAAATTAAATATATATTGCCGATAGTATTTTTAAAATATGTAAAAGGACTGTTTAAAAAGTCAAATCCTATAGCCCAGAAAATATAACAAAAAGAAGAGAGACAGAAAAGATGAGAGAAAAAATAAGACATACTGAAGAAATATAGGAGGTCCATAGATATTGGATAACTAATGGGACTCCCAGAAAAAGGAGGGAGAAAAAAATTTTTAAAGAAAACTAAGAAATTTTTCAGATCTACAGGACATGAGTATCAAGACTGAAAGTGTTACCGGGTGTTCAAGCATAATCAATGAAAAATAGAAAAATCTATAGACAGTTCATTGGGAAATCTCAAAATGTCAAGGTAAAAAGACTGCTCTTTGACCATCTAAAGCAAAAGTTGGCAAACTACAGCTCATGTACCAAATCTGGCCCACCATTTGTTTTTGTAAATAAAGTTTTATTGAAACATAGCCAGAATGTTTATGTGTTGCCTGTGGCTGCTTTCATGCTACAACAGAAGAACTGAGCAGTTGTAACAAAAATCATATGGCCCACAAAGTCTAAAGTATTCACTATCTGACTCTTTACAGAAAAAAAATTGCTGACCTCTGTTCTGGAGACAAAGCTTCCAGAAAGAGAGAAAGAGACGAAAGTTTACCCACAAAAGAAAAAAATCCACCTGGCATCAGAAATTTTTCATCAGCATCATTGACTGCCAGAAGACAATGGGAAAGGCCATCAGGGTGCTGAAGAGAAACAATTTTCATCCTCAAATTCTACAGTCGGCCAAATTATCTATCAAATACCAGGAGAGTGTAAGGGCGTCTTCAGATATTCAAGGACTCAGAGGATTTACCTCCTGTGTCCTTTCTTAGGAGGTTATTTGAGGGTGTGCTCTGGATAAGTGAGGGAGTAAATCACAAAACAGGAGAGGTCCAGGAGACAGTCCTTTGACAGTAGCTGTGCAGTATGCCTAGAAAAAATCAGTCAGGATTGGAGCAAAAATACAGAAATATAGGGTGGGGGAAGAATGTGGAAAAAATTAAGAAAGTAATAGGTTGGGGATCCATGGCATAAGGGGCTTTCACCTTAAACTTGCTTGCTGCTGTGGGGACTGGAGACCCCTGAGTTATGGATTGAAGAGTAAGTCCACTTCCCCAGGAGGGAGGGCCCCCAAGAGAGTCTGGAATGTTCTTTTACCAGGAAAGTCTGGTGGTCTGGCCACCAAGGGGCCTCCCCTTATGGCTAAAGGTCATTTCTTTTCACTCAATGGGCTGGTTTAGGACTTGAAGTTTGCCAAGGACTGCAAAGTTCGAGCTGAAGACCTCTGCTCTCCTGGCAAAAGCCAATCCAGAGCCCCCGGCCTGCGCTCTTGAAAGAAAAGGATGTACGAACCGTCGGAGAGCTGCCCACCAACTCTTGCTGGCCTCCGGCTCCTGGGCTTTGTGAGAGCAGCCTCAGGGAAGGCCACTTAGAAACGCTCTGCAGAAGCCGCCGACTGACCATCTCCAGGAACTCCTCTCCCCTTGCTCCACCGGGGCCCCCTCCTCACCTAAGCCCGCTCCTTCTAGAAACTACAATGCTTACCTCATGTGCGGGACAAACCAATTCTCTTTCTCTTGGTCTGGGACTGTCCAGTCATATCCTCAAGCCTACATTTTCAAAACCTAAGACTTCATCAATATTTTTTAGCCAAAGTCTATTATTTTCCCTAGACAGAAATTTCACAAGGAGCAAGAGTGGCTTTATGACAGTTGTTTTAAATAACAATTTTCTTTTTCTTTACCAAATTTCCATTTTCCAGGTGAGGAAATTGAAGTCCGAGAGGGTGCATCACACACTCAAGGAAACAAGGTTGAGATCGGACCCAGATGTCAGAGCCAAGATTCAAACTCAGAAATGTCTGGCTCCAAAGCTCCAGGTTTTCACTTCTCCTTCTTTCTTTTTTTCCCAAGGAGGAGAGCCCACCACTGGACTCTCCTTACCGAGTGCCATTCAAGGCCAGCATGTTCCAGTTTCTGTATGTCTTGGTTTATAAGTCCTAGGTTCTGGCAGAGAGAACCTGCCTAGCCCAGCTCTGGTCAACTGCAACCTCTTGGACCAACCAGCTCTGGCCAGGGGCAGCAGAGGCTGCCGGGAAACCACTGAGTCATGAGGGCAGCTCCTGTGGAAGACAGAAGATGTATGAGCTGGAAGCCCACCCCCGAGGGGCTGCTGCTGATGAGTAAACTGTCATTAGGCAGAATTGGTTGATTTCATATCGCTACGTGCACCGCCATCTGGAGCTGTATAAGAATTGTTGTAGGTTTTTATCAGATGTGCTCTGGTCCCCGACCCTGAGCAAGCCTCCTCTGGCTCCAGAACAGAACATGGAAACGCATGTCCTCTCTCCCCGGGCTCAGGCGTGGGGTGATTACTTAGCAAATAGCCCTGTCGCGTTTGGTCATTTCAGACATTTTTCCTCCTGGCAGCTCCTCTTCCCGAACGGACCTGGAGACATTTCTCAAAATGTTCTGCTCAAACAAGCATGCGACAAAACAGCTTGTCAGTTTGTCTCTTGCCTTCCCAAATGAGATCGTGATGTCAAAATCCAGTCCTTCCTTCATTTAGAAACAATCTGATCATGGAGCGCTGGTTTAATTTTCTGGGGAAAATAAGATGCTTCTTGACTAGTGAGGCTCCCTGTAACCCAGGAAAACATGCAATTATCCTCTTCAGAGGCAATCCCTGGTGGCCTTCTGAATTAATTGTAAAATGTAGCTGAGAACCGCTCAAAAAGGAGGTTTACAAGGTTAATTGCTGGTGTATTACGCAGAGCACAGTCCTTGGTTGGTAGGACAGTTTGCTGGGCGCGTCTGATACGATAACTGATAGTGAATCCCAGGGCCCTCCTCTGTCAGCTGCCTGAGTTGGGAGAAACGACTGGAAAGTTCCTTCGAACTTCAGCAGGCTAGTTTCGAGGTATGCCGACATTATCACGGGAAAACAGCCCTGTCTGTGATTGTGTGGGCCTGTGGCTTAAAATGACTATATGCTCCTCCCCATGCAAGTCCACGCACACACAATCACAGCGGTATGTGTGCACGCGTGCGACTGTCTGTACACATATACGTGTGTGCTCACATGCATGCACACACGTGCATCTCACACACATACACACACGCAGAAGCAGATGTTATGAAAAGGACATCAGCATCAAAGTCCGGAAAACTGGTTCCGAACCTCAGACCTCGTACCTGGGGCGTTTTCTTCCTTGAGGGCAGAGCCACCTGGGGACGTTCCACACCCCCGCGTACTTACAGTCTCCTATTGGGTGGGAACATCAACATGGTGAGAGCTTAGATCCTTCAATGTTCCTCTTTGTGGCAAAGAGACGCACAGATTTGGAGACCGTCTTGTCCTCGCGCGTGGGGAACGCATGTGTGGACACATGAGGCTTTGTTCACAGCTAATCAGAAGATGTATCTTCAAAAACACCAGGAGCCTCGCAGAACAGAAGAGCACCAGATAGGATCCCCAAAGAAAATCTTTCTTTTCCTAATAGAGACCCTAACGCCTCGGTGAGGAATGGGGCTGGCTATGGGGATGGGCTCCAAATGAATCAGGCGGATGAAGGCAAGGGTATTGCACCGTGGGGGAAAAGGGAAAAGTCTACTTCTTGGCTTGGGTTTGAAATATTAGACTATGGAAAGGAAGGGCCCTTTCACCTCCTTCCCCCGAACTCCTGCCTCCGCAGGCCCGCTTCCTGGACGTCCCAAGCGTGGGGATGCTGGCTTCCTCGGTCAGAGCCCACGCTTCACTGGCAGGCAGGACCGCAGGCTCCGGGCTCCCCCCTCCCCTTCCTGCTTCAGACTGCCGGACACACAGCTGGACAACTACACATCAGAGGGCGTGACGTGCATCACGCTGGTATGGACAGGAGTCTGAGAAGGGCGCAGGAGACAAGGCCTTTGCCTCTGTCCACGGTGGTCCAGAGGGGCTCGTGTGGAGGAGACACTAGAGATGCCCCTTAGAGGATGAGCTGCTGCCCCAGAAGAAGGAGAGAAAGGGGGCTGCAGACAGAGAGCGCGAGCAGAGGTGGAAGCATGATGACCACTGAGTCAGCCGACAGCACTGGACAGCGATGGTGCTGGCGGGGGGGATGAAGGACGTTAAGGGTCACGGTGAGGATTCAGACTCCATCCTCTGGGCAATGGGAGGTTTTCGAGCAGAGGAGTGACACGACTTGTCCTTTGGGAAGCTCAGACTGGTAGCAAGTGTGGGGAAAGCCTGGGGCAGGGAGTTCTGTGTGGAGACTGAGGCGGCCGTCAGAAGTGCTGGCGTCCTGATCCAAGGCAGTCGTGGCAAGGGTGGACAACAGGCGACGGTGCAGGAACAAGGAACAGGGACACAGACATCCCAGGCTCGGGGACTGACTGCTGGTGAAAGGAGAGCAGAGCAAGGGGTTGAGATGGCTCTGGGCCTCGGCCACAGCGGCCTGGGTGGACAGTGGTGCTCAGGAGAGGGGGCTCAGATAGAAGTGTGCAAGTGCACACACACACACACTCCTCAGCCAAAGGTTCTCAGATCCCCATTCTCTAACCAACAACAGTAGTGACAATTTGAAAGGGGGTCACACATTATTTGTGAATAGCACTCTATATCTGATGAGAAATTTCCACACCTAAACAGTTCTATGAGGTAGGCCAATGGAGGATCAGAGAGGTTGAGCCATTTGCCTAATGTCACACAGCCAAAAAGTGAGAGATTGACTCACAGTCTGGCACTTCTTCCGCAGTGCTCCTCTACGGCTGGAGAGAAACCCGGAGACCGTCTCCTCCAGCCCTCTCATTACCCTTCTTTATGACGTTCATGTTATGTAGTAAGGAAACTCCTTTCAATCGCTCTTTTTGCTGCCGCCATCATATTTCTTTCCTCCAGAAAGGAGCACAGCCTGAGAGGTTATTTTGACATATTTCCTGGAGACGCTGTTTCTAGAGCACTTGCCTGATAAAAATGATATATTTATTTGGGACCGCCAAGAGCTTGCCGAAATAAAGAATTTATCTGCATAGCTTTTGTTATTAAAGTGATTCTTCTTGTTTATTTCTTTCTAAGCTACTGATTCCATCTATAATACATGAGTTTCAGGTAATAGAGATTTTTCATGCAAGTAAATATTTTAATAACACCATTATGGTCTTGATTCAGAGTGTTATAGGCAATAGTCTGGCACGGTAAATAAGTGCTGTGCTGTGTGGCGGGGGACCTGGGTTCTTGTCCCCGCTCTGCATCTGTGACCTTGGACAAAACCCAACCCTCTCTGGGCCTCAGTTCCCTTATCTGCAAAACATGGTGGCTGCTACGTGCCCTCGCTGACTTACAGGGGCCACTGTAAAGGTCAGATGAGAGGACAGTGTAAAGGCTCTCTGGGCTGGGTCGGCACGGGGCATCGGCTAGAGCACAGACTTCCTGCGGTAGCAGAGAGACTCGGCAATGCCGTGGCTGCAACAAGACCGTTTGTTTCTCTCACAAGGGCAGGTGGGAGTCTAAGGGTAAACAGGCCCCCCTGCCCGAGGTCATGCCAGGACCCAGGGTGGCCAGTTGGCGCTGCCGACCTCAACATGGAGCTTCCACCTCTGCATCCAAGGTGTCTGCTGCCACGGTTGTCATTCCCCAACAAAAAAGAGGCAGCAAAAGGGGAGCCAGGTCAAGTGGCATTGTCTTTAAGGTGATGACCTCGACGTTGCTTCCCGGCCCTGGAAGAAGAGAGGCCACGGGGAGGACAGTCTGAGTCCCATGAAGCGGGAGGGGTCTAAACAGGTGGGCCCTGGGAGGGTCCCAGACTTGAGGACGCAGTGCAGGATTTCACGGCTCCATCAAGCTGGGGGCCATTCCCCTCCTTGAGCCCCCTCCAAGCATGCCAGCTCAAACTGGGCTGAAGCCTACCACCCCCAGCCACACGCCTTCTGTCTGCACAAATGCCCCATGTCCCAAACAAGCTGACCCTTGGTCCAGACTAAGTCCTGAGCCCTGAGCCCACAGGAGGGTCTCCCGAATATTCTCCAGTGCCTCGACTCTGAACCCAGGAGAGAAGAGGGCCAGTTGGCACGGCACACGTCACACCCCACCCCAGCCCAGCCCACGGCAGTCCTCAGAAGAACGTCCACTCTTCACCCCTCCCACACTACTCCAAGTACATGAACAGCTCCTGTGAATTCAGATCCGTTCACTCATAATTATTTGTCAAAACCACTTTTTCCCTCATTATTTCCTGCTGAGAGTGTGAGATGATACAAATTTATGTTGTAGCTGTCACAGAACCCAACAGCATCACAAAGGAAGAGAAATTAACCCCCTGCTTATTAGGGAACGTTGAGTTCAACTCCCTAGGAGGCCATTTATTAGATTAATTTTTTGAAATTACACAAAGACGTTGGTCTGGTGACATCCCGTGCCAGGGTGGCATTATCTGCTATTACTACAGAGGACCTGGTACCATCAGACGTATTAACTTCTATGAAAATGTATTTACCGAGAAGGCATCAGGCTAACTGATTCCAGAACCAAAGACTGGAGCCCACTTTTCTGTTGCCTGGGAGACCTGAGTTCTTGGTCAGTAATAATAATAATTTTTACTGGGTACGTGCAGTTCTAGGTGACAGGTGTTGTACTGAGCAACTTACAGACAAGCAAGCCTCATTCCTCACCTGGATCGTGGTCATCCCTTCCTAACTGCTCTCCCACGTCTACGCTGACCCCATCCCGCCACACCCACCTCTCATGGTGCACCCAGAGTGGTCCTTCAAAACCCAGGTCTGATCTTCTCTTCCTCTCCCACCTCAGGACCTTTGCACAAGCTCTTTTCTCTGCCTGGAATCCTCTTTCGACCCCTCTTCACCTTCCTACTCATCCTTCAGTTCAAGCCCTATTGCACTCAGAGCAAAAACCAGAGTCCCACCATGGCTTGAGGGTAGAATGACCATACACTGTATCATCCTAAGAGGGACACCCTCGGGAGCAACATGGGGTATCATTAAAAATCATGAGACACCAAGCGCCACTGTCTTGGGCAGACCAGAACACGGTCACCCTCTCTATAAGGCCATCGTGACTTCATGCTCCTCCACCTCCCTGACCTCGTTGCCTGCCTACCAGGCACTCCTTCAGTTCAGCTCAGGTCCCCTGGCCTCCTTTCTATTCCTCCACCACGCCAGGCCCACGCCCCTGGGAGGACTTGTGCTGGCTTCTCCCAGAAGTCAGTGGAACAAACTCCTTCACCTCCTTCAAGTCACTGCTCAAATGTCACTTTCTCAAACAGATTCACCCTGACTGTCTTGACGATGGCCTCCATCATCTACTTCTTGCCCAAACCCATGGATGACAGAGCTGGGTCATAATGACATTGTAAGTGTCATCAAACTCATTTCCCAGACATCTGAAACACTAGCGTGTCACCAGTTTGACACATTGATTCACTGATGTCTCCTCCGCACTAGACACATGACATTGGAGGGCAGCTCTGTAGGCCGGAGTGGACCCCAGACCGATTGACTCAGCACAGGATTCTTGACCTACCCTTGCATACCCACAGCTCTGCCGTCTGTCCCCACCATGCTGGGGGAGCCTGGCTAACAAGCAATGCTCTGAGTCACAGAGATGTCACTTCAAATGTCTCCCTCCACAGGTGACAATGTAGGCAACTCAGCCAGATAGCAGGAGGAGCCAGGTGGCCCCGTGGGAATGGAGAGTCCTCCAGCTTGGGAGAAGCCCTGGACCCAGATGACTTGATCCCACTGTAGTAATCGGGATTCTTCTCATTACAGGCAGCAGAGACCCAGCTCAAACCAGCATAAACCAAAAAAACAAGGCTGGGAAGGAATCTAATGACTGTGTAGCTGGAAGTTCCAGGAGTTCCCCTGGCTGTAGGCATGGTGGAGCCCAAAGTCTCCAGCAGTTCACAGGATACTGTTTCACCCTGTGCTCATTGAAGCCTTGGTGCCAGCTCTGGTCTTCTCTCTTCCTCAAAGCTAGACATACCAGTGAAAGGAGAGAACCTCCTTTTCAAGAGTTTCAGCAAAAATCCCCAGAGGGCTCTCATTTGCCCACCTTGGGTCACAAGTCCATGTCTGAACCAGTCCCTGAGATTCAAGGCATGGACTACTCTGGCTGGCCAGCTGGGGCCACACGCTCAGTCCCAGAGCTCAGGCGGGAGAGTCACCACAATATATGGTTACCCAAAGCAACGTTGAGCCAGCAAAACGTACACGTGCTCACCACGCAGATCCAGGAGGAGGTTCCGGTGTTGCACTCCCTGGAGACATCAGCTCTTCAGAGCTGTGAAGTGGGTATTTAAGACTTGACTCTGCCACTGTTTCTACGTGACGGTGGGCAAGACATTTTCCTTCACAAAGTCTTAGATTTCTCAAAGGTGACGGGAGGATCGAGAGCCCGGCCAGAGCCCAGAGAGAACAGAGAGGATGAAACGACATGGTGGAGGCCCTGTTCTCCACGAGAGAGGGGCAAGGTGTCCATCCCTGGGAGCAGAAGGCGGCAGAGTTTTCCATCTTTCTGAACCACCTCTCTAAGCTCCAGGTGGAGCTGTGCAGGAGTATGGGTTTCTTTTCCACTTACCACTCAAAGAAAAAAACAACTTCGCTGCCCACTCATTTGGCGTTCAGACGCTGCCTCCCTCCTGCCACATCGTACAGGAGAGGCACCTTCTCCGAGCCCAGAGGAGGCGAGATTCATCACTCCCATACAGAGTTCGCACCATGCAGCCGTGACCTGAGCAACACATCCACAATTAGCTAATGTGGATCATTTTCAACAGAAAATGAAGCATGAAATATGCAAAAATAATGAGCCCTTCACTGAAATTCCAATAGCTGCTACGGGGGTAACCAATTAGAATAGCAGTTGCAATTCCTAGGGAGGAAACCCATTAATGAGGACAATGTTGAAATCGTTATGTATGGACCCTGGAACTCACTCCATAATTAATTCAGTCGATAAACATGGTATTAATCCTCCCACACTGTGTAACTTATAAGAGGCTTTTGTTGAAATATTGGGTCCAGTTTCAGGCTTTGCAGCTAAAGCGAGAGGAAACATTGGCAAGGACAAGGAAGCCAACGGAAGAGCCAAGTTGAATGACAAGCCACAGAGGAAAGAGCCTGCTTCGTGGGCCCAGAGAAGACACCCGTGTCACTGGGACTGTCAGCATGACAAGAGAGCAGATGCCCTGTGCCAAGCGTGCGCCAAGCTTCCAAATGGCTCTCCTTAGAGGTCACCGTGCTAATTCTCGATCTTCCAAACCCATCTGTGGGCAGGTAGTGGCAATGCCCCTTGTGCTTCAGGGTACCCCTCAGTCTTTTTCTTCTGGCCTGCTGGGACCTCCTTTAGATGGTAGAGGCTGAAAGCATCAGGCTTTGGTGTCACGCCCAGGTCCAAATCTAGCCGTCGTCACTTACCAGCTCCTTGACCTTTGGTTATGGACGTCTCTTTCCAAGTCTGCAAATAATAAAAGTACCAACCTTTTAGGGTTTTTATGAAGAATAAATAACATAATGTGTTAGGATGTTAAGTAGTCGGCCATGTGTCTAGTTCAGAATAAGAGCTCACGAAGTGCGACTATAGTTATCTGTTTCTCCCATCAAGGCTGGGCCTCCTGGTTCTGAGACACGCCTCCTGGGCAGCTGCTCTGCACAGAAGTTAGTTTCTCACGCACCCTTCAGCATCGAGGTTGGGTTTGCTCCTGATAACGGGGGGCCTGGGTCCCAGGAATTATTAAGGCTCCTTAGACACCACACCCCTTTGCATTCAGGTTACACTTAAGGATCCATCTTATGAGACATTACCCGTGTGTTGACTACTGTCGAAGATGAGTAATGGGTACCTGGGGGTTCAATGTACCATTCTCTCTCGTTTTGTATATGCTTTCATTCGTATGGTTTTTTTAAAGACCTATCTAATGTGGGTTGACTGGGGTTTCTAAATTCCACAGCTAGGAGCTACATGGTCAGGCTCACAAACTGGCATTCCTCTTGCCCTTCTGCTGGGGAGGCCACTCATCCTCTGGTTTAAGCCATGAGGACATTCTTGGTGAAGCCTAGATGGCTATTGTGACTGCCAACAAGACAAAAGGTAAGCGTACTTCAGGAGACCCAAACACTTTCATCTTTTTCAGAGCTCTGAGGAACGTAAGTAATCCAAGTAGGGCACCTTAACTGAAACAAGTTATTAACTGTGACAGCGGAAACGTAATGAGCTTCTAACTGATACATTTCCTAATTGTTCCGTGCGAGGAGCAAGTGGCATAATTAGGAACAGAACTCAGGTTTTCTGCTTCTAAACCTGGTACTTTTTCTGCTATATCCACAAAGTAATTATACCGGCAAGCATGACAAAAATAATAACAGCTAACATTTATTAGTGTTTCCTCTCTGCCATGACCTAAGCTTTCTAATGCACTATCTCATTTAAATAAATAAATAAATAAATAAATAAATACAACTTTTGAGGAGAGTAATGTTACTATCCCCATTTTACAAATGAGGAAATTTAGGCTCAGAGCCTGGCACCAGCTTGCCTAAGGACATGTAGCCTGGGAATGGCAAGGCTGGGAGTCAACCCAGATCTATCCCATGTATTTCTGTGAGTGCCTGGTTGCTGCCTAAGATTTCACAGTTTAACAAATTCTATCCTCAGGCATTTGGATTCTTCCCAATTTTTTTCCTGTCACAAATGATGCTGCATTGGACATCCTTGTACAGAACTTTGCTTTCATAATTGCCTTACCCTGTTCAAATATAAAAGCAGCTTAAGGTCAGGGATTTTTGCCCATTTTGTTACTTCTGTTTCTCCAGTGCCTAGAACAAAGACTGGCATGAAGTAGGCTCCATAAATATTTGTTGAGTGGATGGACGGATGGATAGACGGATGGATAGATGGATGGACAGGTGAATGGATAAGTGTGGAGTAATCTCTAGCATAGGTACCTGGAAGTCTCCAGCTGTCACCCCTAACAACCACACAGTTTAGGACAGTGGTTCTTGACTCTGGCTACAGATTTGAATCTCCTAGAGATCTTTTAAAAAATACTGATGCCTGAATCCCACCTACAGATATTCAGATTTAATTGGCCTGGTGTATGGCCTGGATGTTGAAACATTTCAATCTCCCCAGGTAATTCGAATGTGCAGAAACACTAGTTCAGGCAAAGCCTGGGGACCACCCTCGTCAGAATCACAGACGGCACCTGCTCAAATGCCGACTATTGTTCCCACCCCCTAGACCTACAGAATCTGAATCTCTGGGGGCGGACCCCAGAAATCTGCTTTTTCATAAGCACTCCCCGTGATTCTGACACGCAGTAAAGTTAGGAGAGCACAAATCTGTGTAAATAAGGGAAGAGAGATTAACTTTGACAGGGAGTGAATTCATCTGAATCTTCATTCGTAACTCAAGTGTCCAAAATATGTCACATTTCTTTCTTTTCTTTAAATCTAATCAAATCCCACCTTGTGACCCTACCCACCACTGTAGCAGAAATGCGATGGGTCATTACTGGCGCTGCCCTCCCGGGGTCTAAAGGTCCCTGTACTTGCAGTGGGACTGCCCACCTGCGCCCCCTTCCAGGCTGGGGAGCTCACTCCCCCTCCCCTGAGGAACACCACAAAAGGCAGAGAGAAGAGCTGTCTTCAGGCACTAAAGTCCTAAATCCAAGAATTCAAATGGCCTGGCTGTCTTCTTGGAATGAAAAGAGGGAGACCCTTAGTGACCTCACCTGCTGGCTTGGCTTCTTTCAGACCACCCAGGCAGTGCGAGGTCAGGCTTCCAACCCAAGGCAGCCAATTAGTGTTAACGAAGGCCCAGGGGAAATTTTTCCCTCCTCTGCTCAGTACCAAATTTCATGTGAGGTGGTTTTCCTTACAGGAGGGATCAGGGCTTATGATCCTTAGGACAAGAATGAGGGTTTCCTCGTAGACTTCCCAGCTGGCCCCTGGTCTTTCCCTCCTTCGCCAAATCAAAGTTCAAGTTCATTCAGTTCAGCAAATGCCTCAGGGCAAAAACCCAAAGGCTGGGAGGGACACCGTCCTTCACTGAGTTTTTAACCTCAGTGTTCCTTTCTTTCCGGTTGATTAGTGCATTTAAGGAAAAATATTATATTTTCTCCAGCACGGTTTTTAGAGGGAGGCGGTCACAGTACTTAGTGTATCTTACTAGAGAAGCCGAAGTCTGGGCTGCGTAATTCAGGCCTATTGGAATTTGTCGATATTTCCATTATAGCCTAATACTTGTCAATTTTTGTGAATGTTTAATGTTTCGTGCATGCTCGAAAATATTGTGGATTATCTATGTGTTGACTAAAACTCTAGATATGTACATATACATAGAGAGAGAAATACATAGACACATATATGCACAAATACATACAATCAGCTAATAATGTTATTAAAATCTTCTATATACTTATTTTTTATCTCCTTTGATCTGTTGCTTTCAGATGTAAAGAGCTCGATGCTGATTATAGATGTATCAAGTTTTTCCTGTGTTTTCTGAAGCCCATCAGCTTCTGCATACTCTCTTTTGAAGTCACAGTATTGGGTAACTGAAGGTTCGTGATTGCCATGTCTTTTTCAGTAGATGGTACCTTCTGTCGATACCAGCCATCCCTCTATCCCTTTAATATTCTTTATCTTGAATTATATGTTAGCTAATGTCAACATAGGAACATCTGCGTGTTTGTTGCTGTTGGTATTTGCCCAGCATCTCTCTCCATATCTCTTGATTTTCCACATCCCTGTGTCATTTTTGTTCTGGATGTGTTTCTTGAAAATAGCATAGAGCTAAGTTTTTTCTTCTTTTGAGGAAGATTAACCCTGAGCTAACATCTGCTTCCAATCCTCCTTTTTTTTTTTTGCTGAGGAAGACTGGCTCTGAACTAACATCCATGCCCATCTTCCTCCACTTTATATGTGGGACGCTTGCCACAACATGGCTTGCTGAGCGGTGCCATGGCCACACCTGGGATCCAAACTGGCGAACCCCAGGCCGCTGAAGCAGAGCGTGTGAACTTAACCACTGCGCCACCGGGCCAGCCCCAGCATAGAGCTAAATTTTAAACCTACCCTGAGATTTCTCTCAGTAGGTATATTTAAGTCACTCACAGTTACTTTGAACTGGTTCTTGCCATTTTATTTTGTATTTTCTATTCATTTTGCTTTTTTCTTCCTTCCTCCACACCCCACTTCCTACCTCTTATTGATTGGACCTCGTATCTTTATCACATTGTCCTTCCCTGATAGTTAATAGTTCCCTTTCTAACATTCTCTTTCTATTCCTCTAGAGAATGCCTTTAAATACTCCATGTCTGTCTTCAACTTCTACTATTTATCAACGTCTAGAAGGAATCAGTCAATCTTCCCCTTGAACGGAACAAAACTCTGAGTACTGTGTGCTTCCTTCCACCCTTTCCCTGTCTCTTCCCTCATTCATGTGCCCTGAGATTTTCATTCTAGATTGTCGTTATTCTTAACAATCAGAAATTGTGCATCTTTAGCTCTACAGCTTACTAATTTTTTGCAGACCATTGCACCTTGCATCTCAATGTTTTCCTTGATTCATCTTTCATTTCTCTATTAATTTTTTCAGACAGATGATGAGAGGTGAGCTTTCCAGGTCCTCGCCTATCTGAAAGTACCTTTACTCTGCCTCCAGGGCATTTAGGGAGGCTATGTGATTCTAGCCTCAAATTACTTTCCCTAGGAGCTTGGAATACGCGGCTCCTTGTATTCTCGGATCCGTGTTACTCAGACTTCTTATTTTATAGAAAATCTGTTTCTCTTTTGATCTTTTGCTCTTTCTGAAAGCTTTTATGATACCTCTCTTTATCCCTGGTGTCATGAAATTTTTCTATGATTGTCTAGGATTTCATGCATTTTTTATTCAACATGCTTGGCCCTTTGGCATCTTTCAATAATAACATTAACAATTATAATGTTACTAGCTGGCCCTGAGTTTTACCACATGGCCAGCCTAGTAATACTTCCCACAACCCCGTGCTAGATACTATCATTGTATCCATTTTACAGAAGAGGAAATTGAGCCACACACACAAAAAAAAATCTTTCTTCAGCTCTGGAAACCAGTTTTCTTTCATTTCTTCTAGAATTTTCTCCATTCCTTCTCTCTGCCGTCTGCCGTGTGTCAGGTACTGAGATTGGGAGGCCAGCCTCCATGTCCGACCCTTTGTCCCCGGGCACTGTGTTTTGAGAGACTTCCTCAGCTTGATGGCGGAGCTCACCGGCCCCCACTTTAGCTCTGCCTCTTCTGCAACTGAGCCCATCTATCGAGGCCCTGCCTCTCAAGTCCAAACAATCATCCCTCCCCACCTGGAGACAGGCGACCAAGAGCAGGGCCAAGCCACCTGCCTACGACACACCCAGTGTTCACGCTGATGGGTGCCCCCGGCTCTCTCCTGCCTCCGCCAGCCCTCTCTGAGTTTGCACACCCCCAGACTCAGCACTCAAAAGTTTTTTCGCAGCAGTGCTTTCTGTTAATTCTATTATATTTGCTTTCCATCTCCTAAAGATTTTTTTGAATAATGTCTGCTCCACCAAGGGCATGTTTCTTGTTTTCCGGTGCTGTTATGAATTGTTTATACCTTTTCTGTCACGTCTGGGGATTTGGAGCAACAAGATAAACAGGCGCTTAGTCCCCCATTTGACCCAGTCTCCTTCTCTGGAATGCAGAGAGCAGAGACTCCTGTCACCTTGAGAAATGAGGACTCAATGAGGAAGACAGGCAGTGACAAGGTACACAGCTGTCTGACTTGTGGCCAGGCCTCTCAGGGATAATGGGCGTCGCGCCTGGCTGCATCCAAAAGGGCGTGAATGTCGCTTTAAGAACTGGAAGGCCATTCAGGAATCAAGACCCTCTAACGCTGTCACGTCAGCCTTTCGGCTGCAGAAGTTGGAGGATGACAGCTCTGACGCTTTCTGTTCACGCTCTCTGCTTTTGCTCCTCCTTCCATCCAACGAACCCCCCTGTATCTTCAATCTAAATTTCTGGGAGAAGGATCTGACTGACCCAGTTAGTCCCTGTTATTCCCATTGCTATTAACACCTCAGTGGCTGTGACCAACCCATAGACTGACCACCCCTGAGATCAGATGCCCACCCACATCCAACCAGCTTACGCCTCCGTGGTGAAGTCACGTGGTCCACGTACAGGATTCCTTGACACAGACTGTGGTGGAGGCAGGCACTCTGAGACCCCTTCTGTCTGAAGCAGTCCCTAAGGATCATGCCAGGTCTAAGCATTTGGGGCCTGTGGGAGCGTCTGCATGCTTATCAATAAGCCCATGTCATCTTCAGACCAACCACCCAACTGGAAAGAAGAAATGCTCCGGATTCCCTTGGATCCATGTTCCGCTGGGAAACTTGGATCCACGTTCCCCTTGTAGCAGCCCTACAAGCCTGGGCAGTGAGCTCCATGGAACCATTCAGATGACGCAAGGGAAGTTTTCGGGTCAGAAATACCAGAGGAAACACCCCAGGAAGGATGCTATAACACTTCCGAAAATACACATAAATGGGGCGGCTCCCTGCTTCATAATAATCCCTCTTTCTCTGGGAATTCCGCAGCATATGGTAGTGGAGTTCCCTTGGCCTTCAGATTCCCCAGCACAGGTGACTGACTGACAGAGCGGCGGGCACCTAACCCAAGCTGCGCTAATCAAATTCACTCTCCCCTCTCAGGAATTTGAAACTTAAAAGAAAATCCCTAACTAGTATGGGCTGCACCCCATAGTCAAAACCACGTGGCTCAGCCTCTGCTGTAGCAGGTAATCGGTGAGCAAGCATCTGTGGATTTGCATTTCTGATGCAGTCGACCTCCTTAGTCCATGCCCCCAGCACTGACCAAGCCACGACCCTGGCACATGCTGACCTCGACCCCAGCCCCAGCCTGAGCCTCATTCCTGGGCTTACGTTAGACTTTGACCCTGGCCACAGGACTAAGCCCTGACCTGGTCATAGATTGCTCTCTGCCCTCATCACAGCTGAACTCTGACCCCAGCAACATACCTAACCCTGAGCCCCTCTGGTCATCTCTCAGGAACACACTCTATTGTCACCAGTGGCCCTGGTGTGAGGGTAGATGGTTTCCCTCCATGCAACTGGGAGCACATCTTGTTTTCCTGAGCAGCCAGCTCGGGCCCTTCTCCCCACGTACCGAGGGGAGCTCATCCCTGGAACTGGGGCTTCACGCCTGGGGCCAGACCCTGCCAGTCTGGGCACATTCTCTCGCGGTGGGACCCAGTGCCCAGAACAGCTGCCACCATCTGTTCTTTGACCAGAAGGAACCTGGCAGGAGTAGGCACAGCTCCAACTCACGCAGGCTCTCTGCACGAAGATGTAAGCAGACGCCGCTGCTCAGAATCTCCTAAAGAAAGAGCTCATGGGTACTGGGTCAGCTGGAAGCCCCAGAGCCGCCCTCAATAATCCTTTTCACAGAGCGACATGTTATCAAGATCTGTCAGGTTCCCAAGTGTGTCTCCCATGAACTCTTTCTCTCCAACCCCACTCCACCCTCCCTTCATGCAAGCCTGCCCCCACAGCCTCCGTCCGACCGCGATTCCTACCTCCAGCCTCATCACCTCCCTCCCACCCCCAATCCATCACTCTGTGGCAACCAGGGCGAACTTTCAGAAGGTCAAATTCAATCACGTGCCTTTCTGCTTACAACTCATCCATGGCTTCCCATCGCCACCCAGATAAAGTCCAGCCTCCTGAGCGTGGCCTTCCACCCTACATGATCTGACCTAAAAGTGCCCCATAGCACCAGGCTTCACCTACAGAGGAAGAGAGTTTATTTCCCATCCAGACTGTTTCTCCCCAAGTTCTCATGAGCCTCCATTCAAGCTCTTCTGTGGGAGAAATTGTGGTTTTATTTCTTTACAGCCTGTCATTTCATACGGGGGGCGGGGGGGGGGGGTTACAATTATATACTGCAAATTGAAGCTGTTATTAATCAAAGCATCCCTGAAAATACCAAAAATGTAATGCAGCGTCTCAGAGCTCCTCTCCCACTGGCTCCAATGCACATCCAAAAGGAAGCTGACCTTTTCCGCAGCCGAATTATAAATGTCAGAATTGCGTGGCACCATCCTTCAATTACTGTCACCTTGAAAGGGGAGAACGCTGGAGGCCTCACACTTAAGTATTTCCAATCACAGATATATTTCAAACACTCCGTTTCCTTGAGAGAGCAGTGCTGGGTTCTGACAAACTGGTGCAGCCCCCACTGTGGCTTCTGCACCACACGTGATGACCCAGAAAGTCAGCAACTTAAAAGATGCTGTGGGGATTGATCAGAACTACCCATCTGATCTCCTTCTGTTCCGACAAACCGAAGATTTAATTTTTCTTCCATTGCTATTTGCAGAAGCACCACAGGACAAAGATGTCCCCGTTGCATGTCTCCTAAATACAGATAATTGAAGATTGCTTTTCCTTTACTAAATCATGTTTTTATTCTTCAGCTTTAAATAAGGGGGAAAAAAATTTCCTCTGGTCATGTTTCGATTCTTCATTCAAATTCTCCATTCAGCAAAGAAGAAGAAAGGATTGAGTCCAATAAACGGGAAAAAGCGATTCCCCATTCCAGGCTGACATGATGCTGTGGTATTTATAGTACAAACGTATCAAATTAGCATCTTCGCATGCTACAATATAATTTCTTCCTCTGTCTCCTATAACCTATATTTATAGTGGGGATCTTTTTTGTCCTTCTGCACTAAATTAACGAGGTATATTATTGGATTTCAGTTATTACAAAACATGGGTAATCAATATCATTTTCTCTTTTTAGCAGAATATCCTGGGTCTGATTTGAGCTGGGAAGTCTGGCCCCATCACAAAGAGAAGAGTTATGAATTCAATGGGCCTCACCAGGGAGCTCTGCTTCACTGTGGCCATTCTCTGCAGCCAGATACATTCTGTCTGCTTCCAGCTTCAATGGCGCCAGAACCCTGTGGTCATTAGGATGGCCAGAGCCAAGGGCAGCCTGACCCTGAGCCTCACCAGCTGGTGGTTGGCCTACATACTGGTCCATTACACTCAGACATGTGGCAAAACTTGTCCCCTCCTTGGGAGCTCAGTGTCTCTGATTCTTCACCCCCTCCCCAGACGGTGGGGAAAGCATAGCTGAGAAGGAGGATGCTTTGTAGGGGGAGCAGTCACTCATCCTAAACCAACACTTCAAAGGTAATATGTTGATGTGGCAATTGTCCAGAGTGCGATGAAAAGACTGTAAAGGAAACAGCGTATAAACAAGAGCTTGAGCCGTACCCGGAAGGTGGGCGGAGGGTAGGGGCGCCAACAGGCCCAGTTTACCTAGAACTGAGGAATTTCCCAGGGCGTGGGGCTCTCAGCATTAAACCAGGACAGTCCCAGGCGAGCCAGGATGGTTGGTCACCCTAGAAGATGGTAAAGTCTTTATCATGTGCCCTCCCCAGTCTCAACTCCAGATGCTAGAACCTGGCAGTGCCTTTGAGTGGGGGGCCAGGAGGATGCCCGGGACCTGATGATGAGAACACCAGCAGTACCTCTGGGGAGACAAGCTTTGTCCTACTGATGAGACACTCACGCTGCCCCAAGATGGGGCGCGGGATGGGATCATTGGACACACTTTGCTGATTGAGCTTTCACTCCGGTCCCTCCAAAACCCAGCTCGGGAGCCAGGCCAGGGTCGAACTCAGAGAGCAGCAAAGCCAGGATTCGGCCGGCCAGGCTGGTCCTTGTGTCTTCTTCTGAGGCCTGGCCCCAAGCTGTGGCCATGACTGTAACTGGAGGTCACTTTCATCCCCTGGCAGCTCTGCGTGGCTCTGGATGCCCCATGCTCTCTCTCCCACCCCCAACCCATTACCAATGAACGGTTACAATGAACCCCCTCCCTCACCCCTGCTTCACTCCAGCTCCTCGGTCTCCCCATCTCAGGAAACAGCAACTCAATCCTACCAGGCGCTCAACACCAAACCTGGAGCCGCCCTAACTCCCCTCTTTCTCCACCTCCTCACGTCCATGCTACAGGCAAGCCCCGTTGGCTCTACCTTGAAAACCTACAGAGAATCTAACCACGTCCAAACACCTCCACAGCTACCACCCTGGTCCGAGTAGCCTCTGACCTGGCCCTTTGAGGAGACCTCGTGGCTCTCTCCCAGCCTCTGCTCTTGCCTACGCTCACTGTCTTCAACACGGCAGCTACCATGAGTCTTAAAATACGTCTAATTATAGGGGCTGGCCCCGTGGCCGAGTGGTTAAGTTCATGCGCTCCGCTGCAGGCGGCCCAGTGTTTCGTTGGTTCGAATCCTGGGCGCAGACATGGCACTGCCCATCAAACCACGCTGAGGCAGCGTCCCACATGCCACAACTAGAAGGACCCACAACGAAGAATATACAACTATGTACTGACGGGTTTTGGGGAGAAAAAGGGGAAAAAACAAGATCTTTTAAAAAAAAAGTCTAATTATTTCGCTGTTTTACTCTTCTGCTCAAAAGCCCTTCAGTGGCTCCCATCTCTCTCAGAGCAGAAGGCAAAGTGCTCACCGGACCTAAAGAGCCCACAGCCTCTCTGGCCTCCTCTCCCTCCCTCCATTTCAGAACAGCTGGCCTCCTGGCTTCTCGAACATGCTGCACCCCTGTCTGAGGACCTCTGCTCTCCCCTCTGCCTGGATTGGTCTCACAGGCACCCACACAACCAGCTCCTCACCGTCTCAGGCCTTCCCTGACCAGCCATTTTACACTGCTCGTGCCCCCACCCAGCATTCCCCACCCCTCCCCACTTTGTTCATCTTCAACCATCACCATCTAACATACTGGATATGATTTTTCTCCTCCCACCAGAATGTAAACTCAACTAGGGTCCGGATTACTTCAAACTTCTTTGTTTTCATGTTTATTTCATTTCTATTTTCATCTTTCCTAACATTTTATTATGAAAATTTTCAAACATAGGGAGAGTTGAAAAAATTGCAAATGAGCACTCACATCCCCACCACCCAGAGTCTACAACTGCTAACATTTTGGACCATTTGCTCGATCACATAGCTACCGTGTATCTGTCTCTCTATCCATCCATCAACCCATCTTATTTCTGATGCATTTTGAAGTAAGTTGCAGGCATCAATACCCTTCACCCCTAAATGCTTCAGAATGTGTATTGGCAACCAGAGTTCAGTATCTATGAAAAACTCTTTTGTATTTTTTGGTGGTAAAATTGACGTAGAGTGAAATGCATAAATCTTAAGGGACCATTCAAGAAGTAGACCTGCATGTGTAAAAAGACCCAAACTTTCACCAAAACACAGCAAACGACCTTCCCTCAGAAAGTTCCCCCGTGACCCTCTGTTCATCTCCAGAAAGCATGGGGCTGCTCTGTCTGGTTCACCCACGGTGGGTCCCTAGCCCTTAGAAGAGTGTCTGGCACATAAAGGTGCTCGATAAATATTTGTGGGATGAATAAATGAAGGATCATTTGCAGGGATGAGATTCATAGGAAGTGAGCTTTGGCTCCTGAAGAGCAAATAGAGGATTAACAGTTGGTTTCATATGAGTTTAAGCACAGTTCCCAAGAAACTAACCAGCTCTGAGAACAGAAACCAACGGGACTGCACCTCCCGACGGCCCCCCTGGGAGGGGACAAACGCATTCCAGGGGACCCGTTAGACTCCGGGCCCAGCAGCAGCTCAGATTCCCGAGGCCAGCCCGTTCCACTGGGCCCCCAGTGTCGGGTTGCATGTGACTGACCAGACAGGCAGTGGCAGAGCCCAGAAGGCATCTTGGGAGTGGTTTTACCATTCCTGGTGATGACCAGCAGCCCTACCATCCACCACCAATACAAACAATAATCATTTTCATATTTTTCGAGATGGACGACTGATATTTTCTCAATCTTATGCAGAGCGTGAGTAAAAAATATTTGGAAAATTGTTTTTATTTATCTCAATTATATCCTAATTTTTTTAAGTGTGCCTGTTCTTCAAATGAAGCTTTAAGACGAGTTCCAGCACTACCTTCCTAGCAGATTGCCATTCCTACATCCTTCCCATATAGAAAGTCGGGAGGCACCAGAGACAGCAGTGAACAAGATGTGGTCACACAGCAAACATTCCCCCTACACACACATGCATAGGAACACACACGCACATGCACGTTGCTGCCCTAGAAGAGGGAGTTTACTGTGGTAAACAGGAAAGGACAGCATCACATGTCTGTGGATTCAGGGAGGAAGCTGGAGCCGGACAAAGTCCTCTCCATCACTGCTGAAGTCCAGGTCAGAGAAATGACAACCCAGGACACGAATGTGCGTGCCAAGGCAGCGCAGACAGCTAAGCACCAGGAGAGGTCGTTCGGGGGTAAAACGGGTGGCAAGGGCTTTGCAGAAGGGAGGGCTTGCAGGGCAGAAGGACATGCCTGGGGGCTGCCCTGATGAGAGCAGAGATGCTGAGCCACGCACGGTGATGCAGCTGATGCAAGCTGTGCCTGAAGCCCGACTGGAAGCAATCACTGACATGCTAAGAATTACGGTTCAACCCAACTCAACGAACATTTACTGGGCGTTTACTCTGTTCCAGCACTGGGAGCAAGCAGAATATATCAGAGTTTCTAGGAGGGGGGAGACGGGCTTAGAGGAAGCAAATGACGTTCGTAACTGGTGTCCTGGAAGACCTCCCTCTTGGAAACCCCCACCCATGGGCAGGAAGTGGAGACGTCTCCAGCACTGAGGGCAGAAGATTAAGTTCTGTGTGTGTTCCTCAGTGGACCAGAAACAAGCAGAGTTGGGGAAAGCCCCTCAGGGGCTGCAATCACTTTGCACCTCTTCTCTCCATCCCCACTGCCTCCCTCTTGGTCTGAGGCCTTGCCTCCTCTCTCAGACAGTCACCTCACCTCCTGACTCTGCTCCTACAGTCCTCTCCCCACGTTCCCTCCAGAGGGATGGAACCAGCACGCTGATCGAATGCCGCCAGCCCTGGCTTGGAAACCTATGAGGCTCCATCTTGACTGCTGGAGACACCCCCAAGTGCCCTGCCTGGCTTTCACTGTCCTCCGTGCCACATGCCAACCTGTTTCCAGCTTTGTCTCCCACTGTGCCCTTCCATGCACTGGCCTCTCTCTCCTGGGCCGGCCACCAGCCCCTACCTTCTCAAGATTTCTTGCAGCCACCCCATCTAGACTCTCCCCTCCCATTTCCACCACCCAGATCCCACCCACCTGTCAGAGGCCACCTCTTCTTAAAAGCCTGCCTCAATTCTGCCCCTACCCGAGCTGGAGCACTCTCCCTCCCTCTAGCCTCTCACCTTTTCATCCTGTACTGCTGTGATCTGTACACAGGATTTATCTTTCTCACTGGACTCCTGGACATCGTTCCACACTCAACACTTCACACAGGGACTTGGTATGTAAATACTTGTTGATTAAATAAATCTTTTGGTGTTTTTGGCTGTGATGCTACTGGCACAGATAACTCTCTTGGGATTTACCCTCACTGAGGAGCACCCACTGCACATCGGGCAAGGCCCCAGGGATGAGCGAGGACAGCAGGCAGAGGCCAGCAGGGAAGCCTGCTTCTCCCAGAAGCATGGTCTTCCCAGCTCTCATCGAGGGTCAGCGCATGATCCCGGTGGGAGGTGTCTGGTCCTGGGTACAGGCAGGCCTGGACCAGAGGCGGAGTTCCCCGCCCCCGTGACCTGCCCTCCACCCAACCACCCTCCCATATTCTAACCCTCCATGTCCTTCAAGGCCAGCTCCACTCCCAGCTCTCCCAGGTGGCTTCTTGACTGTCCTGTCTCCCTGACCTCTCCTTCTCAGGCCACGGGTCGGCACTCCTGTGTGAGTGGCCCAGATCACACGCATGTCATTTACCGTCCTGTTGGCACAGCGGTTCCATGCATGAGTCTGATTTTCTCCATTAGTTCTGTGAGGTGAGGATCTGCCTGTTTCTTAGCATCCTTTCCTCCCTCCTGAGTACTTGGGGTGTGTGTGTGTGTGTGTTGTGGGCAAGGCTTAAAAATACAACTTTCCAGCTTTGGGGGTCAAATTCAATTCTGTTCATTACGGCAGGCCAAGAAGCAAAAAACAGAGGTGTGCGTGCTCTGTACATGATACATTTGGGCCAAGGCAAGGCCAGAGTCACCCTTTCCAGGGGAGTCAGAAGAGAGGAGAGTGGAGAACAGCCCCCGCACACTCACCAGGCGCCCAGAGCCCGCCCCGCCGGCCAGCCCCGCGCCCACAGCAAGCGCACTGATTTAGGTTTGGTAAAACGACATCCCATTAAATTAATGTCGCTAATTTGAATTTTATTGATTTCGTAGTTGGCCATTCTCTAACTTGTCCATTTGTTTTGCTTTCATAGTCGTGCAAGAGCCATAAGCAGATGGATTTTCCTCCGGCCTTCATGTTGGTACATACTTAAGTAACACGATGACAGAAATTACTTGAGTCAACAGAAGTGGGGGAGAGTTCTTGGAAAATATTTTTATTTTAAAAGGGGATTTAAGCATTGCTTGGGTTTGAAAATATTTTATTTGATGTGTCTCAGTCCCTCCCAACCCCAAATGATTCTTCCTGTGAAACCTGTGGGTGATTTTCTCAGGAGGCATCTCTGCCCCCACATGCAATTCAGAGACTGCAAAGGCATGGGCGGTGGGGTGGGGGGTGGGGGCGTTGTTCTCGGGATCCTCCAACCAGAAACATCCGGGCCCCAGCTTCTGCCCAGTTACAAATGCGGGGGCAAAGCCATCTGAGCTGGACACCTGCGAAGGAGAAACACAGTGAGGCCTGGGTTGTGAGGTGTGAAATATCTCAGGACAGGCCCCTTCACGCAGAGAAGCCGCCCCTAAATGGTGGCCCTGGAAGGTGCCGACTTTCCTGTCCACGCCTGAGGGTGACAAGTACAACCACGCCAAGGAGCTGGTTTTCTCTTTCTTTTTCCCCCACAACAAGAAGATACGGAGACACCGCGTGAAGCTATTCAAGCTGGTAGCAGGGCAGCCAGCTCATAAGCTAACACCCCACAAGCCCTTTATTTTTCACCTTGCTAGATCCTGTATTCTAACTGGCCTGTGGGATGGAGTGTCAAGCCCACAGGAGAATCTCCGTGAACACATCAGTGAGGCAGTTAGAAACACGGCTGTAGGCTGCAGGCCCAGGAAGTCAGGGAATCAGCCATAAAGGAATTATTCCCCACGCCTCCCTCTGCAGCCTCATCTCTGGCTTCTCCCAACTCACCCCTGCGTCCCAGCTCCAGTCTCTAGCCCACCGTGGGGTCTTTCTCTCGCTGCCCTTTCTGCTTAGAACTTCTCCCCTCCCCGCTGTGGGCTGGCTGAGTCCCGCTTGTCCTCCCGCACTCACCTAGATGCTGTCTCCTCCAGGAAGCCTTCCCTGACCCACGCCAAGAGAGGAACTAGTGCCCCTCCTCCACGACCCACAGCAGCTTCTCTGTGCCCCTCGGTCACCACACGACGCTGTGATGGAAATGTCTGTCTCCCCACCAGATTGCAAGCTCGTTAGGGGCAGGGTGTCAGGCCCTTTATGTTCCCAGGGCCTAGCCAAATGTTGGGAACCTATGGGTACTCACTTTGTACTTTTGAGTGGGTGGATGAATGAAGTGTCAGAGGAAACACCGTCACTAGAGAAGGAGAACCACAGTGACCCTACAGCGGCAGCTGTCCCCTCCCTCCCCTGCCTCTTCTGCTCCCCGATCCCCGAGTTGGCACTCTGAGCTTTCTGCTGTGCGTTGCAGCTCCTCATGTCCCGATTAAGTGGGACTGTCAGACAACAGATACCAAAGCGGACTCTCCCAAGCTGTCAGGCCTCCTGAAACAAAGCGCAGATTCCCCCGTTGGCCCAATCTGGGCACCACAGCAAACCACTGAGCCCCACCTCCACCACATGGGCCTTCGATGGGTCTAGATGGCAGGTGGGGAGGCGTCCCTGGGCCCAGGTCCATTCTCTAGGGCCACCAAGTTGGTGGAGGGGGCTTCTCGGTTCTTTCCAGCCATTTGCAGCCCAGCTTCTCAGGAATGGGGCCTGATCATGGTTTTGCCTGTTCCAGCTCTGCCAGAACCCAGCCTGGAGACCCTGGCAGACTGTAGACAGCTCCCAGGAGTAGCAGGCCTTGCCGTCTCCAGAGTCCATATTTCCCTCCCCGCTCCATCTACCACCTCCTGCATCTTGGAGTCTTATCTGGCGAGAGAAGACATTCCCCGACCCTTCTGCTTTTGGGCCTTCCCAGGCTCTCTGAACCCCAAAGATCAATCCTTAAGGCTGTTGGTCAGTGTTAACCCGCTCTGCCTAAGGGGTGGGGGAGGCCAGGTCGGGGCCTCCTCCCTGTTGCTTTTCTGTGTGTGCACAGCCCCTCCTCCCAGGCCCCAAACTATGACAGTGCAGATAACCTTCAATTCAAACTATAAAAGTTGGTTTCTCTCTGCCTCTAACACTCTACTAGAAAATGAACCATAATTTGAAACACACGGTAAAATGTAATCTTTCCCTTTCAGCACTCAAGTTCCCTCATTTTCAAAGAAAGCCAACGGCTGGCGGATCGGATTTTGTTTTTTGCCCATTATACCTTTTGCCTCAAAAGCTGCCTAGAGTACAAAAAAGAAGTGACGCCGTTCACACTCTGAAGATGAATCATCTTCAAAGCTGGCATCAGAAACCCCGTGTTCACAACCCCGGTCTTGAGACAAACACTGTAGTCATTAACGGGCGCACATACGACAGGCTAGAGTTATGACTAGCGTTTGCTCGCCGCAGTAAAGAATGTCCTGTATTAATGACAACAGCTGTCGGTTTAATAACCCCAGAAAAGATCGTTAAATTCCTTCACATTTCCCAGAAACAGATGGAAGAATTGCAGAAAGGTTCAAGCATATGGGGAAACATATTGGATTGTGGCAGCTTCAAAGAGTGGCCAGAAATCCAATAGGCAGATGGACTGCTCTACACGGCACTGCCTGTAGCTACCCAGCGGGGGCGGGTGTGCTCCATGCCTTGTGCAGGGAACATGGAAACATGGCGAGGAGTAGTGTGGAGACAGGCACGTCCTTGGTGTGATAGGCTGGACTAGGAAGATGGCTGCCTGAGTCGGGAGGTTCTTGTGAAGGCTAAGAGAGTGGCTAGTGTCAGCAGCTCTTGGCCCCACTTTGCAGCCTCAGTAACTGCTGGAGGCTCCATCCAGTGGCAGAGGATGACACACTCCTTTCCCATGCATGCTCCCTCTGATCACTGCACGCTTACTCCAATGTGCATAGGTGTTAGCAACAGCCAGCCCAATGCCCTTGCAGGTGAACTCCTGACACTTTGCATCAAAAAACTTATTCTGCTGAGGGAGCTGCCCACATCAGAACCCATCAGCTTGATCTTGAGTCCTTTCCCTGAGTTCAAGGTCGGAGGTACCTGGGCCCCTTTTGTGCATCCAGGTGCAGGAGGGCATTTCAGGGCCCTGAGTCAGGTGTTCTAACGACTCAGACCTGACTCTGTCTACATTGAGGGAGGGAGCAGCAGCCAAGGAGGAAAAGTGGAGTTACCAAAAAATTATCTCCCCCAAAAAAAGGCCACGGGACCTAATGGTTTTACTGGTGAATTCTTCCAGACTTTCCAGGAAGCGTTAATTCTCATTCTATATAAACTGCTCCCGTGTGTAGATAAACATGGACAGCTAAGCTATTCATTCCATGGAGGAAGCATGGTCTTCATAACACTTAACATACCATAAAAAGAAAGAAAAAACTAAAGACTGAGCTTGCTAAGAAATGTAGATATAAATTCCTACGTAAATGGTGGCAAGACAAATTTAAAATTACATAGATGAATAAATAGGGATTAACCAGGTTTGCGAGAATGACTTGATGTTACAAAATTAATATAGAACACATATATAACATTGCTGGATGGAAATATTACATACTGAAAAGATTTCTATTTGTATTCTTCTCAAATTTAGTTAGTGCTGTTATGGGTTAATTGTGTCTTTACAAAAAGGATATGCTGAAGTCCAAACCCCCAGTACCTCCGAGGGCGACCTTATTTGGAAACAGGGATGTTGCAGATATAATTAGTGAAGATGAGGTCACAGTGGAGTAGTAACCTGATAAGACTGGCGTCCTTAGAAGAAGACGGCCTCGTGAAGACAGAGGCACAGGGAGAATGCCACGTGGCGATGGAAACAGAGATTGGGGCGGTGCACTGCTAAGTTAAGGACACCAAAGATTGCCAGCAAACCACCAGAAGCTAGGAAGAGGCGAAGAAGAATTTCCTTAGAGATTTCAGAGGGAGCCTGGTCCTGCCGACACCTTCATTTCGGACTTCTAGCATCCAGTACTGTGGGACAGCACATTTCTCTTGTCTTAAGCCACTCGGCCTGTGGCGCTTTGTTACAGCAGCTCTGGGACTCTCATACCATTGGTTTAAATCAGGAGTCAGTACACGGGAGCTCGCGGGCCAAATCCAGCCCATAGCCTGTTCTTCTACAGCCCTTCAATTAAGTACGGTTTTCATCTTTTACATTAGTAAAAGAAAAGAAAGAAAGACGAAGAGGAGGAAATATAAACTATATGTGGCCCACAGAGCCTAAAATATTTAGAATTTGTCCTATTACAAAAAAAGTTTGCTGACCCCTGTTTTAACACAACCCTAAAAAATAATCCCAATGGATAAACTTCAGCCTATCTGGAAGGAGAAACAGGTGAAATTTTCAGCTAAGAAAACTTTTGGTAAAAAGAAGAGTAAGGAGAGATTGCATTCTGAAACATTTAAATATATAAAGTATACAAATCTACAATAACTGAAAAAAGGGAAAAGACTGGCATACACATCAATGAAACAGGATGTCACCCGTGACTGGCCCAGTTTATAATAATAAGAGATTAATATGTGCTCTAGGAAGTATCGGAAGCTTATAGGAATACATGCAATTTTTTAAATGTGGGGGAAAATTGGAATATGGGGAAAAATAAATTCTTAGATCATCATATCACACTATTTATCAAATTAAGTTCTAGACTGATTTTAAAAATTAAATGTAAAAAAAAGAAACTCTTAGAAAACCTAGAAAAGAATATTCGTAAATATTTAACTGGTTGCAAAATAAGGAGGAATTTTCTAAGCACAAAGCCATGGAAGCATCAGTAAAGGAAAAGAGCCATAAATTCAATGACAACATTTCCAAACTTCTGTACCTCAAAAGAATCATAAACAAAACTGAAAAGCAACTGACAGGCTGAGAAAAATATTTGGCATAATTATGACAGAGAAAGGATTAATAACTTTCCTATATAAAGAAAGATCAATAAGAAAAACATGAACACCCTAATAGAAAAATGGGCAACAGACAGGCCCCAACAATTCACAGAGGACGTATAATTGGCTAAAGAACATATGAGAAATAGTCGATTTCCCTGGTAATCTTTTAAAAAGCACGTTTTAAAATGAGATCCCATGTTTAATCTATCGAATTGGCAAAATGTAAAAGGGCCGCAATACTGTGTTGGGTAGACTCCAGTGAAGGACTTTTATACACTAATAGCGGAAGTATATTAAAACAACCTTCTGGACTGCAAGCTTGCAGAATAGTCCGCTTGCCACAGCGTACGCTTCCGTAATGAGAATGAGGTCATATGCCATTGGCGGAAAAGGTAAGAGGTCAGTCGAATGCAGAGGTCACATTGGTTTATACGCATTTCCCCCCAGAAGGCTATGTTTTAAGTCACCAACTGCCAGCAGCTGAATCCAAAAGACACTCCCGCAGCTGAGCACCGGAGCCCGAGTGCGGCGAGTCGTGCTGCCCGCTCGTCCGTGCTCTTCCTCTGGGCCGAGTGTGGCCGCTTGTTCTGTCTTGAACAGGCTGATTACACAGTCACGCGCCATCTTTATGCATTTTGTCCTTGACCCCATAACACAGCATCTCCTCTCCAAGCCGTCCTTACACCCCTTTCCAGCAAGCCACTTTTACAAATAACACAACTGTTATTCCATTTAATAGGAACTTCATTAATTTTTAAATAGCATTTTTATTAGGATTGCTCTTTTTTGTTAGTGTTGTGGTCACAGCATAACATAAATTTTGAGTGACCTGCCTTTAACATGTTTGCCCATAAGTCATGCCATTTTTAGTGCACGATTTTGCAGAATACAATATTCTTTGGCATTTTATTTGACACGTATATACATATATATCCCAATATTGTGGAACAGCTCTATAGGATTCTAAAAAGCCTCAAAAAATAGTAAATAGCAACTCCACTTACAGCAATTTATATGAAGGGAAAAAATCAGAGATACACATGAAAATGTATGCACAAGTGTGTTCACTGAGAAGGTATTTATAAAACCAAAAAGTTGGAAAACATCCAAAAGTGTAATACCTTATATTCCATCTATACAACGAAATGTATGGGCCATTAGAAATAATCTTTTCAAAGAATGCTTGGCGCAATAAAATTTTTCACAATCAATCATTTAAGTGGGAAAAAAGCAATCTATAAAATAATGCCGCAGAATATCATCCAAATTTTATAACATAAATTATTAAATTATTATTTATTGTTTATATGTAGTAAATATATAGATACGTACAGCAAAATATAAATGATAGGTATAAATAATAGTAGATGGGATTGGAAGTAAACATTAATTACCTCCTCGTACGTTTCTACATTTTCTAAGTTGTCTATAATGAACATATATTATTTTTATAAATAAAAGAAAAATGAGCATTATTTTTTAAGTAAATGAAAATTTAATGGATGTTTTAAGATTAAAGAAGGTGACAAGGAAAGGACAGAGGGACCAGAAGAGAGTGAGGCCCGCCAAGTTGGAATCCTGGTTCCATCTCCTAAGACACCCAGAGACCAGTAGGCAGCGCCTCTCCCGGGCTGTGGAAATCCTGTTACTGCAAACTCTGTGCTTTATTTTCTGTACAGCCCACTTCCCTTTGCCCCAGGCCACAGGACGGGCCCTCTGCTCACTCACTGGGCTCCTGTACCCTCAGGCCAAGCCCCCAACTCTTCAAAGCCCATCTCAGCTCAGCTGCAGGCCAAGAGCCGAGAGTGCCCCCATCCACGCCATCCCAGAATCCAGGTGATCAGGGCCAGGCCCTATATCAGAGTCTCTGGTGAGGACCCCAACCTGTACTTCTGCTGCCCACCTGCCTGCAGGAACAAGGGCTGCTCTGTAATCCAGAGAAGGGACTGACGGCCCAGGCCGCAGCGGGGTGTGGGTGCAGACCTGAAGAGGGGCACACAACTACTGACGGAAGTCACCCAACCTGAAAAGGCCTCGAGGTCTGAGGGATGGCTCAGCGGTCATTCAGGTGGGCCATGTCCATTATGCCCACGTGGCAAATGAGACTGGGATCGGGGGCACCCTGCTGCCACATCCAAGCATTGGCGCTACAATGCCCCTCCCACCCACCCAAGGGGGGAACCCTGAATAGACAGAGACAAAGTCGATGGCGGTTTTAACAAGAAATTAACTTGAGTTTATAAAGAATAACATGATGGCTTGTTTCCAACAACAGGGAAGATCCGATTCCCCTGAAGGACCTTCCTGAGTGAAACTACTAAATGGTTAGATAAAAATTTTTTTAAATGTATTTAAATGCATTACCGAGCTGGCATAAAAGTAAGAAATCTGCAAAGCCCTAAAACAAAGTGAAATCAGAAGTCTGAAAAGAAAATGAGTGCTAAAGTCTGCTTTCTCCCCGAGGGTTCCGGCTAAACCCTGGAGACTTTCAAGTTCTTCACTGAAGACTACAGGAGGCGTGGGGACCGGAGATAAGACCCAACCGTGGCCCAAGGCAGGAGCTCAGATGCACAATCCCCACTTAGAGCTGAGATCCGAAAGAGCCACACGCTCGGAAAGTGAATACAAAATAAACCTGAATCTCCACAAAGAGACGGCGAGGAACCCCATTCATCCCGACCTTGGCATTGGTTGAAGGGGAACCTTCTCGTAAACACAAGCCGTCTCTCATACAATTTTGAGATCCAAAATTGGACGACCTATGAGGTCCACAAAACCTCGGGGAGCATTTCCAGGCACTGCAGAAGCAAAGAGAAATCCTCTCTGCAGAAGCTGAACCTCCAATGAGGCCTCAGAATCCTCACATAGAAACGCTGATAAGCAGTGGTGGTCAGTGTGGACAGGACCCCCGCCTGGTGGGGCTCACATTGCATCAGTGCACCCAGAGAACGAACCAACACGCAAAGGGGCACATACAAGAACGGGAGAGTGTAGTGAGTGCCAGGAAGGAATGAAGTATGACAGAGAAAAATGTGATCTAATCAGAGAAGGCGGGCTGGAAGTCCCATATAAGCTCAAAATGTAAGAGGGAGACCCTACCTTCCCCCAGCACCCACAGAACAAATCCCGTGAGAGTAAGGTTGCCATCTTTATAAGAAAAAAAAAATTACAGAACGCCCAATGAACTTTGAATTTCGGATAAACAACAAGCAGTCTTCTAGTATAAATATGCCCCATGCAATATTTGTGACATACTTATACGAAAAAGATTATTTGGTTTTTATCTGAAATTCGAAGTCCGCTGGATGTCCTATATTTTATCTGGCCGGCGCACGTGAGAGAAATCTGAGTGGTCCTGCCTGAGTCACGTGCCCTGGCTTTGGGCCAGTCTCTGTGGCCTGAGTCGTACAGGAAGCCCTGAGATTGACGGTCCCCCCAGAACTGCGTGAGACGGAGGAAGAGCAGCTCCCCAGTGCAGATAAAAGCCTTTAACAGGTAAAAACGAGAGACTTCCACTCCACTGGGGTTTACTAAAGGCTGGTGGTAGTGGTGGCATAGTTACTGATCATCTTATTTGCCTCCCTCTTTTTCTGCCGGTAGACCCCCCCCCACCCCACCAGACACCTGCTGTTGCTGCTCATGCTAAAAGTCCATCCAGTATGATGAGTCTGGGGACCTCAGCCTCACTACAGGTGAGGAACTCCAGCGGCCAACACAGCCTGCATGGAAACGAGGGTTCCAGTCCAACTTGGTGGCTCTCAGCCTTGGCCGCAAGTTAGCATCTCCCGGGGAATCTCCAGGAAGCGTTGGTGCCCGGGTCCCACCCCAGAGTTTCTGATTTAATTGTCTGCATGTGTCCTGGGCACCAGGATTTTTTAAAAGCCTCTCAGAGATTGTAATACGCAGCCAAGGATGAGACCCATGGGCCTAAGATAATGAGGCAATAAAGGGAGGAATAGCACGCACTGAGGGCATAGCCTGAGGGCACATAATTGGAGAGAAAGTAGTTTGAACGATCAATAATATGGAGGAAAGGATAGGACATTCTGATAAGTACCAAAAAAGGATATAAAATTGTGTATGTAAGATGAACTTAAGAATGTGAAAAACCTATAGAAAAAAAGACAAAGGAAACATTAAAATGGTAACAAAGGTGCTTCTGGACGTTACTAATTTCTACTTCTTTATATGTTTCTGAAATTTCAAAATTTTCTATGATAAATATGTATTACTTTTATAATTTAAAAATTTTAAATGAAAAGTCTGGGAAAAAAATGACAAATCCCTTAGATTGCATACAAGGCCTCTCTGATGGGGCCCCTACCTATACCGAGCATCTTCCCTTTGCCCCACATGCCCAGCGCTCCCGCCCTCCACATTTCCAAGCCTCCCATTGGCTCGTCCCAGTCACTCCGGATAGAACCCCCCTCAAGCTGTGGAGATGGTTCTTGATCTTTAAAGCAGGTCATGATCCTCCCCATGAAGCTTCCTATAAGCCCAGATAGAAGTCTTCTTATCATCCCCTCTGCCGGCTCAGAAGCCCCCAGAAGTGATCTCCACAGAGAAATGACACTTCTCCATCCCAGAGGCGAGGGTCTTGTCCCAGGCCCTGAGTGAGGAGCCATTTTGCATCCCGACATGAGGCTTTGCTGCTGCTCCCTCCAGAGCAGAGGGCGTCCTCAGACATGCAGGCACTGCGTCCCTTACCTGTTGCGTCACTCTCCCCCAGCCAGAGGCAGAAGGCAGTCCAAGTGTCAGTTCATTTAGGTCTCAGCAGAGCATAAAATGAACTTGCTGGGAAATTATAAAAACATGCGATCTGCAGATCTCTCCATAACAAACAGTGTCTGCCTCTCACGCGGAGGCCTTAGAGCCGACTCTCAGGCAGTGGCTCTAAGAGCTCTTCTCCTGGGTTCCTGTAAGGCTCCCTGGAGCCACTCACAGCCAGGGGAGTCTCTGAGACCAGCGGAAGCAGCATCCTGCAGCGAAGGGGCATGCCAGACTCTTCCCCCAGAAAGAATGCAGCTTCATTAAAACAGGAAAAAGGAGGAGTCAAATCTCCAGACCCAGCCTGGGACAGGACCCGCTGCAGCTTGGATACAATGCTGCCCGCAGGACTGGCCACAGCTCCCGGTCTACCTTCACCACTACATCCGGCAGCCCGCCACGTGCATCAGACCTACTCCTGTCTCAGTTCACTTCCTCTGAGACTGGGAGAAACGATGACAACCAACAAGCTTGGAGCAATGGACCAGGTCCCCAGGAGCCCGAAAGGACGGAAGTCCTTCGAGATCTCCGAGAGGGATTTCTTTTCCTCATAGGGAGGGCTTCCCCAGGGAGGCACACTAAGGGAGGAATAGAAGTTCTCAGTTCAGAAAAAAGAGGAGGGGATCACGTTGCAGAAAGAGGAAGCAGAAAGTAGGAGAAAGTGCAAAAGTGCGAGAAATAGATGGGTCCAGGGTATGCTGGCTGAGGAGCCTGGACTTCCTCCTGCGGACGGAGGAGCCGCTGGCACAGCGGGAACAGGTCAGTGCCCCAGCCCGATCTGGGTACAAAGGTCATCCTGACGGCCACTGTGGACAGATGTCACCGCAGGCAATGAGCCTGGGGGCTGCAGCAGTTTCTAGCCACAGGATAATGGGGCCTGAGCTGAGCAGTGGGGCTGCAGAGAAGAGTCCAGACCACACTTTCTCCCCCAAAATGGAAGGAGAAAGCCCCAACACCCAGGGGACGCGGTGCTGCCTGCTAGTGCAAGGTCCAGGGTGGGAGCCCAGCCTGCGTTTTGTGACTCTGGTAATGTTCCTACTGCCTGGCATCGAGACTGTCCCGCAACGTGGCCCCAAAGCCCCCTTAAGCACCCCTCCACCCTTACAGGTTTCTACCACCCACACAGTCCCTCCCCACCCGCCCACACACGCCCATCTCCCATACCCCATGTGGGGTCTCTGCTCCTGGGGGTTCTTCCTCCTGCGAAGAAGGATGAACCCAGCCCTGGACGTGGACTCACAGCCTTCAGAGTCTCCCGGGATAGAGTGCTCGGCCTGGCTCTGCCCCTCACTGTACGATGACGGGGAGGGCCCTTTGCACTCAGAGGTGCCTCTCTGAGCCTCAGTTTTCTCGTCCACAAAGAGGACATAACAATATCTACCTTACAGGGCTATGGGATGGAGCAGCAAAAATACACAGAGAGCTCCCAGCAGGAAGCTTGGCACAGAGTAGGTGCTCAATAATCAGTATCTGTAGTTGTGACTATCCACAGATTTCTCCTTTCCCAAGGCCCAGCTGCAGCCCTCCTCCTCCAGGAAGCATTCCTTGATCGCCCAGCCCTGCACGTCGACTTCTCCCTCTCTTGGTTCTGACAGTCCTTGCCGTCTGCCCCCACCAATCCAAAACCTGACTCCAACTCTCTTGTGAGGGCACTGATTCCTCTCCATGAGCTGTTCTTACCTCCCTACTGCATAGAAAATTCTCTGAGAGCAGAGACCACCTGCTCTCCTTCTCCTGGCTCCCTCCAGCACAACGGTAGGCACACAGCAGATGCTCTGGTAGGCAGGTGGGATGGGGCCAGGTCACTGAGAGCTGGGAGTTTTATGACAAAGGCAATAGGGAGCTAGTGAAGGTTCTGGAGGAGGGGAGATAATGGAAGGGGTCATTTGGAGGAGGCATTGAGCAGCCGATCCACAATATTCCTAGTTTGTTTCCTTCCCTCTTCCTGGCTGAGGCCACTGGCAGAGTGATGAATGTGCTAGGGTTGCGCATTATTAATCACCTTAAAAGCAAACATTTATCTTGGTGGAGGATTTTTACTTTTCTCCTCTAATAACGGATTAAAGCACCCGGATATTAATGGGCCAGATAATTTACGTTTTGCTTAAGCAGAAAAAACAAACCGTCAGGCCCTCGTGGCAACAGCACTTTTCAACAGATTGAGAGATAGGCTGAATAAATTGCTATAACTAAAACACGCACGTACGCACGCTCACCCGCCGCTACATGACAGTTTGCAGACATTTTGCAACAAGCGCGATATGATTTCTGTACACAAACAATTACCCGTTCCCCCTAAGGTATTTTCCTCTCCTCCTTGCCTTCCCAGTTGAGCCCCAGATCCCTGGGTACCATCCCCCTGTGCTCCTCTTCGCAAACTGTGACGTGAGCCCTGAATACGTCAGTCCTAAGAGGAAACAGTTCATGGAGGTTCCAGCACTGCCAAGAGACAGCAAGATGGGCCATGGCCATTCTCCCCTCCTTCCATCTGCTCTCTTGATGCGGACCTTGAGAAGAGAGGTTTCTGGAAAGGAAAAGCCAGAGGAAAAGTCTTCATCTTGATCCTCTCTGTTTGAATACCCATGGAAAATCAGCCATCGCAGGTTATCTCCGATTCCAGCCCATGGCTGAAATACTGTAATTGGCCAAGACATGGAGAGGAGACAAGAGACCTGAAGCCTTATCCCCTCCCTGGCGCCCACTTCCTGTGTGACCTTGACCAATTCTCCGCCATTGTCTGGGCTTCAGGTACCCCATCTGAACAATGAATGTTTGGTTTTGATAACTCTAAACTCTGCCATTTTGTGGGTTAACAACTCCCGGGCTCGGGAGCATCAGATACTGGAGCTCAGCAGCTAAAAGGAGCACGCACGCTCAGTCCCCAGGCGAATCGCCCACTGAGCATGCTCAGTGCCAAGGCAGTCAAGTCCCTCATCTACAGCACCAGAGCGGAGCCTGTCTCACTGAGCATGCTCAGTTCTAAAGGAAGGCGGCACTAGGCTTGCGGAATCACGGGTGATATCCTGCCTCCTGATGTTACCTTGGGCGTTCTCCCTGAGCTCGTCAGAGACAGCGTAGACGTACAATAGACCATGAGCAGCTAGCCGAGTCAAACAAATGGAGCAATGTCTTAGCCAAGGTTCACTGTTCGTGTTCTGGTTTAGACAGACTCTGATGGTGACCTACAGGGGTCTTGAGTAAGTGGATTACGCCAAAACTTAGTTCCGTGCAAATAAATCCTCATCAGCCAAGCCCCCAAATCTATCCCCACACTCACCATATCTGCAAGAACACAGAAGATTTGAACAATGCTGTCCACCAGCTTGACCCAGTTGACCGTTAGAGACCACTCCATCTAACGTCGAATTCACGTTCTTTCCAAGTACGTGAGGAATATTCACCAAGACGGTCCAAATACCTGGCAATAAAGCACGGCTCAAAACGTTTAAAAAGACCGGAATCATACAAGTTGTATTCTCTGATATAATGGAATTAAATTTAAAAGTCATAACAGTAAGCCATCTAGAAAATATCAGGAAATTTTTAAAAAACACTTTTAAATAACCTGTAGATCAATGAAAAAATAAGGGACACTGGGAAATATTTCAAACTGAATGATAACGAAAGCAAAACATATCAAAATCTGTAGGATACCACTAATGCAGAGTTTAGAAGAAAATTCAGAGCTTTAAATGCCTATATTAATAAAGAAAAAAAGGCACAAAATCAATGATTTAAGCTCCCACCTGTAGATGCAAAAAAGACGAGCAAATGAAACTCAATATAGGGGACTGGCCCCATGGCGCAGCGGTTAAGTTCGCACGTTCTGCTTCTCGGTGGCCTGGGGTTCGCCGGTCCGGATCCTGGGTATGGACATGGCACCACTTGGCAAGCCATGCTGTGGTAGGCGTCCCACATATAAAATAGAGGAAGATGGACACAGATGTTAGCTCAGGGCCAGTCTTCCTCAGCAAAAAGAGGAGGACTGGCAGTAGTTAGCTCAGGGCTAATCTTCCTCAAAAAAAAAAAACCAGAAACAAAAAACCTCAGTGTAGGCAGGATAGAGAAGACAAGGAGAGAAAATCAATGATATAAAAATTGGACAAACAATCGTAGAAAATCAGCAAAGTTGCTTCCTTGAAAAGATTAATGAAATTGATAGCCTCCCAGAGAAGGCCAACCAAGAAAAAAGGAGAGAAAACACTGTTACCGATATCAGGAACTAAAGAGGGGCTACCACTACAGATTCCATATCTGTTAAAAGAACAACAGGGAATATTGTGAACAACTGTGTGCCAATAAATTGACAACTTCGATGAAATAGACAAACTCCTTGAAAAAGATAACTCACCGAAACTAGCATAGTGTGAAAGCATGGACCTAGATAACCCTATATATACTAAATCATTTTTTAATTCATAGTCAAAAACTTGCCCACAAAGAAAAGTCCAGATGGATTTACCAATAATTTTATCAAACATTTAAGGAAGAAATAATACCAGTATTAAACAAATTCTTTTAGAAAATCAAGGAGACAGGAATATTTTTCAACTCATTTAATGAAGCCAGAATAACTCTTGACACCAAAAACTGGCAAAGATATTATAAGAAAAGAAAATTGCAGACCAATATTCCTCATGATTAGAGAGAGAAAAATCCTGGTCAAACTATTAGCAAATTAAACATAATGATATATAAATGTGTAACGTATCACGGCCAAGTGGTGTTCATCATAGGAAGGCAAGGTGACTTTAACATTTGTAAAAAGTTTGAAAAAAATCAATGAAATGCACAAAATTAACAGTATAAAGGAGAGAAAAAATCAATGTGATCCACAACATTGATCATATAAAGGAGAAAATCATATGATGCAGATAAAGTATTAGACACAATTCAACACCCATTATGGTTAATTAAAAAAAAGAAACTATGAAAGAATTTCCTTAATCTGAGGAAGGCATCTATTATGTACCTAGAGCTAACAACATACTACCTAATAGTGAAATATTTTTCCTGTAAGATAAATAGCAAAGTTATTTGATAATTATCTTCAACATCATACTTCTGGAAACTTTAGACTGTGTCATAGGAAAATAAAAATAAGGAAAAATCATAAATATTAGAAACCAAAAAGTAAAACTGCCATTATTCACAACTGATGTAGGTATATACATAGAATAGTCTAGAGAATCTACAAAAAAAACCCAGAATAATTGAGTTATCAACATTGCAGGATACGATATCACTATATAAAAACAATTATTGTTCTATGTACTAGCAACAAAATATTGGAAAATGAAAACTTTTTAAAATGCCATTTGTAATAGAATTAATAGCAAATACCTAGAAATGAATCTAATGAACAAGGTGCAAAATTACTATACTGAAAACTATGAAACATTGCTAAAAAAAGGCCTAAATAAATGGGAAAATATACCATGTTCATTGATTAGACAACTCCACATTGTTAAGATGTCGGCTGTTCCCAAATTGATCTATGGATCCCAATCCCAAATTCTAAGAGGAGTTTTTGAAGAAGCTGACAAGTTGCTTCTAAAATTTATGTGGAAATTCAAGGTACTTAGAAAAGTCCAAGGCGTATTGAAAAAGAACAAAATTGGATACTTACACTAATTTCAAAATTTTCTATAAAGCAACAGGTAATCACTTCAGTGTGGTTTGGTAGAAGAGCAGAAAAATAGGTGAATAGGAAGCCCCAAAATAGACCCACATGTATGGTCAATTAATTTTTTACCAAATCAACTCAATAGGGGCAAGGAAAGCCTTTTTACAAGGGTGCTACAAGAAGTGGGTATCCATATTTTACAAAAATGAATCTCAACTCCTTCTTCACTCCATATGCAAAAATTAATTAGAGATAGATCATAGACATAAACATAGTTTAGAACCACAAAGCTTCCAGAGAAACATGAAATGGTATCTTTGAGACTTGGGGTAGATAAGGTATGAGATCACAGAAAACATGTTTATTGGTCTCTGCATCCAGTTCCTGACACAGAACTCCTAAATCCCTTGGAACATCTTGGGACGTCCTAGGAACGTCTTTTGTCCTAATGAAATAACTCTTGGTGGGCTCCTAGGGGGCCGGTCACCAGAAAGACCAAGCCACAATTAGAAGCTTCAAACTTGCAGCCCCACCCCCAATTCTCCAGAGACAGACTAGAAATTGAGTTAATGATAGACCATGTCTACTTGATAAAGCCTCTATGAAAATCCCTGAAGGATAGGGTTCTGGGGGCTTCTGGGTTGGTGAGCACACGGAGGCGCTGGGAGAGGGGCTCACCTGGGGCGAGCATGGAAGCCCCGCCCCCTTTTCCACATACGTGCCCTGTGCATCTCTTCCATCTGGTTGTTCCTGAACTATGTCATTTCACAACATACAGGTAATCTAGTACATAAGCTGTTTCCTGAGTTCTGTGAGCTGCTCTAGCCAATTAATCACACCCAAGCAGGGGGTCATGGAAACCTCCGATTTATAGCGGTCAGAAGCACAGGACGGGACTTTTAATTGGCATACGAAGGGGGGACCAGTCCTGCAGGACTGGACCCTTAAGCCCTGGGATCTGATGCTACCTCCAGATAGTTAGTATCACAATTGAGTTAAATTACAGGACACCCAGCTGGTGTCATAGAGAAGTGCTTGGTCATACAACTGGTGACCAGAAGTATCAGAAGGGAAGTGTTCTGTGTGAGCAGTAAAGGAGAGACACACAGGAAGAATGAGTTCTTCCTGCTCACAAGGACTTCTTACAACATGGAAAATAATAATCATAAAAGAAAAAGCAAATCAAATTAATCAAAATTAACATTTCTGCTCATCAAAATACCCTATTAACCAAATGAATAAGCAGGCTACAAACTGAGAACAATGTTCACAATACATGTATCTAATCAGGGACTCATATGCAGAAGATATAAGGAATCCTACTGGTCAACAACAAAAAGACAAGTAACACAACTTCAGAAATGGGCAAAAGACTTGAAAAGACATTCCACAAAGGAGGATAGATGAATGGCCATGAAGACATGAAAACGTTCAATATTGATATTTATCAGGAAATGCAAATTAAAATGGCAATGAGATACATTTCACACCCACTAGAATGTCTTTTTTCAATTGACAGCGAATGGGCACAAGGAATCTTTTTGGGGAGATGGAAATATTCAAAAACTGGAGGTGTTGGTAGTTGCCCAACTGTATAAATTTACAAGAAACCAGTGAACTATACCACCACAATGGGTGAATTTTATGATATGTAAATTATTCTTCATTAAGCTCATACATTGCTGGTGAAAATGTAAGCCATATATTATAATTTAAAGACACAAGCACATGGTAAAATTGTAGAGAAAAGCTAAAGAATGAGAAACATCAAGTTCAGGATAGTAATTATCTCTAGCAGGGGGATGAGAAAGGCAAAGAGGGACCCTCAGAGGTATTTGTCCTCTTTTTCCCTGTATTGGGTGGTGGCACATGAGTGTTCATTGTATCAATATTTTTTATACGTTATGTATAGTTTACAAATGCCATTTTGTTTCTACTCTATAGTTAACAAAAACAACTTCAAATAAATTAAATTAATCATAAAAGAGATTAGGGGGTGGATCTGACCATGCATTATAACAACAAACAGCCCAGTGGGGAGTTGGTGGAGTAAGATGCAACCCCATCTAAGAAACTGGCTAATAGCACCAAAGGCAGAGCTGGGAGACAGAGCTGGAGACCTCTCCACTCTGGCTGAACAAGGGAGTAAGGGAACCCAGCTCCTGAGTTCTCCCACCCTACTCAACTCCAGCTGATTAGACACCACACCTTAACACTTCCGTGAAGAAATGCACAAATCTTCCTTTGAGCTCGCTGTCGGGCCTGTTTGAAGAAGGTAAACGAGGACGTTTAGGAACAGAGAGGAGTGTTGAAGGGTGGTGGCCCCTCAGTCATTGGCAGTACCTTCACTGGAGATGACTGGGCCATGCACGGTAACGCGCAGCTGGAGAAATAGAAGTTCCAGGCGGCTGAGCACCACAACAGATAGACCTGCACAGTGTTCATGGTGCAAACGCAGTAGGCATTTATTGCTGCCTCCCGCTCCCAGTCGGAGGAAGGTGGCCCTGGTTGGTGACTCTCCTTCATGCAGTGACTGGATCTCAGACTCCTTTCATCTTGTGGCTTCTGTATCCCCTCGGGCCCTGTTGTCATCGGCTTCCAGCCAGCGGAAGAGGAAGAAGGAAGCAGGAGGGACACAAACGTTTTTGGCCAGTGACTTTGGGCAAAGATCTCTTCGATAGGACACAAAAAGAGCAAACCATCAAAGAAATAATTGACAAACCAAATAACTGGACGCTTCAGAATTTTAAAAAGTCTCCTTTTCAAAAGACACCGTTAAAAAAATGAAAAGACAAGCCACAAAGAGATCATCTTTGTAATCCATATATCTGACAACAGCTTTGCATCCAGAGCATATAAAAAAAACTCTTAGTACTCAATAATAAGAAAACAATAAATTTTTTAAATGGGCAAAGTTTTTAACACAATCCCCAAAGCTGATGACCACACAAATGGCCAAGAAGTCCATCAAAGGATGCTGGATATCAATAGCCGTGGAGGGAATGCAAATTAAAACTACAATGAGATACCATGACACACCCGCCAGAATGTTTACAATGAAGGAGACTGACAGCATCAAGTGTCGGTGAGGGTGTGGAATAACGGGAACTCTCATGTACTGCTGAAGGCAGAGTGCTGGAACCACTGTGGAAAACAGTTTGGCAATTTCTTGTAGTTAAACATACACTTCTATGACTCAGCAACTCCACTACTCGGCGTATAACCAAGAGAGTAGGAAATGTGTGTTCACCTGGAGACTGGACACAAATATGCACGGCAGCCTTAGCCATAATAGCCCTAAGCTACCGACAAACCAAACGTCCACCAGCAAACGAATGGGTGAACGAGTTGTGGCAAATTCATACAATGGAACCCCACTCAGCATAAAAGGAACAAACTACTGATAAACACAACATGGATCGATTTCAGAAAATTAGATGCAGCCAAAGTAGCCAGCCCAGATGACTTCATGTTGTATGATTCTGTTTACGTGAAATCTTAGAATATGCAAAACCAATCTATGATAACAGAAAGCAAATCAGTGGTTGCCTGCAGGTGGGAGGGGTTTGCTGCAAAGGAGCATGGGAAAATCCTTTGGCAGGCGGCAGTCTTCTGTAACTCGATTGTGATGGTTGGTGGTATACACAGTCTGGTAGTGGAGACGTACATCAGACTGTACACTTTTAAAGGGTGCATTTTATTGTATGTAAATTATACTTTAATAACATTGATTTAAAAAAAGAAGAAGAAGAAAGTCTTAGTCCAGAAAGTGCACACATAACTGCCGTTCACTTTCCAGCAGTTAGCACAATCAATCATAAGGGCCAGCCAACCTCAAGGGAAGCTGGGAAATGCAGTCCAGCTGTGTGGCCAGGAAGAAGAGGAAATTAGTTTTGGTGAACAGTGTCAAAATTGACATTAGTGGGGCCGTTTTAAAATGGAGTCGGAGCCGCCTTTCCAGAGAAACTGCTTTGCTGTCTTGAACTTTGGACTGGACCAAAACGGCAATTGTTTTGCAAGCAACTGTTTGAGAAGTCAGCAGGAGAATGTACATCCTGATCACAAAGACAGGATGGTGGACTTTCTGAAGTACAATCAATAGTCAGTCAATATTTAGCCAAGACCAGCTGTCTGCCTCCAGCTCCAATTAAAATTCTTTGTAATACAACCTCCCTTCTTTGCCTTTAAAAGCCCCTGACTTTTACTCCCTAGCGGGACACTATTTTGGTTGCTACCCGAATCTGGGCTCCCCAAATTGCAATCCTTGGAACCCCCAAATAAACTTTTTGCTTCTCTTGCAGTTTATGCCTCTTATTAGTTGACAACAGCAATGTGCCCCGCTGTCTGCAACCCAAAGCATTCCTAGAGACCCCTCCGGAGACAGGTAAGGCAAGCTGGCCAAGGTTTAGGACAAGACAGGAGGTAAGGCCTGGACCGAGGGCTGAGCTTGGCGCTGTGGTGCAAAGAGAGAGAGGAAGCTTCCCAGAGGAGGGGCATGTTCAAAAGCCCGACCCCAGAAGAAGGCAGGAGGGAATGGTATAAACCAAAGCATGGGAACAGGAAGGTGGATGTCGGAGAACTGGTGGGCACTGTGATGAGGGGCTGAGCATGGGGCCTGTATCCTGCAGACCCTAAGAAGCCTGGAAGGGTTTGAGGGAAGCTCTGGCTCTGGCAGCCCCTGACGCTGCTCCCATCCTTCATCCGTGGAGCTGCTGCACCACAGCACTGGGCCGCGTGCACAGCCCCCTCCCACACAGTCCCAGCACCCAGGGGTAGGGGCGGGTCACTGCCTAGGACACAGGCCCCAAGACCGGTGGAAGCAGCCCCCTGCAATGGAGGAGGTGGGAGAAGTTCCAGTGTGACTCAGGCCACAGCCGGGAAACAGGAGCTAACGTCACGGGCCGGAAATGGAGAGCGGCCGGAGCCCACTCAAAGCCCACACCCATCTGAGTCACTGGCACGAGGAGGCACCTGTTGCCCAGGCAACAGAGGCCCCAGCTTTGGGCTTGGATTCCCACCTGGTTAACCCCTCACCTGCCAAGTAGGGGGAATCCAGCCACCAGCTACTGTATGCCCAAGATCTAGACTCTTCTGGATTGGCTAGACCTGCCACCCAGCCTGATCCCAGAAGGGCATCTTGGGATGGAGGATTGAGTCTGTGTCATTCCACTCCTCACTGTCCCGCTGAGGAAACAAAGGCTCAGAAGGGGCCAGGCCCCTGCTGGAGGTGACACAGCTGATAAACGGCAGAACTGAGACGGGAGCCGCAGGTGGCCTGGCTTCTGCATGCATATGAGGTCATTTTATCCAGTAGGTGTGACGGGGGAGAGCCTAGAGCCTATGAAAATATTTAAGGCCTATTATCCGTTCCAAAACATGAAAAGAAAATTGCAAAATCAAATTTCATAAAATGCTTAATTAAAGTTACCAAACAGATTAGCTTGGCCTCGCTAATGGCTAAATTTTGAATGTGGAAAATATTTCCTTACATTTGAAAACAATGTATACATCAGCTTTTGTCACCTTGCAAGAATTCCCGTGTCTTCCGGAGGATGTCTGGGAAAGCCTGGCCAACACCAAATTAAGTTAGTTACTTGTGCCCAAATGATTTTGAAAGCAAAATTATAAATGTCCTTTCAATTTGTTTATAGTAAGAAAAAAGTCCATATTTCATAGGAGATGTGTGTTACATATGATGGAGAAGCTTCTAGAAGTAGGAGGTGAAAGCCCCGTGGAACCTCTAAATGGCTCTGACTCTACCACCTTCCCCGTCAGAGCTCTTGCCGTGGGAGCCACAGCCCCTGACTAAGGCTGCAAGTGAGGGGTCAGGGGGGCCTAGCCTGAGGACCCCCGGTCCTCCATTGCCTCCGGGCAGTGGAGCCGCTGAGAGGGTGCCTGCATCGGAATGAAATGACCCTGTAGGGTTTTCCCCTCCTGAAGAGGCAGCTTCTCCTCCGCAGGCAGGGTGGGCAGTCACACCATCTTCCCAGCCACGCGGAGTGTGCACACGCAGCCCCCACACCCACAGAGGTGACTGATCCCATTAGTGCCAGGGAGACGTGGGATTTCATGCTCCAGGCAGGTTATGCTGATGGAAACAAGATAAAGGCTTTGTGCTGGGTTCTTAGTTCTATCGGGAGTCCTGGGGTTGCTTTCCTCCAATAAATGGAAACGCATTATTTGCTCTCTGGGGCAACAAGAGAATAAGGGTCCTGTAGTCCCTCTTTTGAGGATCCATAGATGATCCTAAAGCGCCTGGGGAGTCAACCCTCCCAGGGGACCCAAAGGAGCTTAGGGGAGCAGACGTGAGGAAGAGAGCACTCCTGGACCTGCAGACGTGGGCTCAAATCCTGAATACAGTCACTCACTAGCCAGTCCTTCAGAAAGGGGGTTCACCTTTCTGGGCCTCAGTTTCATCATCTGTAAGATGCAAGGAGGGGAGGAGATGATCGTTTCAAGGTTTCTCTCCAGCTCCCAAAGTTAAGAGCTTCAGCGTCTCTCCACGTGGCTCCTGCCCTGAGCCTTTTAGACTAAGTCATCCCCAAAGTCCACCCTAAGTCCAAGGACAACCTCGGTCCCAAGCAGAACTTCTGCTGTAGGGGCTTCCTGGCCCCCTGTCCTCTCCTCCCCCTCCACCCACAGCTGGGGCTCCCCATCCTGTGCTGGTCCCCATCACTCAGACTAAGCGCGCACCTGGGACACCGGCACACCTGGGGTACCTGCAGTATTGTTTTCAATTCAAGAACCTGAAACAGTAGAATTACATTTACCCACCCCATCCTCTGTGCTGTTCTTGTCATATAGTTTCCATTTTCATACATTATAAACCTTACTATATAATGCTATGCTTTTTCCTAGAAGCAGTCATTTGTCTTCTAAAAACAACAAAAGAAGAAAAATATCGCTTTTTATATATTTTTTTTAAGATTTTATTTTTTCCTTTTTCTCCCAAAAGCCCCCCGGTACATAGTTGTATATTCTTTGTTGTGGGTCCTTCCAGTTGTGGCATGTGGGACGCTGCCTCAGCGTGGTTTGACGAGCAGTGCCATGCCCGCGCCCAGGATTCAAACCAACGAAACACTGGGCTGCCTGCAGCGGAGCGCTCGAACCCAACCGTTCGGCCACAGGGCCAGCCCCTCACTTTTTATATTTACCCACATTTCACCATTATTGGTGCTGTTCATCTTTTCTTTCTATCTGAGTTTCCAGCTGGTGCCATTTTCCTTCATTGTGAAGAACTTCCTTTAGGATTTTGTGAAGTGTGGGTTCTCTCAGCTTTTGTTTAACTGAAAATGTCTTTATATTGCCTTCTTTTTTTATATGAAAAAGATGGTTTTTGCTGGACATAGAATTTTGAGTTGACTAGTTTTTTCTTTCAGCGCATTGAAGACGCCGTTCCATTGTCACACGATCATCATCGTTTTTGATGAAAAGTCAGCTCTCATTTGTATCATTGTTCCCAGTATGTAAAGTGTTTTTGTCTCCGTGCTCAAGTTTTTCCCATTCTTTCATTTTCAGTAGTTTGATGATAATGTGCCTAGGTGCAATTTTCTTTATATTTATCCAGCTGTGGGATTTGCTGAGTTTCTTGGATCCATAAGTGTATGTTTTCACAAAATTTGGGGAAATCTAGGATGTTGTTTTTTCCACATATATTTTTTCTGCCCAATCCTCTCTCTCTCTTCTCCTTCTAGCACTCGAATTACATACATGACAGACCCCTTGATATTGTCTTGCAGGTCACTGAGACCATGTTCAATTTTATTTCAATTCATCTTTTTTCCCCTGTTCTTCAGGTTGGATGATTTCTTTTGAGCTATCTTCAGTTTCACCTGCCATCTCCAGTTTGCTATTAAGCCCACTAGTAAATTTTTCTCTTCATATATTTTAGTTTTCAATTCTGAAATTTCCATTTGGTTCTCATTTTTATCTTTCTCTCATCTGCCCATCATTATGATCAAGACTTTGTATATTTTGATAGCTTCTTTTTAAAGAGCTGTCAGCTACTTCCAATATCTGGGTCATTTTGAAGTCTGTTTCTATGGTCTATTTTTAATTTTGACTGTTGATCACATGTTCTTGTTTCTTTGTGTCTAGCAAGTTTTAATTGTCTACTGGTCATTGTGTACAGTACATGGCATAAACTGGATTCTGTATTTATTTTTCTGTGGTGAGTATTGATTACTAGCCAATCACCTTGAGCTCTTAGAGCCTTGGTTTCACACGTTATTAGAGCAGATCTTTTTCAGTTAGGTCCTTAGTCTGAGAGCAAATCCCTAGTCGTGGGACATAATCTCCTCTCCCGTGGTGTGGCCCTTCTTGGATTCCAATGGAAAGCCCAAGGGTCCACCAAGCCTCTAACCTGATAGGATTCAAACTCCAAACTCTGTCTCCCCTAAAGTCTTGGTCCAGCTCCTTTAGCCTTAGTACTTTTTGAGGGGCTCCCTGATGTGTCCCCCACACATGTGCATTTAGAGATCAGCTGAGGATTTGAGAGGAGTACATGCAGATTCGGGGGCCCCTCTATGCACTTTTCCCTCTCAGCCTTCATACCTTCATCCTCTATCGACTCTGGAAGCCCTGAACTCTAAGCCAACAACTGAGGCCCTCTCCCTAAGTCCCAGCTGCCCATCTGCCACTGGGGAAAGCCATAGAAATGCACATCTCAGCCAGTGCAGCTCCTTTCTTTCAAGAGTGGAATGTCCTCCATCATCTGTCCATTCGGGGGCACTCTACTGTGTCTTCAAATAGTTACCTTTCACGATTGCCCAGGGTTCACAATTATTGTCTCTAGGAAAGATATTCTGATATAAACCATTCCACAATGATCAGAACTGGAAGCAATCTCAAAGTATTTTTTATTTTATAATTCATGTTTCTTATATTTGTTTTCAAAGAGAATAAAGTTGATTATGGGAAAAATCAAAACTTTACTGGATTTGTTTACACTTGTCGTAGGGTCTAGTGTCACTTTACTATAAATTTCATAAGGAAAGTTGGAAATTTGTCAGGGCTTTGGTCCTCCAAAGAATGAAATCTGCCTCTTCCCCTCACCCCGTCAACTGAAGGCTGCCAGACTCTGATGTGCCTCCTGACTTGAGTCAGGTAAGATGAAAGGTGGTCCAGTCCCGCCCTGTGACTCAGCTCTGAGTCCTCGGTCTGTCACCAAAGCCTTGATCGAGTGTCCCAGTGAACAGCTTCTGCCTTATCCCAAAACCCAGTCCTCACCATGAGGTTTAGTTCTGGCAACAGGGTCCCCATCTTCTTCCCTCGGGCACAAACTTTATAAACCACACTCGCCAGTCTCTTCCTCAGAAACATGAATGATGACACTCTAGCATACAGCAGGTGCTCAATACATGTTGGTTTGATTAGGCCAGTGGTTCTCAATCCTTCTTTTAAAAAACAAATATTTTGTAACATCCCTGTATCGGTTAATTATTGGTACATAACAAACTACCCCAAAACTTGGTGGCTTAAATCACAATTTATTATTCTCATGTTTCTATGGGTTGGCTGGAATGGTCCTCTACTGGGCTTATTTATTAAGCACTTGCTTAAGCTTAAAAGTTGACCAGGCTGGAAGGTCCAAGATGGGTTTGCTCACATGCCTGGCAGCTGGTCTGGCTGTCAGCTAGGGCGCCTCAGTTCACCTCCATCCTCCTGTAGGGTAGACCAGCTTCCTGGCCTGGTGGTCTCAGGATGGAATTCCAAGAGGGTGAAGAAGCTGCAAGGGATCTTAAGGTCTAGCCTTGCAAGTTATACAGTGTCCCTTCTGCCATAATCTGTTGGTCAAAGCAAGTCACAAGGCCAGCCCAGATTCAAGGTGGTGGAGAGATAGACTTCACCCGTGAATGGAGGAGTGGCAAAGTCACATTTGCAAAGGGACGTGCATACTTAGATGGCAGGATTTTGTGGCCACTAAACAATCTATCATAGTACCCTTTACTATCCTCAAAATGAAAGCATAGAAAAAAGAACCAACCTAAACTCAAATTTTTTTAAACTCAAAATAATTCACTAACCATAATATGGGGGGGTAGGCAAGGAAAATAAATTATAATAAAAAAATCTATATTTCAACATGTAAATGTCTGGGCATAATTGCACTGAAGACGTAATGAAGTAATCAGCTTCCTATATTAAATGCAGATCTACGCACGCAGAGTGACCCAGGAGTGTTATATTGGTTATGTATCAAATATTACAAGCACCATTCCTATCAGTAATGATTTCCAAAATGGTGACCAACTGTAGGTAATGTTCAGAACCAAACAAAAGGCAAAACTCCCTTTATTTACACCATAGTTGTATTCCTGGACTATGTGATGATGAGCCAAAAAGGACTCGTGTTCCAGGGTCGAGTACTTGTGAGCAAGTTGGGCACCTACAAGAACGTCTGGCTGGACAAAGTCCAGGGGGTAAGGGATAGTTTGTTGAAGACATTGCGGGACAACTAGGCACCCCCTCCATCTTTGGTCCAACCAGAACCACACTCTGGAGTTTGAGGTGCCCCGGTTGAGAACCATCAGTTTGGGGGCTATTTCTACAGGGCTCTGGGCCAGAAACTCATGCTATGGAAAGGCCCTTGGTGCATCGTCAGAGACAACACACCACCCAAGAGAACCGCCATGAAGGTTCTGGAGAGCAAAGGAAGAAACACAGAAGAGGTGCCCAGGAGAGGGTGGTGAAAGAAGCAGATCCGACTTCCAGCAGATCGTGGAGTGAGTGGCTCTGTGTTTTCCACTCATGTCAGAATCAGGAAAGACAGCAATGCAGCCCCTTAGGGAGAGGGCAGGCGGCAGCCCCTCATACCCTGTGGCTCACAGGCTCTGTCCCGAGGGCATGATGGTGGCAGACTGGCAATTGTCTGCCCGGCCCCCAACATCAGAGCTGACCCTTGTGGAATTCCCTTTTGTTGGACTTAAGGAGGAACAAACTCAGTGCCTCCAGGGAGGGGTCCTGGGGGAGGGAAATCCCTCCAGGCTTAGTTTTTAAGGCTGCACCCTGCTCCAAAGTTTTTCTTGAGGGAGGAGGGAAGGTCACAGCTTGATTTGATGGCTGAGGATGACGTGACTGGGTGCTCAGAGCCAAAGGGAGCCAGCTGAGAGCCTGTCTGCGTCTGCATGTGGCACACACACTTGGATGTGATCTATGGCTTTCAGAGTCATTTCTGTTAATTAAACTCCTTAATGCAATTTTGAGGTAAGAGTGCTTGGCCTGTATTTCAGACAGTCCCGGGAGGACCGGGAAAGTGGGGAAATACGCCATCTGGCAAAACACTGTGAAACTTAATCACCTGGGGGAATTCGTAGAAAATTGCACTGATGGAGGAGGGAGAGAGATGGACAAATCGACACACAGAATTTGGACTCCCTTTACCAATGAGGGAGGTTGAGAGCAAGTTTCTGTTTCGTCCGCAGTGGCCAACCCACCCAGCCAGCCTCCAGCAGCATCTGAATCCCTGAGAAGCCATAGTGTGCTCCCTCCCCTGGACACAAAGCCCAGTTGATGGCACTTCTCACTCCTGTGTCATGACAGGCCATCCTCTCCTCACCCAGGAGTCAGGCTCCTCTGACTTCCCCCAAAATCGAGCCCTGTTACTCTCTGATTGTGTTTATGCAGGGCCACAAAAATGCCATGTTAACTCAAGGCCATGCATCTTTGGAAGGAAATCAATACATAATTATGTGTTCTGTCTGTGCAGCGTGGCCCAGAGCCGGGCTCATTGGGAATTAGATAAAGCAGAAACAGTGTGGTCAAGGCTGGCCAAGCAGATGGGGACGCACCCTGGCTGGGTGGAAGGAGCTGGGCTGAGGTCCAACCCCCAGGCCTCAAAGCTGTGGCCACCTCTTGGGTCTCACAGCCTTTCCACTTGAAGCTGCCACGTCCTGGGACAAGCTGGGTGCAGGGGTGCTGGCCCCTTGGCTTCTCCCTGTGGAGGAGTCGCTGCTGCGTCTACAGAGTGCTGGACTCGGCAGCGGCCTCCCCACCCTGCACCCTGCCTCCAGGCCTCCACTCTCTCCCTCTCCAATCCACCCGACACAGGACCCAGCAACCCGAATGATCTGCCCGAAGTGCAAATAGGACCATGTCATTTCTCTGCTTAACGCCATCCTTGGGAAGCTACACGGGGGTTAAAAGCATCCTCTATGAACTCAGAAAGGTCTCTGTTTGAGTCTTTCCTAGGCCCTCATAAGTCACTGACCCTCTGTAAAGTGGACAAACAAGAATATCGACCTTCCAGGGTTGCTGGTGAGGGTTCTACAAAATGAGATGGACAAAACACAAACACCGCGCCCGGCCCATCATAAGCCCCATGTACGTACTAGCCATGCTCAGCATCCTCACCATCATCATCATCTTTCTTATGGCTTCCCAGAGGTAGTGTCTGATGAGCTGGGTCAAATGAAGAGCCTGCACACCGAGAAGGGGTGGAGGAGCGGGGTCTTAGTCCTTTAGCCCTGCTGGAATAAAATACTGTAGAGACCGGGTGGCTTAAACAACGAGCATGTGTTTCTCACAGTTCTGGAGGCTGGAAGTTCAAGATCAAGGTGCCAGCAGAGTGGGTGTCTGGTGAGAGCCCTCCTCCTGGCTCGCAGATGGCCATGTTCTTGCTATATCCTCGTGTGGTTGAGGGAGACAAGAGAGATCTGTGTCTCCTCCTCATTTTTTTTAAGGGCATCAATCCCACCATGAGGGCCCCACCCTCATGACCTCATCTAACTTGAATTCCTTCCCAAGGCCCCACCTCCAAACACCATCGCACTGGGGATCAGGGCTTCAACATACGAAGCAGGGGTCAGGCAAAGCATTTGGTCCATAGCAGGCGGGATGTCAGAGGAGGCTGTGGTATCTCCAAAGGGCACCGTTGCTGATCAGGTGCAGGCCCAGCTGGTGTTTGGGTGAAATGCTCTCTTTCTCCCTCCTCCCCAGCCTCCTCCCACACATTCTCAGCAGCAGCACTTACGATTTGGGGAGCCTCGGCCCTCTTTCCTGCATCTGTGGGAGGCTTCAAGCCTCCCACGGGTGCAGGACTTGGATGTAAGTCATGTCCCCGCGAGAGGAAGGCTGTGCTCTTCTGGGGGCTTCCCTGTGACAATGGCATGTGCCTGTGAGATGGAGGGGCTGGGCTTGGCTGCAGCTGGCTCACGGCTCCGACCATGCAAAGATCCAAGTCCAGTCCAGAGCTGGCATTTGGACCTCAGTCTTGGGCCAGGGCCAGAGTTCCGTCTGGGAATGGAGTCAGAACTCAGCCCATACCCAGGATCAGTCCTCGGCCTGCAGCCAGAATCAGGGCTCACACTGGGGCCACAGCTGAGACTCAACTTGAGGGAAAGGAACAGAATTTCTTCATGGGAAGTGTAAAGATCTCTGGGAACATAACCATGGCTGAAGCTTTGTGGGCATCTGGCTCTAACCATGTCACGGATGCGCCGAGGGCAGAAAGCATCATTTCCCTTCGTGCTTTTAATGCATCTTCCGATCCATGTGCAATACTGATGCAGACATTCTTTAAAACAAAAGTACTGACATTAGTGATTTATATTCTGCAGCCTGTGCACCTGCGGTAGCCATTCTGCCACTTGATGCCCAAAAAGACCCTCGACAGACATACTCCTGACCCTCGTGCCTCCTAACAGGCAGAGAAGAGCAAAATAAGCAAAATAAGCCTCCTTTCAATATTTACAGAGCCCCAGGCATTGGACCTCTCTGCATCCAGTACTCCTCCCCTGGCAAGAAGGGAGCCAACCGGGACAGAAAGACAGAGGGTGTGGTTCTCAGGGCTGTGATGTGTGGAACGGAAAGTGTCCGCCAGGAGAAGAGTAGGGAGTCGAATGTGGGCTGGAGAGCGGAGAAGAGGAGCTGGAGGACAGTGAGGCAGAAGGGGCCTGAAGAGAAGGCAATGGAAAGGGACTCAAGACGGGGCCAGTGTCTGTGCCTCAGACTCCACTGCGCCCTTTGCCAGTGACGGGAGCCAAGAAAGAAGCAACAGTAGGCGGAGCCCCTGAGAGGAGCCTGTCCCCTCTTCCTCCCAATAAGGAATGCACGGATGCTGCGTCGGTGGTCCCCACCCCCCCCCACCCCCCCCCCACCCCCCCCCCCGCCCCCCGCAAGCTCTCTCTGTGGCAGGCCCGCCCTGTTCAGCCTATTCTCCATTTCTCTCTCTAAGTCTTGACTTCCCAGTGCTCTGCAAACTCAAACCTCCATCTCATCCCCCAATTCTTTTGCTGAGATGATTCCAGAAGGCAAACTCTTCCACAGCATTAAAAGATAATTTACAGAAATAACGTTCCTTTAATAAAAGCCACATGGAATGATACAATTTTTATAGCGCATGACAGAATGAGAAAGGCCCAAGCTCTTGCAGGAAAATGAATCCTCTCCCACTCCAGTGTACTCCCAACAACACCACCTCCTCGGGCGAATATAATATATTGACTTGGGAAGTTTAACTGGGAACGTAATTGGGCCAAGCCGGCCACTCACTTTGCTCCAAACAGTCCTCGGAGGACAGGCTCTCTCGGTCTGGCTCAGAAATACGAGCATGGGAAGGACAAACTCGCTTCTGCTTGATCTTCGTCTTTTTTTATATATATAATTAAATCCTTAGTGGCTAAATTGCATTGTAATTGATTGCAAAATTGCTTTTTTAATGAGATTTAGACACTAGGAAACAGGGGGTTTTTTTCTTCAATATGCCCAAAGTGAACTATGTCATTTTGACAACAAATTGTCTCCAGGCACCGATAACTCTGAGAGGAGCAGACGGGAGGGGACCCGGCCGCCTTGGAAAGGGATGGCCAAAGCCAGCGGTACCTCTCCGCCACCTTCTTCCCAGCACCCGCGGAGCAGCTTCTCGCCCTTCCTCGCCCCACCCGCGGTGCCTGGGGTGTCAGAGCCGGGGGTACTCAGATTCCTCCGTCTGCCCCTCATTTTCCAGTTCAGGATGCTGAAGGCGGCCCTGGGAAGCAGTGTGCCCCACATCTCAGTCCACCTTCCCATACACCTGTCACCCAGAGGGAAACACGAGATCCCCCAAGCACACATGGCCGAGTGACCCATCCAGACGGCAGGACCCAGTCCAAACCTCAGGCTTTCCAGAATCTAGTAAGGGAGGTTCTCATATCTAGTTGATGAAGACACGGATGCTGTCTCTGCCTTCCCAGATCCCCTTTAAAGCCAGAGCTGTGAATATCAGCTGCTAGTGGCTCACAGCACCCCATTCTCCAGAGCCGCCTGTTTTTGTGAATAAAGTTTTATTGGAACGCAGCCACGCCCATTCATTTCCATCTTGCCTGCGGCTGCGTTTGCAGCAGGTCAGCAGAGTGGAGTAATTGCAACAGAGACCTCACGGCCCACAAAGCATAAAATAGATACTATCTGGCCCTTTACAGAAAAAGTTTGCCCTAGGGAAGTCCCCTCTGCCAAGCAGCAGCCACCTCGCCTTAAAAGTTATGCTGCCCACAGCCAATGAGTCTGAAATGTCCACCCCCCTTATCTCCAGGTGAAAGGAACAGCGTGTGCAAAAGCCCAGGGGGAGTACGGGAGGAGTCTCGGCGATCACAGGGAACCAAGGGCATTCTCTCGAGGGGGAGGCAGAGAGCAAGACGAGGCAGGCATGAGATAAGTCAGAGAGGAAGGCAGGACCCGTGGCTGTGGAAGGAAGCTTTGTCAGAAGGGCTGTAAGGCGGCAGCACTGCGAACAGTCTGCCTCTAGAAAACACAGCACCCTGGCTTTTGGGAAGAGAAGAGATTTGAGGAGGCCCCAGGATGCCATGAGGACAGGCAGGAGGGTTTGCGGCAAGTCCAGACGGGAAGAGATGGCAGCTAGGATGGGGGGAGGTGGTGGAGGCGGAGAGAAATGGACAGAGCTAGGAGATATTTGGGAGGCAAAATGGACAAGACTTGACGTGACTGGATACGGCAGGGGAAGAAGAAAGAGTCAAGGATGGGTCTGCCTTGGGCCTCTGGAGCAGCAGCGGCCCCACTGGCTGGTGTAGAGTCCGTGGTGTGTGCCTGGTCCTCAGTGTTCCCTTCCGTACACCTAGGAGTTGACAGGATGCTCTCAAGGACCCCTCCAGCTCTGCATCCTAACGCACTGTCAATCACCGTGCTGAGCACTTGAGCAGCAGAGGCCGTATAATCCTCACTGAAGTTAGGTCTGTCACTGCCCCCATTTCAGAGATGAGGATACAGGCTCAGAGAGATGAAGGAGCTTGCCCAAGGTCACCCAGCTAGTAAATGATAAATCGGGGTTCAAACCAAGGTGGTCTGAATCGGGAGTCCATGTTCTCACCTACCTCACCACACTGCCCTGGGTCCAGTTCCCCATCCCATGAGATCTCCCTCTCCTGCCTGTCTTGTCCATCCCTGGGTTGCTGTGAGACCCACGTCTCTCCTACGCCCTCCTGCATCCTTTCAATGACCCTCCCCACGATACTTGAGGAAAGTCAGGTTTGTCTCTGTCCTTTGCCACCTAAAGCCACCTCATCCTCTGGTTGTGCCAATGACCTTAGGGAATCAGTTCTGCACGGATTCAAGCACAAACTCACCAAAAAGTCTGGAAGCAGTTGCCAACCCGTTACTCAGCAGTGCAGAGCCCCAGCGTAGGCCCTGCATCGCATGGTACAGGCAGGGTAACCCAAAATACAAGCTCTTAACACGATGAAAGATCACCTCTCACTCACAAAAGAGTCCAAGGTGAGTGGCTGTTCCTGGCTGGCAGACCAATTTCGTCCACATAAAGATTCAGGGGTCCCAGTTCCTTCAATCTTGTGTCCCCGCCATCCTCTAGGGCAGGGACTGGCAAACTTTCTCTGTAAAAGACCAGATAGTAAATATTTTAGGCTTTGTGGGCCGGACTATATCTGTCACAACTCCTTAACTCTGCCATCGTAAGGAGAAACCAGGCATAGACTATACAGTAAACAAACGGGCAGGGCCGTGTTCCAATAAAACTTTATTTACCAAAGCAAGCAGCAAATGGGAATGGCTGGGTTCCAATGAAACTTTATAAAAACACACAGCAGAGCAGATTTGGCCTATGGGCGATAGTTTGTCTCCTGCTTCCATCCGGCAAGAGGATAAGGAGAGGATAAAGGAACACCTGCTTCTTAAGCTCCTTCACCCCACAGTGTCACACGGCCCTTCTCCATGTACATTCATGTCTCCCTACCTAGCTGGAAACGTAGTCCCTGGCTGGGCAGTCACCTCCGGCAACAATGCTACACTAGGGAAGGGAAGCACAGACCTTGGGTGACCAGCTAGCCAGCCACCTCTGGGAATTCAGTTACATTCAAGTAACACTTACCAAGCATCTGCTGGGTGGCTGGCTCTGTGCTCCGTCTGGGGACATGGTGTAGATGAGACACTGCTCCAGTCCTAGAAACATCAGACTCTAGTTTAAACTGAAAATGCAGCTGTTTTTAAAATAAGACTTCAGCTCCCATTCTGAGGCTTTTGGTTTTCAAACAGGTGCCCAAAATGTCAGGCTGAAAACCATGGTCCTATGAGGGGGCTGATGGAAAAGGCAGGGACCAGGTGGGGGCTTCACCAGGCAGGGACCATTCTATTTATTTACCATTGAGTCCCAAAGCTCAGCACGGGGCCTGGCACGCAAAGGGGTTCTGGTGTTTGTTGAATGAATGAATGAACCCCTGCTCATCAGTAGAGCTGCACCCTGGGGGTTTAGTGCCAGGTGCTTCTTATACTTGATTGGTTTATAGTCTAAACCAGAGAATCTTAGATGAATGTGATGTCAAAATATCAAAGGGGAATCATTTTCATCCAAACAAAAAAGTAAAGACTTAGATCCATCATGTAGACATTTGGTCTAAAAGAGGAATTCTAGTCCCACCTGGAGCCAGAAGACCTAACCCTAAGAATCTGTGACAATAAGAACCACAATTTAACACTATACAACTCTTCACAGTTTATAAAGCGCATCCGTGAGCTCATCAGAAACCTCATAAACGATGTGAGGTAGACAAGGCGAGCTCCCTTTTCTCCATTTTACAGAAGACAATACTGGGGGCCCAAGAGGCGAAGTGGATCCCCACGTCACACAGCTAGAAGATTCTGGGAACTGGGCCCAGAGGTCAAGGCTGATTTTGAAATTAACGAGGACTTACCCCTTCCCCTGGCCTGTGGCTCTGGCTTAAGAACATAGTATTGACTAAGCACAGATTTCTGGAATTAAACTCATTTTTTTAAATACCAACTTGCATCTTTTCTAAAGAAAAGTGATCTAAGGCATGTGTGTATTTCAAATGCAAAGAAGTTATAGTTTTGTAAAGTTTATGAAATGAAGTGCTCTGAGGCATGTCCCAGAAACGAGTTTGAATTTACACAAAACCAAGAGACAGGGCCTGGGAGACACTGCCATGTGCTGTGACCCCTGGCAAGTCCCTTCCTCGCTCAGGAGTTTGTTCTGGGTGGGATCACACAATCTCTGGAGCCCGTTCCTACTCAGGGAAAAATGCTCTAATCAATTACCTCCAGGCTTTAGGCCAACATTTTCACATTCTCTCCATGACACATTCTGTGGGCATGTGGGGGAGCAAAGGTGTTTGAGATTCACTCAAAGGAGACTGAAGTGCTCTCCCTCCAGGCAGCCTCTGGATTTGAGTAGCTGGCCAGCTCTCTGGCCAGGGAGCTGGGGGCTCAGAGAAGATCAGTTGGGTGCTGCTAAGTCCTCGCAGGCACCCGTGAGCCAGAACAGCTCATAAACTTCTCAGAAACAGACAGGCACACAAGAGCTGCTCTTCCCAGCCCGTCGCTTTGAAAAGACTCTGACCCTGGACGACATCTCTCTCTCCATCTTCTGAAAGTGATCATTATCGTGATGATGAGCCATTAACGTAAAAATAACTAGCTGGGAATGGAGTGCCACAGGCAGCTGTGAGGGAAGCCCGGAGGCCAATCCCTCACCCACCAACCACCAGGCAGCGGGCGATGCTCCCAGGACATCCTCAGCAGAGCCCCCTGGCTGAGCAGGGTGGAAAGGAAGCAGGCTGGAAGCTGGGCCGGTGGGAATTTCCAAACCAGAGCCCGTACATGCCAGGAAGGACGTGTTTGACAGAACTTCTCGGGTTTGTTCTGCATAGCAATCAGTGGCATGCCGAAGTCAAGATTTGTATTTCTTATTTTTCGAAAGCCGCATTGATGGGAGCGAGCGAGCTCACAATACAAACAGCGGTGATTGCAATCACTTGCCGTTCCCATGGCAACAGACAAGATTAAAAGGGCAAACAACGAAGCTGGAACTCTCTTCGGATTAAACTCTCCCGATTTTAATTGCCAGGCAGCACACCAACACCTGGAGTACCCGGCTCGCTGTTTAACCGAATAAAAACCTCTCCTCGGTGACTGACTGGGGGCCATCCAGGATGGTCACCCTGGCCCTCACTCCTCCCATCCAGGGGGTAAAGCACGACAAGAAGTCATCAACAGCTTCTTGAACACCTCCAGTGATGGGGAGCTCATTCCACCACTGGCTGGATATGGAGGCTCAGTGAAGGGGCTGTCTTAGCAGGCACAGGATAAAACCACAAAGACAGGGCCTCAGGCCACCGACACAAGAATGCATATGATGGTCGATAAGAGCATTAATTTTAATCAAAGCTAACACGTATGGAGGCGTGGTTCTCAGTGCTCCACCCTCACCCACAGAGGAGCTGCACCCACAGCTATTGCCGTGTGTCGCACACCATGCTGATCGCTCCTTGTGCACGGCCTCATCTGATCCTCACAGCAGGCTGCAGCAAGCATTGTTGTCCCTGCTTTGCAGACGAGGAGACCGCAGCTTGGAGAGAGGAAGGCCGAGGTCGCACAGCCAGGAGCAGCAGAACCAAGACTGAAATGCAGACCCATCTGATCTGAGCCCAGAGCCCACACCTTTGCCACCACTTTGCCCCTGGAGGGAGGAATCAGCTGGATTTGGGGACAGTTGCCTGGCACCTATTCCTTCTGAGCCCCATGCACCTCCCGAGAGAGGAGCACCAGTCCTGGGGCTGCAAGCTCAGCTGGTCGCCCCGGCTGTGGTGGCGTCACAGGGCGGCATTGTGATGGTCAGGGCATCATTGTGACAGTCAGGACGGCATTGTGACTGCTGCATTCTTCAGGGTTTTGTCTGTGTTCCCAGGGCTCCGGCTCTGCCTGCCTCCAGCTTCCTCTCCCCCGAGCCCTGAGCTCTCCCCTCACAGAGCTGCCGGGCGTTTGATCAGCCTGGTTCAAAGCCGGCTCCGCAGGCCCAGGGAGAAGCGGATCTTTGGAAAAACAACACTGAAATAAAACAATAATGAATTCACAAAGAAAATGACAATTAAATAAGCCACCCCAGGGCATCTGGTGTTCAGCCACAGATAAACAGGTTCTGTTCCCAAACCCAGTGTGTGGGTCATTGATTTACTGCTCAATTGTGTATTATGTGCCTACTCTGTGCAGGAGCTGAGCGAGGCACTGGAGATTCAAAGGGTCATCCCGAGGGAGGTCCGCACGGGGAGAGGCGGCAGGCAGGGCCACAAACCCCCGTGGAGCCAGGAGAAGAGTAACAAACGTTATAAGAGTGGCAGGGGCCATTCCTGCTGATGCTGAAAGGAGGAAGCTGCTTTCCCATTGGGGACCCTGGAGGGCTTCCTAGAGGAGGGGGCCTTTCCAATCATTCACTCACTCACTGCCCACAGCCCTGTTTCCTGAGTCCGCACTCTGCTGGGGGCCAGGATCTGAGGATGAGCACGGGACCCGTCCCCACAATCCGGAACTCACGGTGGAGAGTCACGAGGACAGCAAACAGTGAAACTCACCAAAAAGTGCCCAGAGGGACAAAAAGAGGGCTCTGGGAACAAGTAAGACTGTGAACTGATCTTGTCTCGGGTGTTCAGGTGAAGCTTCCTAAAGAGAGCGACACTGATGGATGGATGGGCAGGGGAGCCCCATCCGTGGGTCTCGGCTGGAAACACGCGTCCCCTCACTAGAGCAGTGGAGGAGCCTCGACGAGGGCACTGCTTACAAGAGGTGGGCAGGGTGGAGGCAAGTCAACAGGCAGCGTGCAGAGCCCCGGGCTGCCAGACCTGAAGGCGAGGAGCGGTCACCAGCATCTGGAGAGAGGACTGTGACCCTCAGGCAAGGGACAACACCAAACCAAGGCAACCAGCAGGGAGGAAGCTGGGGACACAAAAACCCCGACCTCACTCTCTTCCCACCAGTTGATCTCCTGCCAAGGCCTCCCTCTAGCCAAATCCAACCAGAAGGCAGAAACAAGGGGTCCTTGGGGTTTGGCCCATCCTGTCAACCTCTCCGGGGTGGAGAGACATCGACAGGAGCAGGGAGTGGATCTGGAGGTTGCGAATGGAAACAGCCAGCCCAAGAGGGCTGGATATAACTCAGGGCAACTTGATCATGTGTACCCACCTCCGATACTCCCCCAAACCCCACTGAAATAATTGGACAGAGAATGAGCAAGGAGAAAGGGGCAGCTGAGAGAGGACAACACATTTTTAACAGGTGGGGCAGTTATAACCGGCTCAGGAAATGAGAGAGAGTGGAGGCCTCGGTAACTGCAGAGAGAATCCCAATGACAAGCGAACCAGCTGGCCCCACAGTGTCCCCAGGAAGTCTCAGGAATTCAAGACCCTAGGTGACTTCGAGGGCAGTGATTCAAACCAAAGCCGACAAGAGGCCTTGGCAGCTGGCCTGTGTAAGGATAGTCAGCCTACCCAAGCCTCCTCCTTCAGCCCCATGAGCCCGGAGCCCTGCTTTCCCACCCAGCAGGAGAGCGGACTTGTTAGGGAAGTGGACCCAGACAGCCTCCTGACTCAGGGAGACCAGGCACAGCAAAGGGCCGCAGTGTGAAAGTCCACAACCTAAATGCAAGGCCCCGCCCCATTCCCCGCATGTCTGCCAGCAAACGCAGATCTCCAAGCTGGCCTCTGGGGTATTCCTCCTTGGATAAACCAAAAGGTCCCAGAGAAAAGCTCTCCATGATGTTGAAATTGGGGGTCCCCAGAACGGCTTGGCTCCTTCTCTTTCAGTCTACGGTAAAGCCCCCCTGCCAGTCAACAAGCCTAGCCGTGTGCAGAGATCGCAATCAACCTGTCCAGGTCTCATTAAATATGCGAGTGCCGACAAGGATCTCTAGATGCTTGAGGGAAATCTCCACCATAAGAAAGACCAAAACAGACATCAGTAGGAAAAAGAACTCTGATGAAATAGAGCGAACAAAGGGAGCAAAGGGAAAACTTCCAAAACCCTGTGATTAATATCCTCAGGGAGATCAAAGAAGATATTGCTCCCGTGAAACAAGAACAGGATCCCGTAACACAGAGACAACCAAAAAGTATGATAGAGCTCTCGGAAATTAAAGATATGATAGCAGCAATACAAAATTCAGTGGAAAGTTTTGGAAATAAACTTGAAGAAATAGCTCCCAAAATAAAGCAACGAGAAGAGAGATGGTCCATAGGAAATAAAGGGTATAAAATCTAGAATATCAACCCGTGAGGTCCAATACTCGAGTGACAGGAGTTCCAGATAGAGCAGGAAACAATGGATGGGAAAAATGATAAAAGAAACATAGAAGAGATTCTATCTAAACCAAATGACAAGTGTTTTCAGATTGAATGGCTGAGGGCCCATAACAATGAAACTCAAAGACCCACCAGGGCATATTGCTGTGAAATTGCAGAATGTCAAGAATAAAGAAAAGGCTCTAAAACCTTTTGGGAGAGGAAAATAACAGTCACATGAAAAGGATCAAGAATAAAAATGATTCCTTTATATGTTTTGGGTCGAATTGTGTCATTCCTCCAACCCCCAAATTCGTATGTTGAAGTCCTAACCCCTAATACCTTAGAATGTGACATTATTTGGAAATTGCATCATTATGGGTATAATTGGTTAAGATGAGGGCATGCTTGAGTAGAGTGGGCCCCTAATCCTATATGACTGGCGTCCTTATAAAAAGTGAGAATTTGGACACAGACACACACAGGAAGAATGCCTAGTGAAGATGAAAGCAGAAATCAGGGTGATGCAGCAGAAGGTAAAGAATATCAAAGATCGCAGAAGCCCACCAGAAGCTGGGAGAGAGGCACGGGGTAAATTTCTCCCTCAAGACTTCAGAAGGAGCCAACCATGCAGACACCTTTACCTTGGAGTTCTAGCCTCCAGAACTGAGACAATACATTTTTGTTGTTTGGGCCACCAATTTTGTGGTACTTTGTTACAGCAGCTATATTAGGAAACTAATATGATAGAAGCTAGAAGACAACGAGAGAGTGCTTTCAAAATTCTCAAAGTGATTTCTAACCTAGAATTCTATAACCAGCCAAATATCAGTCAAGTGTGGAGGTGAAGTAAATACATTTCAGTCATGCGTGATCTCAAAAAAAAGTCTATCTCTCACACACCTTTTCCCAGAAAGTTACTGGAGGATGTCCTACAGGAAAACAAAGGAGTAAATCAAAGAAGAGGAAGACATAGATTCCAGAAGACAAGGAAGATAACGCATAAGTAAATCCATTCTTGGACAATTATTTATTAATTTCTACGGGCTAGGCACCATTCTAAGATTCTAAGCACTGGGAACCCAGCAGTGAATAAAGCAGATAAAAATGGCTTTATGAAGTTTACATTGCAGTGGAGGACATCAGACAACAATGGAAACAAGTACAACCCACAGCACATTAGATGGCAATAGCGCTGTGGAAAGAAATAAGGTGGCAATGGGCATGCCTGCGTGGGGATGGAGTAGTCAGGGAAGGCCTTACTGAAAAAGACCAGAAAGAGATAGGGAGGAAGCCACATGCACATCTGGGGGAAACCGAAGCAAAGCATTTCCTGCAAAGCTTCTACGGAGGGAGCATCCGCAGCTCGTCCGAGGAACACCAGTGAGGTCCATGTGGCTGGAAGGGACTGAACCAGGGAGGAGATTCACACTGCAAGGTTGTGAGTCGGAGAGCAACATGATCTGACTTAATCTTTTAAAAGAATCACTCCAACTGCTGGGTTAAAACAGACTGTCGGGCAAAAATGGCAGAAGGAGAGAGACCAATTATGGGACATACTGTAAAAATCTGGGTGGGAACTAGTGGTGTCATGGACTGTGCCGGTGGCTGGAGGAAGTGATGAGAAACAGGTTCCGGGTGTGTTTTGCAGGCAGAAGTAACAGAATTTGCTGAGATTGGTTGTGGAGTATGAGAGAAAGAGGAACGTCAGAAGGCCCCCAAAGTTCTTAGCCTGAGCACTGGGGTGGGGAAGAATGCGGGTGAATGCTGAGCGGAGGGGAGCGGGTGATAAGGAGCTGTGTTTTACACATATTGAGGTTGAGAGCTTACTGGACATCCAAGAGAAGATGTTGAGAATGTGATCGGATGCAGAGGTCTGGGCAGAGATAGAATGTGACAGTCAGCAGCATATTCCTGAGAGTCGAAGCCGTGCAGACAAGATGAGATTGAATGAAATACAATGACAGCAAAAATCCAAACGAGGACATGAAAGGAAGCATCGCCATATCATAGCTGTGGCTTGGCAGTGAACAATATTTATATAGTCATAATAACACAAACACAAAATATTAATTTAGCCAAAATTGTGATTTCATTGTGTCAGGAAGATTGAAAAAGTGAAGAAACAGTTGAGAAGTGAGATTTAAGAGTTCTAAAGTCTAGGACTCATAGCAGGAAATAGATAACATTTGAAATGTGTAAAACAGACTTAGTGGTGAAAGATATTTCTGGTTCAGAGTAGGCTGGAAATTGCCCTAAAAGAAAGCGCCAGCATTTCCCTTTCCGCAGTGGACCTGTTTGGACGTTGTTTGCCCAGAGCCTGGGGAAGGAAGGTAGGAGAGCTCTCACTTGGTAAATGGCACATTTCTGGAAATGTGACTGTGTATGCCCAGTAACCACTCCACAAGCGCGTCTCTCAGCATCGCCATTTACGTAAATCCGTGTCGAGACGCTGTGTTTGTTCAGTAGCCTAATATCACTTTTCGACACATAGTTTAAGTCGTTAAATTGGAATTAATATTTGAACATGTGTTGAAACAGATACTTTCATTTTAAACACGCTCTTTCTTCCATTACATGCTGATTGCCAGAAAGTTCATTCCTGAAAGAAGTAACAATTTTTCTTCCTGTAATTCTGCGCTTTTTCAAGGATACAATGTTCCAGCTAACCAACAGTTCTACACAAAACAAACAAATTTCACAACTGTCTGATACAAAACGCTATCGTGAATTGGACCCTCATTAAGACGAAAGGATGGTACACGGTTTCAGATTTTATTATTTTAAACCATTCGTTGGATGGATTTTTTCCCCATAGGAAACCCAGTGAGCCCACCGTGATAAAGAAGACAGGCGATAACTCGATTCCTTCATTTCTATTTTCCAGCTTCTTGTGACTCTTTAAACAGTTTGTGTTTTATTTAGTAATTTTACTTTTTCTTTCTTCAAAACTCAGATGGGTGTTGCTTCTCCATGTAGATTTTTAACGCAGCTGCTGAAGTTTGCAGGAAAAAACCCCATGGGTGAAAGATACTCCATTAAAGTAAGATTGAGGCTGAAATTGAAAAATTGAGAGCTAATCTCTGTGTACCTTTTAAATTGGCAATTTAAAAAAGAATAACATTGGTTGGAATAATACAGTCCAATGGGGCAAACCAAGTTGGGCAGAATTATTCTAATTCCAATTAGATACATTCTCCTGTTTGAGATTTACTTACAGAACAATCTCAGTTTTTGTGGAAAGAAATCCTTATTGATGAATTTGATTACCACTATGGAATTTTATTTTCCTTGTGGTGGGCTGCAAAAGGAAGACCCACAAAATGTGAAGTTGGGGACACAGGCATAAAGTCATTCTTCCTTGCAAGCAACTTGAACTCTTATGCTCAGAATGTAGTGGAATTTGCTGAGAATTACTAAATAGCCGTGCTTCTGTTTCTTTATTTCAAATGTCCTGGGTGGTGCCAAAGATAACCAGGAATGCATTTTTCACACCATTGAGGAACAACCTGGAATTGCATCTGGAAGGCAGTGTTATCAGCGTACCACCCATAACTTACTGATCCCAATGGTGCCTGGGCATCTTCATCCTAAGAGAATGGGTCCTCCCTTTGGAATTTAACTGGCTTTGCTGGTCCAGTTCTTGCCAGTGTGGGTAGGAGTATATGGACTCCCCATAAAGTGCCAGTCTTAAATAGTTTAAAAGTCAGGAATCTCACACAGAAGAGGTAAAATATTTTATGGGAGATAATCGAGAAATGGAAGGACAAGAATGAAGATAGAGATATAAGAAGGATGAGAGAAGAAGACAGAGATGTCACGTGAACTGAAGCATCCTAGTTATATGGTCCGTGAAGGGAGTGGAATCAGCCAAGAAATTCACCAGGGGATGAAGCCCAGGCCAAACCCTTTGCGCTGAGTTGGTCCTGGATGATGCTGACCTCCAAGAGCTGTCACTAACATGGGAGCTGAGCTGTCTGGAGTTCAGTGATGTTTCTGTCCATCTGAAATCTATTCTTGTATGCCTGAAACCTTCTCCCGTAAGACATAGCCTTTATGTACACTGCTGCACTGTATTCAGTTTCCATGGTTACTGTAACAAATGTCCACAAACCTAGCAGCTTAAAACAACACAAAACTTATTATCTTACAGTTCTGGAGTTCAAAAGTCCACAATGGGTCTCACTGGGCTAAAATCAAGATGTTGGCAGGGCTGGGTTCCTTCCAGGAAGTTTTGGGGTGAATCCATTTCCTGGCCTTTTCCAGCTTCTAGGAACCATCCACATTCTTTGGCTTTTGGCCCCTTCCTCTGTCTTCAAAGCCAGCGACGTGAGGCTGCATCCTTCTCACACTGCTTCTCTCTGGGTCTCCCCTCCCTTTTCCACTTTTAAGGACTCTCGTGATTATGTTGGGCCCACACAGATAATCCAGGATAATCTCCCTGTTTTAAGGGCAGCTGATTTGCAAACTTAATTCCAGGTGCAAATTTAACTCCCCTTCTCCATGTAACATCACGTATTCACAGGTTGTGGGCTTTAGGACATGGACATCTTGGTGGGTGGGGGGCCATGCCGACCACGGCAATTTCTCTGTTCCTCAATAATAGGGTGTGGGCCCCCAAGGAAGTGGCTGACCCAGATGTTGAGCTGGAGAAGAGCATTTCTGGCAGCCGGTCCTGGGCTGCTCCCGGCACAGAGGACACTGTCCAATGGCTCCTCCTCCAGGAGCCTGGCAAAGGGATTCTTCACAAGAAAGAACAGCAAGGTGAGGAGCAGCACCCGCAAAGGTAACCACATAAAGAGGGTGAACCATGAGGGGATTTGTAATCCACCCCCGGGGCCTTCTTCCTTCCTTTCAATACCATGTCTCTCCATCATCAGGGTAAGACGTCACACACATATTTATACTCTTACTTCTCCTCTCTGAGCCTCAGTTTTCACATCCATGCAATGGGAGCAGAATACTTGCTACAGGTATTACCAGGGTAGCTGCTGGTCCCCTACTAACAAGGCAAATCAGTTGGTGGAAGGGTTCAGTGTACTCCCACCGTGTGCTCTGCTTATTATAGTCATTGACTTAGTTATCCCAACCCATGGAGCCTCGGTTTCCTCATCTCGTCTGAAAACTGGGATAATGAGGATCCCTACCTCCGAGGGTTGCTGTGAGGGGAGAACAGCTGGCAGGTCCCCTCTTTCAAATGAGTCGTCCCTCTGATGGCCAGTCTTTGCCTAGTTACCACTTCTCCCTCTTCTCTCTCTCTCTCTCTCTCACACACACACACACACGTGTTCATCCCTCCCACTCTCCTGGCTCCTCACCCTCTGCCCACAAGCGAGCATGGGCGAGCCGCGTCCCAATGGGACCCCGCAGGCCAGCTCTCCCCGTCTTGGTGGGTGAGCTGCTTTAAACCCACGGCCTCCCTCCCTCATGTCGCCAGTCGCCTTGGAGTTCTCCTTGTCCCTAACCTCTCCACATGGCTCATTAGGCATGAGGCCACCTTCTCCTCCAGGTAAGACCATGCCAGGTCGTGAGCCGGAGCCAGCCCCCCAACAGGATCATAAACTCCACCGAGATGGGGAAACAGTCTGCCTCTCACGCACCTCCACGTACTCGGGGTCTGAGAACCTGGAACCTGGGTGGCTTTTAATGATGCCTCATAACAGAGAAATAAATAAACCCATTAGCCCATTCATCACTCCCCATGGCTCGCCTGTGCAAGTTCCGCTCTGGTCCCCTTGGGTGAATGAGGTGCTGATGAGCGGCCCTGGGGTTCTGGGGAGGAAAGCCCATCCATCACTGAGCAGCAGTTCCGTGAGATGCGAGACCTCAGGGCCCTGCTGGCCCTAAGTACCATGAATGACTCACTCATGTGGGGAGGGGCTGACTGGTAAAGAAGGGGCCAGGGATGATAGGACCTGCTCCACCTCTGCCATGGACCTGCTGTGTGTCCTGCTGTGTGACCTTGGCTGCCAGGCTTCCCCCACTGCCACCCCCAAGGCACCCAAGGGTAGCAGCCTGCCCGCTTGGTTCTGTGGGGGTTCTGCTTCCCAGGAGGGTGGGGGCGTGAGCTCACCAGGGGAAGACCTGGGCCTCCTCAGCTGGGCCACTGCCACCGGACAGTGCTGGGAAAGCAGGTTTAGACAGAGGCATCAAGGTGACTGTCCTGGACCCCACACCACACAGCACCGGAGTTCATATCTAACAACCAAGAAGGAAAAGCCCCGTGGCTTCAGGTCAAAGAGGGAGCAAATATCTTCTAACAGAAGTGGAGTCTTACAAACTGGAGTAAGCCGGCGAGGTTCCAGACTCCGATTCCTCCTCTCCTCCAGCAAGGACTGCCTCTGGTTTCATCCTGAGTCACCCAGCGGCCAGTGCGTCTGACCACAGAGGGGGTTCACGTTCCCAGGGTCACCACGGCCTAACTTCGTGTAAGGGAAGCATACCCCTCCAGGAACATGACTTTGACCCTATAAATGTGACCCTGTTATTTGAATGCTCCAAAGCGCCTGACCCTGTGGAGTCCCCTGCATTCCATGTGTGTGCTCCATCCATGCGGACGTGTCACCAGCCTAAGTAAATTCTTTCTGCTACTGGACTCCAGTCCCTCATAGCAGGGTCGTCTCTCAGTTTGTCCCCCAGACATCTCCAACTAAAAGGCTTGGGTTTGCTGACCTTGAGCATCTGTGATCCTCAGGGTGTGCCAACCACTGTAATGAACTGCTCCAAGGATCTCAATAGACCGCAGTGTTGAAAACAGTACAGACTTGTTCCTAACTCGTGTTACAGTCTGATGAGTAGTCCTTTGAAGGTCCAGGCTCCCCCGTGCTAGGATTCCACCATCGTCACACATGTGACTTCAGTGACACTTTGGCATCATCAGTTGGCAAATAGGAAGGTGATTGTGCAGGGGTTTTAGGGACCAAGCCCAGAGTGGTACCATCCCCTCTGCCTCCATCCCACTGGGCAGAGCTCAGGCTTACGGGCCCATCTGACTGCAAGGGGAACTGGGAAGTGGGCCAGCTGTTTGCCCAGGGACAGAAGGAAACGGCTTTGGGGACCATCCATCTAGTCTGTCTCAAGGTTCCTTCCACGAGAGTTCTAGGTTCTCAAGCTGCTTTCAGCTCTCCCCAGGAAGAGCCAAGTTCAGTTACTCATCCTGCAGACAGGGATTCGGCACAAAGGGAAGAAAGCATTTAAGCAACCCCCCCCCCCCCCCCCACCGAGGGACCCTCACCTCTACACCCTCAGCCAACCCGCCTTTGCCATTCCCCAGCCTTCGGGGAGCCGGCTCTGCCAGAAGCTGGCGCCCATCGAGGGCAGCTGTGCTTTAATTAACCAAAACAGGGCACAGAGGGAGGGGCACTTGCAGAGGCGGCTGACGGCTTCGTTGAACCCAAGCGAGCCCCTGCAGCTGCGGCCCTGTTGCCGGCCTCCCCTCCCGGTGCGCCCAGGGACGGCTTTCACTTTCCTTCCCCAAATCTGAGCTCAGAGCCAGTTGCAAGCATCTAGGACAGGGCTTTCTGATCTGACAGGGCAGTCCCCAGGGGCCAGCCGGAGACGCAAAGTCCCAGGAAAAGGAAAGGTGTGTCTAAGAGACAAATGCAAAGTCATCAGCAGGACGAATCCTAAGTTTTGAGATCAGTGTCATTTTCTTGCTTAGAACTCCCCAAGGGGTCCTGAAAAGCAGCTGTGAAAGAACTGAAGACTCTGTGTTGGCCGTTTGCAATATTTATTACAAAAAAGGATGCACCATTCACGTTGGCACAAAATATCCAGCAGGCTCCTCGAGGCCGTGCAGCCCTCACTCCCGCAGTGGCAGGAGCTGCCAGGGCTGGAAGACGTTGTGAAAAGTCCCTTTCCCCTCGAGCCAGGAGTCGGGGTTCTGCCGGAAGACAGAGGGCAGCTGAACAGGGGCTCCCAGAAAGCAACTGTAAGGTCAGGACCGCTGGGGTGCAGCCAAGGTGTGCGTGGAAGTGACCCTGGGGTGACAGCACGCCTAGTGGTCATCATATTAAAAGCAGGAAGCATGTATGGGGCACTCATTGTCATGGTCAGCCTCTCTAAGTACTTTATGTGCATTAACAAACTTAATCCCCACCACCCAGTGAGGTAACAATAGTCATAATTTCCATCATACAAATGAGGAGACTATGGCTCAGAGAAGTTAAGTAACTTGTACAACATCGCAGAGCTGGAAAGTGGTCAAACTAGGTGAGGAATCCAAGCCTGTCTGACCTCAGAGCACTTGCTCTTAACCTTCACTCTATGCTGACCTCCGATGTGGCCCTTGAGATAGCAGGACAGGTGTCACAGAGATGATCCGGGGGGACCCAGGGTGAGCGTTATAACACACGGATAACATCCATGGTCAGCTTTGACAAACAAACTAATGGCAGCAATGGCCCCAATGTCATATGCAAGAGGACAGCCAAGAGGATCACTGAGGAGCAGTCGCCTGTATTTTTTGAAAATCACTACAGTGTCACCATTCAGAGGGTGACTGCCTAACAGATGGAGCCGCCCCAGGCCAGGCCGTAAGAGGAGCCACAGGAGGGGCAAGAGCTCTTCCCTGGGGTCAGAGAGTTGGTTCTCATTCAAAGCTCGGCTCTGCTGTGACCTGCCCGGGGGGCCTTGGACAAGGTCCTTAACTTTCCAGTCTTCAAATTCTTCAAGATAAAATGTGGGGGGCGGAGGGCGGGGGGCGTTGAAAAATCCACTGCAAAGATTGCTGGAAAGATGACATTAACTGGGCGAGTGCATGAGCCGAGGCGGAACAGGACTCCGATAGCACCCTCGACTTGGGAAATTTGAGGAATGGGGACCCTGCACAGGTGAGGAAGGATGGAGTGAAGCCATAACAGCGCAGTGTCCCCGATTAGTACCAGCCCGGGGCCCTTACCACCCCTGGACTGAGGGAGGGTGTGGCTCCCAGAACCCCGAAATAAAGTGTGGACAGCAGAATAATGGCCCCCCGCATCCTAGTCTCCAGAACCTGTGAGTGTGTAAAAAAAAGGGGGCTTTGCAAATGCAATGCTGAGGTGGGGAGATTATCCTGGATGATCTGGGGGGCCCAGTGCAATCACAAGGTCGTTACAAGAGGGGGGCAGGAGGATTGAGAAGGCGATGTGAGCTGGGAAGCAGGGCTTGGGTGCTGCGCAGCCGGGGGTCGAGGAACGCGGGTGGCCTGTGGGAGCTGGGAGAGGCGAGGAGTGGACTCTCCTCCGGAGCCCCCAGAAGGAGCGCAGTCCTGCCGACCCTCGATTTTAGTCTCATAAGACTCATTTCGGGCTTCTGACCTCCAGAACTGTAAGACAGTAAATTTGTGTTGTTTTAAGGCACAAATTTGTGTTGATTTCTTGCAGCAGCCACAGGAAACTAGCACAGTGAGAGCTGGGTCTGAGGGCTGCCGTGACGGGAGGCGTGACCTTCACTCGGTCAGGCAGGAGACGCCCCAGAAAGAAAGCTGAGGGGTCAAAACCCCAGCCTCGCTCTCCTCCAGCCCCCGATCTCCTGTGGGGGCTGCCACTGGAGGAATCAACCGGAAGCAGAAGGGGCCACTGATGAGTCCATACAGATCAGCATCTGGGGCGGGGCTCAGGGACGGAGGGTGGAGGGTAGATCTGAGGAGACAAGCGGGAGAACCCAGCGCAGCGGGGCGACTGGGAGAGACTCTGTGTTGGCTCACTCTTTGTTCAGCCAGGGCCACGTGTGAGCCCTGACGAGGAGCAGGACGTCTGCCCTGCAGCTGGGAACGGAGCCTCACGCCCGCCCTCAGAACAGAATCCCGGGAAGACAGACCCGGATCTGGGGCACGGAGGGTGGAAATCCTTCCAGAGCTTCCTGGGAGGGGGGGGTCCTTCAAGGGTCTCAAACCCACCCTAGGGGCCAGTCTGCAGAGGTGATCAACCCAGAGGCCACCACTCTTCGTCCTGTCTCAAGCACCAATCCCAACCCCGCCCTCCCCTCCCTCATGCCACACCCTTCAAGGATGAGATGCTCCTGGACCAGAGAAAAGGGTCCCAGGCATCGGCAGGGTTGGCTGTCCCTCCTAGCTCGGCTCTGACCCATTGATACTGCCCGGTGTCAGATGAGGCCCCGCCCTCAGAAACTAACGCTCACAGGCCAAACTAGCTGAGACGCCTGGCGCTAGTCAATACGGCAACTGTGCGAATTAGAGAGGAAGTACCCCTTTCTCCAGGCACTTTCCTGCCACCTACTGGAAACTTGTAGCAACTACACATATCTAATGACCACGAGGTAAACAGGCACCCCCGGGGAATTGTGCAATGCACAACAGGCACCACTGCAAGTGGCAGCCTGGCAGCCTTTCATAAAGCTGTCATCACACGTGCAATGGTGGTGACAGCAGGTGGCCTTTTTTTGGTTTGTTGTCTGTCTCTCCAGCCCTCACCAAAACTGTCATCAATGCCTCCCAGCAAAGGCCACCAGGAGCACACCTCTAGTTGAACACACTGGGCATGTGACCTGCAGGAAGAGAAGACAGAAGGGAACATGTGGCTGGATCACGTTTCTATGAAGCTCAAGAATGAGTGAAACTAATTCGTAGTGTCCGGGGCCAGAGCGGGCCAGGGGTGTGTATTCATTCTAGACCAGCGCTGTCAAAACAGCATGCACGGGGCACGGCCGGTCTGAACTGAGACGGGCCGTAAGGTCAAAGACCCTGCCTGAGAAACAGAAAGTGTCTCATTAATGAGAAAATGATAATATTTTTGACATACTTGGTTAAAATTAATGCCACCTATTTCTTTTTCCCTTTTTGGACATGGCTCTCCACCCTTCCTGCCTGGCCCTTCTGGGAAGCTGGGATAAGCTCACGGTCATTCTGCACGAGACCGTGGTGATGGGACGTCCGTCTGCCGACTGATCCACCCAGCTCTTCCTGGGGGGAGGATCTAGTTAGGACGTCCGATAGTTGGAGTGGGTTTGATTTAAGATTAGGATATGTGGGTGTCACCCACGGGGAATCAGAGCTTTAAAATCTCCTCTTCTTTCTCCCCCTTCCTTTCCCTCTTCCTTCCTCCTCTCTCTCCCTCTCTTGCTCTCCTCTCTGCACATCTACTTCATTTCTCCCTCACTTACCAGCTGACTCCCCTATTTCTCAGGCCACGAGGGGGGGACATTTGGTGGCTCACTGCTCCCCCGTTTCGCTGCTTACATGTCACCACCTGGAGAGAGATCGCTCCGTCTCTGTCTCCGGGTGTCGCTCTCCTAACTCCTCAAGAAGGAGACGGCAGGCCTGACTGTGGCCATGTTCCGCCCCATGCTGACTAGCTATGCCAGAGCGTGGATCTCCTTCCTTGCTTCCTAAGGCGGCTAGGGAGGTGACAACAACGGCAGCCCCAGCTGAGAGCTGGGGTGGCCAGCCTGTCAGCGAGGAGGCATGCAAACCTCTTAAGAAATGCAAGAGAAGCACAGAATGTGGGTGGACGTTTGAAAAGGGGGGAATCCTAGAATGCCACCCAAGGATGAAGAAAAAATTGGTGAGGCAGAAGGAAAACGTTGTGAGGAAAACAGAGCCGCAAACTGCGAGCAGGCTGGTTAACCACCAGCTAGAAGTCAAGGAATTTCATCCCAGCCCTGGTTCTGTCGGTGACTCATTGTTGTGACCTTGGATATGTCCCTTCTCATCTCTGAGCCTCAGTTTCTCCATCTGCAAAATACGGTGTTGGACTAGACAATTTCTGAGCGTCCTCTCACATGCAAGAATTGAGATGTGTTTTTCATAAAGAAACTGACTCATGCAGCCAATATTTCTGAGCCCCTGGTACGGGCCAGGCATATTCTAGCTACAGGGGATTCAGCAGTGAATTAAACAGACGAAATTCTCTGCCCTCCAGAGATTGTCAATCTCAGTAAGAGCTGCCAGCCTCAAGATGCTGAGGAGAGACAAACGCTCCGCCACATCTTCCAGTGGTGCTTTTATTGGCAGCAGGAGGTGAGACAAGACCCTTTGTTCATCCGATTCTCGCAGAAATGAGGATACCTAGGGTAACGGAGCAATTGTAATTAGGCCAGGAACTGTGCACACTCGGAGCTCCAGGCACAAGAATGCGCTTTACCTAAGCTTTTGGTCAAACCCTAGAGGGGAGGGATGGGGGGCACGCAGGAGCAGCCCCCCCAGTAGGTGCTCAGAGGGGGTCAAGGCGGCCCCTCTCATGGGCCATTCAATCAGGTGAGATTCAGGTGAGTCTCCCATACGAGGCAGGAAGATGAAAACCAGGCGTCCAGTGGTCAGCTGTCAGAGCTCCCAAACCTGGGCTGCCACGTTGTCCTCATGCAGACGGGCGACATGGGGAGGCCGGGGTTTCCGCACTTTCCACAGAGGATCTATTATCTGGGGGAAACCAGGAGCCAGGCCCAGGTGGGTCCTCACTCCCAGCTCTCTCCACCCACACCTGCTGCCAGGACCCCAGAGGAGCAACGGCCTTGCAGGAAGTGAAAAGAAACGCCGGCTCTGCTCTTCTTTTTTCGGGTCATCCCCACGGCTGCCCCTTAGCACTAGCTGTGCTGGTAAAGAGTCCAAGCTTTGGATCCAAGCCACGTGTGTCAATTCCAGCTCGGCTACTTGCAGTGTGCGACCCGGGCAAGCTGTGCCCCTGCACTGAGGATCCTCTGCCGAGTGGCCCTGACACTATGAAGCAGACCATGAAGCAGAGAGAAGGCGCTCAGAAAGGGGCGCCACATCAGTCCCCAGGGCTCCCGCTGGGCCACCAGCAGAGCCGCGCTGCTGAAGGTTGAACTGTCGGCTAAATGCATCTGACCGAGGTGACCTGGCCAAGGTGACCTGGCCTTGTGGGCGAGGAGGTGACCTGGCCACTTCTCATGGGCAAGAAGGTGACCTGGCCAAGGTGACCTGGCCTCGTGGGCGAGGAGGTGACCTGGCCTGTGACAAGCAGTAACTGAGCAGATGTTGTCCCCTCTGCCATGTTGCCCCCCTCGAGATGCACACCAAACCCTTAGATGTCACTTCTGGCCGAGGCCTTCTCACGGCAGGCGGTTCTGTGACTGAGGGCGTCCTTGCCTCCCGAGAGAAGGCCACGCCCCAATGGGGCAGGAAAATGTTGACGCTAGTCCCCATTTGTGGCGTCTGGGCCTGAGTGCAAACTCTGACCTTGCCCTGACTAGCTGGGTGACCTGCACGTGTCTCTCAGCCTCTCTCAGCTTTCCTGGCCTCCCTCCCGTCTGGAGGAGACTTGATACCTGATCAGCAGGTCTTGGCAGAAAACGCGGGCCGCTCAAAGTTGTGGGTGCGGAGAGCGGAACAAAGGTGCCGGCGGGGCGGAGGGAACAAAGGCGCGGAGGGCACTCTGGGACCAGCTGGGGTGTCACCCTTGCCATGCTCAGGCCTGAAGGGCCCAGGGGGGCACTGCTGCTCTGGGAGCAGGGATGGCTGTGGCCTGGAAGGGCTGCCTGACTCCAGCTCAAAGAGCACAGCCCCTGCAACACCACAGCCCAGCCAGGAGACGGGGCAGGGAGCACAGCCCAAGCTTCTGTCCTCCCACGCAGACCTCCTGGGGGAGCCGCCTGTGGCCAAACCCAGCCAGAGGCTGGAGGGCCAGGGAGCCAGGATACATCGGCGTGTTGAGCCTCTCGGGGGCAGAGCAGGCCAGAGAGCAGATCTGGGGACAAACGGAGACTACGGGCTGTGGTATGGCCCCCAGCGATGCCCACACCCTCATCTCCAGATCCTGTGAACAGGTGACCTTCGTGGCAAGTGGGACTTGGCACACGTGATTAAGTTAAGGATCCTGAGATGGGGAGACAATCCTGCATCTCCACGTGAGCCCAACATATTCACAATGGTGCTTAGAAAAAGGAGGCCGGAGGGTCACAAACATGCAGAGGGGATGTGACGATGGAACTAGAGGGGCACACAGAGAGACTGGAAGACGTTACACTGCTGGCTTTGAAGATGGAGGATGGGGCCACAAGCCAAGGGAAGCAAGCGGCCGCTAGAAGCTGAAAAAGGTGAGGAAGCTGATTCTCGCCTACAGCCTCCAGAAAGAACACAGCCCTGCAGTCCCATTTCAGGACTTCCGGCCTTCAGAACTGTAACAGGATAAATTGGTGCTGTTTTAGCCTATCCAGGTCGTGGTAACATGCTACCACAGCAACAGGAAACTAATGCACCTGCACAATACCTGTGGGGTCCCTCTGCCCACCCAGCTTACGCTCCCCTCCGACATCACTCTCTGGCTCTGGATCCATGTCAAGTCCAGCTGGACGGAGGTCAGAAAGGTGGCTCATACGTGGAAGCGAATGCCCTGGTAAGCCAGTTGTGATGCTCAGACAGAGGGAGCAGGCCCGAGGGGGCTGGGAAGCCACACAAGCCCCTCTCAAGTGAACCCCTCTGGCTGCTCCCAAACAAGGGCTACAGACATGCTCTGGGCTGCTCCCTAACAGAACTTTCATACTTTCTCCTTTCCTTTCGTTTCAATACATCATACCCATGTACAGACTGTCTGGTGAAGGATACAGCACGATGCAGCACAAAAAGCCCCAGCCCCAAAGTCTGGAAACCTGGATGCGAGTACTGGGTCTACTCCAGCTTTGAAGTGGGGTCGAGAAAGTCACTGCCCTTCTCTGAGCTTCAGTTTCCCCATCTGTACAAGGGGACAGGACTGAAGTCCTAGTCTACTGGTATTCCGATTCCACAGTTCTCAACACCTCCCTCCCTGTCGCCAGCCAGCCGGAGCCTGTAGGAGCAGGGTGGTCAGGGCTCCTGGAGCACCGCCGCTTCCAGAGCACAGAGGTTTCTCTGGGAGGTCCAGCCAAACCCCAGCTCCTGGACCACAATCTGCTTGTTCTCTGCTGCCCCCTGCTGGCCAATCAAAAACAAAGGCTTCCAGCAGGATCCCTTGGAAATGGTTGAAAGGAACCAGCAGAAGACGCCCCCTGCAAACTCCTGCATTCCCCTGCCCAGACCTGGCCAACCCGGACCTCCCTGGAGCTGCTGTCAGGGCTCAGAGGAAGCCAGCGCAGAGACCAGAGGCCTGGAAGGGGAGGCTGCCTGCTGTGGGCCCTGGGGCAGCTCTCCCCATCCCTGCATCCCACCTCTTCCGAACTGGTGAGATGGGGTATGAGATGCTGTGGTTTCTCAAAAGTGGTCTGTTGTCCCATTCTCTGCCTTTGGGTGATAGTAACAACAGGATGAGGTGTCCCTGCTCTCTCTCTCTCATACACGCAAATTCACACAAGAGAAGCACACACATAAGAAGCACGCTGACAAGGCAGAAATTACCAGGGAGAAGTCCACCAAGACAGCCCCAGGAGGGCTGCCTCCAGAAAGAGAAGAGAGACTGTGCAGCACTGTGGTGACGAGGCTGCTTAAACCTGAGGGTATGTCAAAGGCACATTATTCCTTGCGTCCCCAATAAAGAAGGCAGGCAGTTAGAAACGCTGGGCCAGGTGAGACTGGAGGAAAGCTGACCAAGGAAGCCAGGAACCGAATGTGGCTTAACTTTAATCCATTGGGTGTCAGGTAAGAAGGAACTCTGGGGTCTTTGTAACAGAAGTGTCCTCAGACCACTCCGGCTTAGGAGAGGCAAAGGCATCTCCAGCTGTTCAGTCCAACACCCCCTCAAGCAAGCACTCTTGCCAGGGTGTCTCCCACCACACTCCGTGGGGGTCCTGGCCCCTACCCCTCTTTCGTCTTGGGCTTGCAAATTCCCTGGGGCATCAGGAGGGGAGACTTCCGCACAGGATGAGTTGGACGGGACCATGCGGGGTCCGGGGACACATTTGGGCATGAGTCCTGCTGGGGGGACCACCAATGAAGTAAGATCCTCACTGTCCCCAGGAAAAGGGGCAGCGGGTGGACCACTGCATAAGGACATGGGGGGGACAATGGAGCCTAGGACGTCTGCAGGCCATAGTTCCTGGTCCTCAAATAATGCCCCTGTCCCAGCTTTTTATCTGCTTCTGAGCCACCTTGCACCTCAGCTGCTCGACCCCGTGCAGACCTCCCTCCCAGGGCGGTCAGGAGAGGCGACGGTCCCCCTGTTCTCCTCCCTCAGCCCCCCCCCCGCCTCACCCTCAGCTCAGGGCACCCTTTCCAGCCTCAGGACCCTCCTCCCTTCCTGCTTCCGAAGATCAGAATGTCCCCTTCCTGTGACCTCCTCTAAGATCTCCTCCTGGTTCTCACCATATGCCTGGATGTCCCGTTAGACCCCGGCCCAAATCAGCCCAGAATTAACTCTTTCCTCCACGGCAGGAGGGCTTAAACCTCAAATCTCCCAGTGCTGCAAAAGACGGGAGATGAGAAAAACTAAAACACTCCCACGTTAAAATACCCACCACCACTCCTGGTGCCAGGAACAGCCTCCTCCTGGTGGCCCAGGGGTCATGAATTTGGAAGCGCAGATAAAGAAATGCAATTCCAGCGCCGCGCAGGGCCTGCCGGAAAACACACCCATGCCGCCGTATGCATGTAAATGCTGTTTATTGATTTCAAATTTTAGGGTCAACCTACAGACAAAGCACCGAAGACTTAATTTTGGCTACAAGCAGAACAAGGTGGGGTGATGGAAAAGCAAAGATACACCAGACCGCGAGGTGGGAGGAAGTGGGAGGTGGAGGGAGGGGTCCCAGCGCTGTCACCATCGTCCTCCGCGGAGGAGTCGCTGAACCGACGAACGTCAATGGAATAGAGACTTCTAGACAAAGTGTGCAAAGTTACAAAAATAACCAAGCCAAGAACCAAAAATATAAGTAGCCAAAATTGGGAGCAGGAGACGGAAGGGAAGAGGAAGCATCAAAGCGTTAAACCCCCTTTTCCCTTGACACGGGGCAAAAACGACGCGTGCAGAAATCGTGATTTAAACGTATCATTTGGAGAGAGAGAAAGAAAACTACCAAAAGAGTGAAAAACAGAGTCAGTTAAAACTGCTAGCTCTGGGGTGAGGAATGGACAAAGAAGGGCAGGAAATTTTACTGTTATTCACAAGCTCTTCTGTGCCCTTTGGGGGTTTTTTCACCACGGGCCCGTATTATTTTGATTTAAAATTATTTTAAATTTTAAAAAGTGACACCCAAATCCTGGCCAACTGAACCGGAAATGGCCAGGCCAGGCCATCCATCTGCTGGGGCCCAGTGCCTGCTGTCCGGTGGATGCGGAGGGGTCTGTGTGGTGGCGGGTGCGGAGGGGTCTGTGTGGTGGCGGGTGCTGGGGTGGGAGGCGGGGACAGGGGAGGTTGGCGGAGGGCGGTGGAGGGCGGTGGAGAGGGCGGGGAGACCATGAAGGGCGGTGGTGGGGGTGGGGGAGTGGAGACTTGGGGACGGGGGGAGGGGGGAGGGGGGAGGGGGAGGGGGCGGGGGGAGAGTGGAGACTTGGGGGCGGGGCGGGGCGGGGCGGGGCGGGGCGGGGCGGGGCGGGGCGGGGCGGGGGGTGGAGAGTGGAGTCTTGGGGGCAGGGCGAGGAGGCGGCGCCCCTAGCCCAGCATGTTCCTGCAGCGCAGCCGCTCCTCCTCGCGCTTCTCCTCCAGGCGGCCCTCCAGCAGCCTCAGCTCCCTGTGCACGGCCTTCCGCATGGACGGCTCCAGCTCCAGCACTTTCTCCAGGTCCGCCTTGGCCTCCGCCTCGTTCCACACCTCCGCGTGAGCCCGCGCCCGCAGGTAGTAGGCCTTCACGATGCCTGCGGGGAGGATGGGCTGGACCCGGCGCCCAGCCCCAGAGACAGCCCCTCCCTGCCGGGCCTCACCAGCAGCAAACCCTTAACCTTGACCACGATCCTTAACCTGGCCTTGCCTCCTGAGCCGTATCCTCCACTGCAAGATGGGGATGATAGTAACAACGGCAGGGGTCGCCCTGGCACAGGGACCCTTCCAAGACCCTGTAGCTAACTTTATATTCATAACTTTTCTTCTTTTTCTTATAGAGGCTCCCCAAGTTGTGGAAGCTTTGGGGACTCTCCCAGCACCTGTCGCATACGGTGCTTGTGAGGATTAAATGAGACGACAGATGGGGAGAATTTAGCGCCCGCTGCATCGTGTTTGATGTTGTGAATCCTGTTCAAACACCGTCTCCACAAACATTGCCACATCCACGCATCACAGATACTAGTATGCATTGATACTACTCTCTGTATCGATTGCCTGCCTTTTTTAACAAAAATCTATTTACTCTCCACGCAGTCACAGGTTGGGGAGCTGCTGATAGAGTCGTCCTAAGAGACATTAAAATAGCATGCCTCCCACCGCGAGCACGGCTCATCCATCCCCCGGGATCCGGGTACGGGTTTGGGGATATCCTGCTGGGCGGAGGCAAGGTTTGGTGCTTTGTCAGGTCAGAGAAGAGCACGGAGGTCTGTGCAGGTGACTCTGCGCCCCGGGCCGGCCCTGCATCCCTCCCCGGGCGAGCCCACCTGGGTGGTGCCGGAGGATGTCGCTCGTGTGCTCCAGCACCTCGTAGTACTCCTCCTTTTTCAGCAGGCACTGGCAGTAGTTGAGGATGAGCGTGTTGATCATCTTCTCCAGCTTCAGCCACTGCACCTCCCAGGGCTTCTCCTGCCCGATGGAGAAAGGCCGGCCGTGAGCTCAGGCCGCGGGCTGCGCCCCACACGGTGCCCCCTGCCGGCGGGCGGCCCCCACCTTGGTCTGCAGGTTCCGGAGGCAGACGATGGCTTCCTGGTACTTGGCAGAGGCGGCCTCGTAGCGGCCCAGCTTGAAGAGCCGGTTCCCCTCCCCGTGCAGGAGGGGAACCGCCTGCATCTTCTCTGCGTTACTCAGGTTCCAGGTCTCCCTCTGGTACTCGCTCGGGGCCTCAACCTGGCGCGAGAGCTGCAGGTCAGGGAGGCAGGGACCCCGGGCGCCTGCACCCCACCAGGGAGGGACCAGAGAAAGTGGCCCCCCGGGGACAGCTCGCTGAAGTCAGCCTGCACTTTCCACCGTGGGGTCCAGCCGGCAGAATCATGCTTGCTGGTCCAATACGTGTGACTGTTTGGGGGAGCCCCAGGGCCCTACCCTAAATTAGCGCCTCTGTGCAAGTTAGGAAAGGCACCCCCTTTGTCAACACACTTCACTTCCAGTATTCACAAACTCATCACGATACTCATTCCATTAGAACAAGACACTGTGTTGCCATCTGCTGGAGAACTGTCCTTATAAAAGTACAAATACACATCGTCTGTAATGAGCACCTGAAAGGTGATGCTCTTGTGCAGTGTACATACCGCACAACTGTTCGAGCTGGCCCTTTGCTGATGCACTTCTCTTATTTACTTGTAATCACCCACGGAGCCCTCAGGCTGAACCTCCTTGGCTGTAAGCGGAGTCCTGACCTGGGCTTGACCCTCTCCCACCCCCACCCCCCAGACACCAGTCACTCTGAGGTTACGAGTGAGAGGGGTGGAGAGTTCCTTGCAGCCTCTCTCTCTCGGAGAACCAGGTCTGAACCCACAAACCACAGGGATGGGGGATGAAGATATAATGCTAAAATTTTCAAAACAAAAATGGAAGTAGATAACCGATAGAAGTAAAATGCCTCCAGAATGGAAAGAAATGACATTTAAAAAGTTGGTCCCCAGTGGGCTTTTCCCCTGAAAAAGTAGAGGACTTTTTTGGGGGCACCAAAGTGGGGTTGGATTCCAGCTCTCCTGTGGTTTGTGTGCCCTCTGTTGTTCTCTGAGAGACTGGGTGACGTCCAGGCACGGGTGACGCCCGCTGACCCCGGGCGCTCCCCGAGGCTGGCCCCGACCCCCGACCCCCGGGCCACACCTGCAGCAACTCGATCACGAAGATGAGCGGCTGCGGCTCCTTCTGCAGCTCATCCAGGTCCTCGTAGCCCAGCGTGTGGTAGGCGAACATGTTGGCCAGCCCGCACGTGTGCACGTGCCACCCGGTGGGGTCCTTGCCCTCCGCCAGCTGCCGCAGGCTCCGGGACAGGATGGGGTAGACCCCTGTGTGCTGTGGGGGAGGAAGGATGGACGGCGTCTGGGCTGTCTGCTCCGAGCTCGCTGGGCCACAGAGAGCCCCCCCTCTGAGCCCCCACAGCACGAATCCTGCTACCCCCCCATGCCTGCCCCACGGCTGTTACTACTTATTGCCCCCAACACACTCCCACTAATGGCTGAGGTTGACTGTGTGCAGGCAAAGGGCTCCACTTCTGTTAGCTCCTTCAGTCCTCAAGATGACCCAACGAGAGAGGCACCGCTAGTATCCCCATTTTACAGATGAGGAAACCACAGCCCAGAGAGGTTAAGTAACTTGCTTAAGGTCACACAGCTGGGAAGTAACGAACCTGGGATTCAAACCCAGCTCTGGAGTCCACACTCTAGCCACAGTGCCATGCTGCCTCTTCTTGGCCCTTTTGGTGGGCTCTAGTGTATTTTTCCACATGTCTCCGTGGACAAGGAGACCCTAGGTCCAAGAAGCCTGTGACTCACAGGGAGGGGAGTGTGGAGAGCAGTGGAAGGAGCAGGGCTCTGGGGTCCAAGCGGGCCGGGTTTGTGTCCTGACTGTGCTGCTGATTAGCAATGAGTCCCACTCCCCGCCCCTCCCTGAGCTGCGGTCCCCTCTGCTGCACCTGTCCAGTAGTCAGGCCATTGTGGGGATTCAGTGAGATGGTGGGGATATGAGTCTGGCTCTTCAAAGCCTCACCCAGCATTGGGAGCTGGGCTTGGCGCCCTTGGGGGGCAGGAGGCCTGGGGAAATCGGCCGGGTGGCCTCAGGCAAGGCCTGTGCCACACGGGGCCTCAGCTTCCCCATCTGCAAGCCGGGAAGGAAGGCCCAGAGACAGTCCCGGAGAACCTCCGTCCTTGGGCTGGGATGGCCCATCTCAGGCTCCCACACGGCAACTCCAGTAAAGACACACTGTTAGGAAAGTAAAGGGCAGACATGGTCCAGCTTGGCCTCCACGTCACCGGCTTGGGGCTGAAGGTGACCCCCAGCAGCCAGGATTAGCCTGAACGCCTTAGCCTCTTTATGAGAGAGATGACCAGATGGCAGTTAAGCCTGTTGGGATTAAGGCTGGAGGAAGGGGGGAAGATGCCCCCGGGATAGCTTGCTGCAAGGAGGGGCACTCCCGGCCCTGACATGGCAGCGCCCAGCTCGGCGGGCCCTTGTCCCTGCAGCACATCGTGAGCTGCAGACCCCAGGGCCAGGCAGCTGCTTGGGCATGACCTCAGACAAAGGCCTTGTCCTGCTAGACCCCTGCCACCCTCGTACCACCAGGGTCGCTGGTCAGCATGGTGGGCTGCAGGATGCCAGCAGGAGTGGGAAGAAATACAGGAAGGAAGATAAAGGCCAGAGGGAGAAGCAGGACTGGTCCAGAGGCCTGCATCCTCCAGGCAGCCTGTCAGAGGGAGGAAGGGGTGTGCGGAGTGTGGAGGTCTCAGCTCTGGGCCTGCCCTGGAGGCCTGCTTCCCCGGCTGCAGGCTGATGGGGCAGCCAGAGTCACATGCGGTCTCTGTGGAGCTAGACTCCCGCCCTTGGGACTCGCTCAGTGCACTGGGGCTACGGCTGGGGCAGCGGGAGCCCAGGACCACTGCCCCTCTCTGGGATGTCAGGGCCAGAGCCTGGTTCTGTTCAAGGGGCTGGATCTAGACTGGAGGTGGCAAACTGGTGAGCAGTGGGCCCTAGTCAGCTCGCAGCCTGATTTTGTTTCATCCTTCACATTGTGGGGTTTTTTGTTAATTAGTTGCCAACGTTTAAACAGTGAATGAGTTCACATGCTAATGAATATTTCTGGCTTGTCTCAAAAGCTCAGCACATCCAGCCACGCGGGGCCTCGGCTGTCACATGGCAGCTGTCAAGGAGCTGAGAGCTGCTGTCCCCCTTGGATGGACCAGATGATCTCCAGTGGCCAGGGTCCTGACCCTTTGTGGGATCTGAGTTTGTACCCCCTGGCCTCACAGGACTGGGCACGAGCAAAAAGTCCCACATAGAGACCAGAGGCCCCCCTGGGGAGGGGTGGGGGACAAGGAGGAGAGCATTCCAGGGCGGGAGCTCCCAGAGCTGCCTCTCTGGTTTAGGGGAAGGGGAGGGAGGGGGGGAGGGAGGCAGCCCCCTGCCCTGCAGAGACCTAAACTTCAAGGTAACCCGGTGAGGACTGTCCAGGCAGAGGGCTCTGCAGGGAGTGACCAGCAGCCAGTGCTTGGGGAAGCCAGGCCTTGCTGTGTCCTTTGTCATATAGACCTAACTGTCCCACTGATGCTTCAGTCTTTCCAAACCTCAGACTGTGAAGTGGACAGGGCCCCTCAGAGGAGAAGGGGCAAACTAAAGGAAACATGCGAAGCCTTCCCACACTTCCTGGCCTGGACGCTACCTCCTCCCTCCCACTTCGAGGTCTGATGAACTCCTATTCATCCGTCAAGACCCAGCCCAGTGTCATCTTCATGAAGAAGTTCCCCTAAGTTCCTAATGCAGTTAGTTGCCCCTGTCCTGTGGCCCTAAAGCACTCTGCCCTCCCTTATTTCTGTCAAGGCAGTGGCTGCCCTGCATTGTAACTGCTTAGCTGTCTGCTCCTCCTCCAGAATTTAAGCTCCTTGAGAGATGGGGACTTTGTTCCTTTCCTAACACCCAGCACAGGCCAAATCTGGTGCCCAGTGAAAGTTTTCAGATAGATAGATAGATAGATAGAGATGGGTGGATGCTTAGTGATGGAAGACCGGATTACAAATAATATTGGTTGAAGGGAAAGATGGATGAATTGATGCCTGAACGCATGGATGGATAGAGGTTGCGTAAAAGGTGGATGTGTAGGGAGACAAAAGACTCTGGAAAGTGTGTGTGTGTGTGTGTGTGCACGCACGCGCACCATCACAGCAGCTGTGGGCTGGGAGGAGAGGTGGGGGCTACTGGAAAAACCAACAGTCGCTGTGCCATAAGTTAACCAGCCCAGGAGATGGGCAGTGCACCCATGTGACTATGGATGTGGTCAAAAAAAACACAGACACCGAGGGAAGAAAACAGTCATGGCCACATCGCGGGAATAGCAGCAGCTTGTGGTTTTGCAAACAACAAATCAATCAACCAATCAAGAATTTATTGGCAGCCCTCTGTGCACACAGCTCTCCCATGTGAGCCGACGTGCAGCCTGTGGAGAAGGGGTTCTTGTTGGTGAGGAAGCCTTGTTTAACTTGTGGCCCAAATTACCGGTGCATGCGGGTCTAAAATGTACAGAAGCTCCTCATCGTAAGCAAGGTCAATAGATATCATTTTAAACAAACTGAAACCGCAGAGAAGTCGATATTCCAAAGACTTGGATTGTTAAAAATAAAACATCTTTTTAAAAATTTAAAGCATCAGGATGAAGAATAACAGGGACTGAGACAAAGGAAAGATGCTCGACTAATATCTGCGAAGTAAAGAAATGAGTGATGCCCTGGATGGGGTCCCCTTGCTGGAGAAGACGGCGTTGCAGCCTGAGTCTATCAGACATTGTGAAGAGAAACAGACACTGGATAAGGAGTGAGGGGACCAGGGGCCCCACCTGATCCTGTCCCTTAACTTGTTTGACCCAGAGAAAGTTACTTTCCTCCTCTGGGTCTCACATTTCCTCATCAGTAAAAAAAGAGAGTTAGTCTCTAAAAAAAATTGTAAGGGCTGGATTGACAACCCTTGAGCCCCATCCATCAATGAGAGAGGTGAGGAAACGGGGGTGGCTCCCAGGGAGCAGCACACAGCCCGACTTATAGGAAATGGGGGGTAGAGGAGCATGTCGGACAATTCCATGGCGAAGCAACCAACGAAATCAGAATGTGGCAACTTCCACAGGACAAGTGACCCAGGTCCTTCAACAAATTCACATCAAGGAAAAAGGGAGGGAGAAGCCAGAGATGACAAGAGACTCGAGAGACAGATCCACAAAGCGCTCTCTCTGGACTTCGGATCCTGATCTGAACAAACCCAACCACAAAGAATAAATGAGGAGACCACTGGAGAAATTGGAACAGTGGCTGGATATTAGTTGGCATTGAGAAATTATTGCTGTTTTTCAAGGATGTAATAATGATACTGAGGTTATGGTGTTTTTTAATATCTTTCTTTTTAGAGATAAAGTATTTACAGTTGAAACGCTACAGTGTCTGAAATGTGCTTTAACCACGCGGGGTGAGGAAGGGAGTGATGGCGGTGGATGAAACAAGACTTGGGGGGTGCAGATTGGGGCCGGCGTTGGGTGAGGGGTACCTGAAAGTTCTGTACACTTGTGTCGATGTTTGCATATGCTTGAAAGTTTCCAAAAGAAATGTCTGTTTAAAGGGGAGTGTTGCCATCTCCATCTGGGCCACAGAACAAGGAGGCTGACTTGTGCTGGTGATTTGTAAGAGCGAATAAATGCGAAAACAGCTTTGCAATGTTGGTAGGAGTGGGGAGGAGGGAAGAAAAGTGACCAATGGCCAAAAGTCTTCGGGGTCTAATAACCCTGCACAAAAAGTGAGGACGGTGGGTGGGCAGCTCACTCCCACCAGGCCCCCGGATCCCACCAGCCAGCTGCGACCCTGACTGTCACTTTAGGGGCTTGTTCTCTTGGGGGCTCCTGCTCCCTCTGACAGGGGCGGAGGGCGGGGGGAGGGTGCAGGATGCACCTTGCAGAGTCTTGTTTCACCCCCACTTTGCTGAAACACAGCAGCCCTGGAAGTGGGCTGGAGGCCACTGTAGAAGGTAAACCCAAGGAATGGGCCAGCATGGCCTACTTACGATGGTGTCGCACCAGAACTCGGCCACCTCGCTGACCCGCATGGACGTCAGCAGGATTTCCCAGACCTCCAGCTTGAACATGTTCCCAATGATAATGTGCATAGGCTGGCCCACCTGCTTGCTGTCATCTATCACCGTCCGCTCCTCGTCACATTTCATGGTGCGGAAATGAAAGGTCACCTGGTCACCAAGAGAGTGGACTGCAGTCCAGACAACACCTGGCAAGGCCCAGCAGAAGCCACCCCCTGTCACTGACTCCCAGGGCTGCCCTCAGGGGTCAGCTCACCCAATCCCACTCCCAGAGCATCCCCACCCCCGCCTGGACTCCCCCAGGGACAAGGACCCCACTCCCTCCTAAAGGACCCCATCTCACAACTCGGCAGGTCAGCAAGTCCTTCCTTAAATAAGCCCTAGATCCGAGGCCACAGACCCAGCCCCTCCATCATCCAGAGAGAATTTGTGGACAAACACCACAACGCCTGAGGGCCCTTCCTTCTCACTCAATGCTTGGGGCTCCAGAAAATTCCCAAAGCCCTCCCCTCACCCCATGCTGAAGCTTAATTTGCAAAGTATCAAAAATGCCTGGTGGATGGGCACAACTCAGAGCTTCCCAGATGCCCCGGGGTTGATGATCCAGGAAGGACCTGGCTGGCCGTTTTTTGGCAAAGCTGAAAGCTGTTTGCGGGGCCACTGGGCACAGCCAGAATGCAGAAGGTCACCAAGGGCACCCCCATCTAGTCTTGGGGGTGGGCCTCACTCACCCGGGATCCGGTGATGAAGTTTGGGAGCTCCCCCGTGCCCCCGTGCAGAATGGTTTTCTTGACCCCCTCCACGTTCAGGAGCAGAGTGTCGTCCATGGTGCAGGTGGAGGGAGACGTCCAGCCCGGCTGAGATGACCTCGCTGAGAGGAGGGCCCTCGGGCTGCGCAGACCAGGCCCAGATAATCTCTACTGGGAGGGGTGTGAACGGGAGGAGGAAGGCGGGCCCAGCCCCAGGCTGCTCATCAGGGCCCTGGGGTAGTCTAGCCCTCTGCTCCCTCTACTGCTCTGCGGCTTGTGTGGCCCCTACCTGATGGCCACCATTACTGCATCACCTTTGGTTTGTCCCAGCCCAAGAAGGAATGAAGTTGGCTGGAGCTTTCTCAAAGAAGGGGGAGAGGGAGTGAGCAGGACAGAGGCTTTAGGCCAGCGAAGGGATGAGGAGGGGAGCCCTGGAGACCCCCTGCCCTGCCTGGTCTCAGTGCCAACCCTGGTCTCAGACCCTTGGCCCCTTTGGACCCCAGTCTGGGGCCCTGCAGCCTTAGCCATCCCTGCCTTCCTTCTTTGGCAGGTTTGGGGAAAGTTGAGGAACCCTCCCCCAGCCCCACTCCTGCTCCCCAACCAAGGTCTGGCTGGTGCCAGCGGCTCTTCCGTCCCGTTTGGTGGGTCTCAGTCCCATGTCTGGGACCCAGGCAGAGCTTACTCAGGACATCAGGGATGCCCTTTCTGGTCTAAAAGTGAAAAATAATGTGAAAGCCTGGTATTTGGCACCACCTTGTGGCCTGTTCAAGTTCTTCTGCCTCGGCTCCCCAGGGGTCTGAGGGTGCTGGGGGCTTCTGAGGACCACAGAACATCTCTCTTCTTGACCCCAGACCGACTTGTTACACGGAGGGGGGACACGGGACCCTGCCACAGGCAGAGACGAGAACCAGACTGAGAGCCGACAGATCTGCGTTCAAAGAGCTGATCCCACTTATTTCCTGACCTGTGGCCTTGGTGTCTCCCATCCTAACTCCATTTTCCCCGAGGAATCCGAATTTCGACCTCTCCTGCCTCCTGCTCCGGGAAGTTGAGGGGCCTCCCTGGAGCAGTGAGTAGGACCCTGAAAAGTCACACCCAAAAGTCTTGATTCCCATGAGGAGCCATCGGCACAGAGGAGGCCAAGCCTGGGCCAGCTGTCTGGCTGGAGAACCCAGATGGGGGCAGCCAAGTCACGCCCTCCAGGACCCTCCCTGAGCACACAGACCCCCCCAGGGCCCAGCTCCATCCCTCCCTGGAGGAAGGGGGGTCAGGGTAGGGGGCACAGAGGCCTTTGTCTTCCATTCCATCCTTTCTCCAACCACACGGCAATCTACAGCGGTCTGCGTGCATAGGAGGTAAGAGAGCAAATGATAAAACTACAAAGAAAATAAAAGCAATTACCTCAAAAAACAACAGGGGGCGGGGGCTGCTTCTGGGGTCCCAGCAACATTGTCTCTTCACCCAGGTGATGGGCACGTGGCTGTTTACTTTACATGTGTGCATTATACCAGACTTTACGTTTTCGGCATTTTTCTGCCAGTGATGTAATTCACAGTGGAAGAGAAAGGTCTGATCACGTCTCACACTGTTTAAAACTTTCCCACTGTGCCAACTGCTTCCCTGTGGAAAAGGGGCAGAGGCAGAACTGAGAGGTTTGGCCAACGGTGGGCGGGGGCGAGATAGGGGGATCATGACTGGAGGGGGTGTTGAAGACGATGCCAGCGGTTTCACTGCCGAGAAGAATGAGGTGCTCGGGCCACAGCCTCCAGACAGAACCCCCAACCACTCCTTGGACCCCAAACTAACCTCCTAATGGATTCATTAAAAGGCAGCTCTAACAACCCCACACCCCTCTGAGAACTCAGCAAAGGCTTCCCACTGCCCTCGGGATAAACTCTAAGCTCCTTGCCTGGTCCAGGGAGCCCTGCAGCCCCTGCCTCTTGCTCCCAGCCCCGCCCTTGCCCTCGCTCAGCCTTGGCAGGGCTCCGGATCCCAGCATGGGCCTCCGAAGATCCCTCTGTCGGAAGACGTCTTCTCCTCGCTTTGTCCCCCTGACTCCTCAGCAAAAACACTAGATGCCGAGGGCAGCCCGTGCTGACCCCAGCTCAAATGGGGTTCCTTATCCCCTGGACACCCCTGTCGCTCCCTAGCACTTCGCATTCGTGGCATTTTGCACAGTTTGATGTCGGCTTCCTCCATCACATGGACAGTTCCGTGAGTTCCAGGAAACTGGTGGACGCTTTGCTGTTGGGCAGGGAGCCCCTGGGCAGGGCGAGGCTGGAGCTCCTCCTTCTCCTCCTCCAGCCTCCTCTCCAACAGAGGCGAGGGTGGAGCTGGACCCCAAAAAGCCTCAGCCTGCAACAACTGACTGGTTCTTCCTCTTCTCAAGGAGGAACAGGAGCCCCTGCACCCACCACCCTCGGCTAGGAGCCTGCTAACCTCAGCATCCTCCATCGACCCCCGCGCTCCACTCCAGGCAGGCAGAGGGACTGCCTGCCCATTCAGGTTCCTGCCTACTCCTCTCATTGCCATGGAGACGGATCTTGTTCACCTGGTCTGCCAGTTCGGTTCTGAGGGAAGGGGGTGTGAAGCCCCAAACAGGGAGGGCCTCATCACTCATTCATTCACTCATCCATTCCTGACACTTGATGAGGCCCTGTAATCTAAGGCTAAGAATTCGGGTTTTTAAGTCAGACATCCAGGATTTACGATCCAGCTCTGGCTCTCCGTCCCATCTTGAGCAAGACACTTGACCCGCCTGAATCTCAATTCATCATCTGTAATTTGTCATAGAGTTATGGTGAGGATTAAGGGAGAATAAAGGAAAAGCACTGAGCACACCCATGTCAAGGGCTCAGCAAATATAAGCCATTGCACTGATGCCCGTGAGGTGCCTGGCACAGACAGACAATTGGGACAAGACAACCCAGTTTGAGAGACTTTGTTTCCAAGTGTCTCAGCTTCACAGAGTCCCATACTTTCAACTTCGTTTTCATAAAAATCACAACTCTTGCTTTCCCCTCATATCACGTTGGTGAAGGACCTGAATTAAATTCCCTAATTCCAAGAAAAAAATACAACTGGCACAAACAGGTTTGGGAACAAACACCTCTGATGCTTGGGAAATATCAACGCCCATCACGCATAGTTTCAGGAAACTGTTTCATGACACATATGTGTGTGTGCTGGGCGTCTTACCTGGGTGTGCTCCCCTCGAACGTGATGTTCCCTGGGCAAGAAGATCCTACACACACACACACATTCTTTGCTTGGTGAGCTCATTTTCTAGGTCTCAGCTTTAAGTGACATAATTTTTGTGTCATAACTTTCTTTGATTGATTGATTATTGGTTATTTGACTAACTAACATCTGTCTCTCCCCACACGTGGGACTTGAGTTCCGTGAGGGTAAGGAATGCGTCCGTTTGCTGACCTGGGGGCCCATTTTTAGCACAGTGCTTCCTCTATCAGACGCCAGTAGGTATTTGGAAAGACACGAGACGGGGACGCGGGGAGGGAGGAGGAGGGTTGGAGAGCCCAGGGTGACGTGGGTTGGCATGTGGGGTTAAGGTGCCTGCAGTGCCCAGGAGGAGATGGGCACAAGGGGACAGGTGCGGCTGAGGAGAGGCTACGGCACGTGGACCCTGGTCCCAGACCCACAGTTGGAATCCTTGGCCCTGCGTCATACTAACTGAGGGAGATGGGGGCCCAGCCTAAGCTCTCTGTGCCTCAGTCTCCTCGTCTGGTCTGGGCTGCACTGAGTGTCAGAAAAGTTCATAATATACAGCACTTGGGACACAAGTTCCTGCTGCACAGTGAGGGCCCCATGCATGCTCATCGCTCTCACCGTCCTGTGGGCGGTCACCGAGGCCAGACGAGTGGGTGAGATCACCCAGAGGTGAAGAAGAGGCTGAGGACAGAGCGTCAAGGAGCATCAGCGAGACCTTGGCAAGAGAGTGGCTGGGGGGCAGGGGGCGGGGAGCAGAGAACCAGGTGAGGACGGGGAGAACCAGCTACTTTGAGGTCACAAAAAAGAAGGAGGTGGGGGGGGAGATGCTTTCTAGAGGGAGGCATTCGACTCCCAGGTGTGGCCGCGCTCATTGGTGGTGGGGGGGGGGAGGGTCTGTTCCTTCTTCTAGGGTGGGTTTTCTCGTTGCAGAGTGTGGGTGGTGTTTGGGGAACACAGGAGGGCAGTGCCTTGTCTCAGGAAGGCAGAGGGTCAGGCTGGAAGTTTGAAACAAAACCTCCACGGGAACCCAGGGCTCCGAGCTCCCAGTCCCCACCCCCCCCCCCCCCCGGCTCTTTCTAACAGATCCACTGAGACCTCCAGACAGGATGCGAGGGTCCCCAGGAGCCCAGGACCGCGTCTCCGCTGGGCCCTGTCCGACCTGTGTGAACCCTTTGCAGTCCGACAAGGCGCCCCGGTGGCCTGGGGCCGAGCGTCCAGGAGGGGGCGCGGGGGCTGGGCCGGCGAGGGGCGCGGGCGGGACCCGCAGTTACAACGGAGAAGCATCTCTCCGCGCCGGGCTCGGCGGGGTCCTGAGAGATGAATGGCGACGGCTGGGCCAATCCGCGGACAGGATTCACAGCCGCGAGACCAGGGGGCCAATCGGATCCCGGGCGCGGCAGCGAGGCGGGGACGGAGCCAATCAGCTGTGAGGACAGGGCCAGGGGCGGATCCGCGCGGAGTTTCAAATCGGCCAGGGTGGGCGAGGAGCAGCTGTGCTCGGCGTCTGGTCGACGTTGGGGGCTGTTAGGTGAGTGCGGGTCGTAGTGGGGCTTCTGTTCTGAAGGGACCACGGGGTGGGGGGGAATGAGGGGCGATGGGAGAATGGCACTCTAGTTAGGATGGGCACGGCATGTGGGCGTGTGGGTATCGCAAGGTGGAAATTGGGGTGTCTGGTCAGCCGCGGGGTCCGGGCGGGAGCGCGTTGGGTCAGGGTGTTTGTGAAAGAGCCGCTGATGGTGCCCTGGCCAAGTGCTGAGGCTCGGGAGGGCCGGCCCTGACTCTGCCTCCCTCCCTGAGGCAAAAAGCGGAAAAGAGGTTGGGATGAAAAGCCGGCTGTGTTAGACGCTTGCGGCAAGGGACGGCAGGAAATGCTGACCGGCCTTGTAGGGCCTCTGCCCTCTGCTGGACCTCGCGGGCCCCCTTCCAGGAAGCATCCTGCTTCTGACTGCCAGAGCTGCCAAGTGTCCACACCCCCAGCCTGAGCCATCCACCCCACCCCATGGGCCTCCATCCCATCTCTTCCACTGTACCCAGGCACTCTGTGGAGCCTGGGAGTGGGGGATGCCTTGCTGACCTGCCTTTCCTCCCCCTTCTCAAGGTCTAGCGGACAGAACAGACTCTTGGCCAAGCAGATGGCCTCTCGGTGGCCGGGCGTGGGGGTCTCCGTGCGCCGAAGATCTCTCCAGGACCAGGAGCAGCTGGAGGAGAGTGCGGTGCTGCAGCCTGCAGTCGGCCATCCAGAGACCTCCAGCCGGGCTCTGGGCTCCCTGTGCAGACAGTTCCAAAGGAGGCTGCCCCTGAGAGCAGTCAGCCTCAACCTGGGGCCTGGCCCCTCCTGGAAACGCCTGGAAACCCCAGAGCCAGGGCAGCAGGGTCTCCAGGGTGCGGCTCGCTCAGCTAAGAACGCCTTGGGTGCCATGTCCCAGGTAATGCTGACAGTGCTAACCATCCATTTATGGAGGTGCCAACGGCTGCTGCCCTCAAGGAACCCCCAAGAATATAGACTCCATGAGGACGGGGACTTTGACGCTTCCTATTGATGTAACCCAGCACCCCAAATAGTTCTGGCACTCAACAAATAGTTGAAGGAGTGAATGAAAACAGTGTCATGGAAGAAAAGATCCTCACGGTGCAAGGTGATAAGAGCTGTATTGTGATAGGAAATTGCAAGGAAGCAGCTGATGGTGGGGGGCCCCCAAAACAAGCTCAGAGGGTGAAGGCTTCCCAGAGGAGGTGACTCCATGGAATTCACCCAGGAAAGGGGGAGCATGAGGAGTCTAAGGCAGGCGCAACAGTGTGAGCCCAGACCCAGAACGGAGGGAGGACTGGCAGGAGCTTAGTCTGGGCGTGGCCAGAGAACAGACAGTGAGATGGGGCAGAGGAGAGGCTGGTGTGCTCAAGGTGTTAGTCTCCCAAGAGTGCCTGGGAGCCCTGGGGGCCAGTGGGGAGAATTTTCAACAGGGTGGGAATTGAGTCCGATTAGCATATTAGAACTTGTTCTTTAGCTACTCCATGGAAAAGGGGTCAGAAGCAGATTCCCCCTAAGGGGGCCGGCGGCCTGGCCTTGCAGAGGACTGAGCAACTTTAAGAGCTACTCAGAAGGTAGATGTGAGAGGATTTGGTATCAGATGAGATGTGTGGGCAGGAAGATGTCACACATGTTGGGTGTGAGGTGCCTGTGGATGCATCTTCGAACCTGGAGCTGGAGATGTGGAGAGGGGTCCCCTAGAAATGACCGAGGCCAGGAGAGAGAATGGACCTCCATGGAGAGAACTGGGGGGCCGGGGGAGTCTCCTTGGTGTCTGATGGAGAAGCTGAAGATGTGGGAGAGGGAAGCTGTTGCTAGACCCTTTGCAGAAAGTTCTCTGAGCCAAACGTTAGTCCTTGTCTGGAAGGGCCCAGTGATCGTTTTAACCCCCCGGGGCTCCGAGCAGCCTGCCCACTCACCAGAGGTGACTCGGGGCTGCGCTAAGCTCTGCACTCCGGTTTGCTGAGGCAAAGACAGTCTAGCTGAGGAAGAGCCTTCACAGCCGTCCCCCAGCTGGTGCGAAAGGCCCAAGAGTTAGGGCTTGATCCTGTGGGCAATGAGGAGCCATAGAAGGGTTTTGAGCAGTTGAGTGTCATGATCAGAACTACCTTCGAGAAGGGTCTCTGCATACGAATGTGGAGGATGGACTAAAGCGAGTGAGACCAGAGTGGAGACCAACTATCTCATGGTGTCCTGGGGGGTTGGCCTGGTCTTCTGGGCCTTGCTTTTGAGTCTGTGGGTCAATCTATGTTCCAAAAGAGGGTTTGGACTTAGACAAACGCAGGCGCTGTGAGCCAGAGTGGCTCTGCTGTGACCACGGCACTCATGCCCAGGTCCATGCACAGGCCCATGGCCCTATCACACGGACTCATCCACATCCCTCAGCCTTGAGACGGAAAGCTGCCTGTATCTGTAGGATGGTGGGTGGAGAGACGGCCTGGAGACTTGGGGGAGCTCCCCTGTGGCTTGTCTGTGCTCACCTTTCCGTGTCCCTGTACAGAGAATCCAGGAGTCCTGCCAGAGTGGCACCAAGTGGCTGGTGGAAACCCAGGTGAAAGCCAGGAGGAGGAAGAGAGGGGCCCAGAAGGGCAGCAGCCCCCCAGCTCGCAGCCTGAGCCAGAGGAGCACCCGGCTGTCTGCAGCCGCCCCTGCCCATGCAACCCTGGACCCCTGCGAGAGGGAGCAGCTCAGCCTCTCAGCCCAGAGAGGCCCATGGGGCCACCCACTGCGGCGGTCCCGGAGGGAGGCTGCCTTCCGAAGCCCCTACTCCTCGACAGAGCCCCTCTGCTCCCCCAGGTAAGAGGAACAGAGTTTGCCCAAAAATACCAACTGGGCCCCAGGGGCATCTGAGCCCCTCCTGGGGCCACCTGGAGCCAGGGGCACCCTGAGCTGAGTCACATGTGTGTTCTGGCCCAGCTCTGCCCCTCCCTGGAAGGGTCCTGGGGAAGTCCTTCAGGGAGCTAATCTGTCACAGTATCACACTCACCCAAACCACCTGGTGAGCCCAAAAGCCAGTTTTGAAGGCATCTGGAGGCTGAGGCTCAGTTTCCAAGCAGGGAACGGCAGAGCACACCTGTCTACAAGATCACCTGCCCTTGACCTTGGCCTCACAGGCCTTGATCCGTCTGTTCTCTGCCAGATGCTCCAAGGCACTCTGACGTCACTTCCTGGAGTGAGGGTCTGGGGTGAGGCGTTCCCAGCCCCCACTGGTCATCTCCAGGACCCAGTGCTGGGTTGGGAGGGGCTCCCACCACAGGTTTCCAACCAGTCACTGGTACATGTGGCTTTTCCTCTGGTTCAGTGAGTCTGACAGTGATCTAGAGCCTGTGGGGACAGGAATTCAGCACCTCCAGAAATTGTCCCAAGAGCTGGATGAGGCCATTGTCGCTGAAGAGAGGTGAGTTGGCATCCCATGCTTCAAGGTGAAATGGCCAGGAGGGCCCCCGAGCCATGCCATGTTTATAGGCAGACCTCTGGTTCTAGCTCTATGACCTTGGCTCTATGTGACCTTGGCCAGCCCCTCCCCCTCTCTGAGCCTCGGTATCCTGGTCTGCAACATGAGAAGAGATGAAAAACCTAGATAGGGTGGTGATTAAGGATGTACCCTGGGCGTGCGTGGCCCCCTGGGCCTTGGGATCCCACATTTCTCCATCACCTGGAACCTCCCATGTGGCCAGGGACCTGGTTCCTGAAAGACCTGCCCGGCCCCCAAGGCCCCCCATGGCTCCTCTGTGCCCTGACCACCCATGGAATTGGGAAAAGTTCCATGGCCACTGGGAGTTCCTGGTCTGCCTGCTCAGGACGCCATCGTGCGGGCAGGGCCCGGGTCAGGAGCTGCGCTAACTTGGGGCTGTTTCCCTATTTGTACATGGCCGTGATGAGCTTTCAGGTGGGGCCCTGCCAGCTCTGACTGTATGTCAGGGGGGCCACGTTCCTTCCCACCATGTTGCCAGGTCAGGTCTCATCTAGTCCAGGCTGGGGGGGCCCCTCAGAGCCTGCAGAACACAATGGCATCTGCCCCTCCCACTTTCCCATCTCTAGTGGCGACATGACCATTTCTCTCATTCGTGACTGAGGACAGTGCCCTTCAGGTAACACCCTCTCCCAAGCATCTTTCTCAATGTCATCTTCCTCCTCCTATTTCTCTTCCTCCTCATGCATGAGCACGTACGCATATTGCGAGGCACGTTAAAGAACCAAGTCTTTTCTGGAAAAACCCACAGAGCTGATGGGCCCAGCAGAGTAGGAAGTGTGCAAGTCTTCCTACCTGCTTGGAGTCAGACTGCTGACCCACTGACCCCATCACTAACTGAGCATTCCGGGGCCCCAAGCCGCTAGACCACCTTTGGACTCCTCATTTGCGGAGAAGGCAGGCTAGGTGTTCCCACCTCCCCTGCCTTGGGGGGCATGAAGGGAGCTCTGTCTTGCAGGACACAAGCCATATCTGGCCACCATACCCTCAGCCCCAGGATCTGTGCCTCCCCATGACTTCCTGGAGGAAACCCCCTGGAGACGGCAGCGCCCCTGGGTCACACTAACAAGGACTTGACTGACAAGGGCCCAGATGGAGGTTGCTCTGGGGCCTCTGCTCTCCTGTTCCGGTCACATCTAGGTCCACCATGACATCCTGCCACCGTCCAAGAGTGACTTGGGGAGACCTCGGAGAGGGGCGGGGATTGTTCAGGCTACTCCCCTTTTGGGCTTAGGAACTCATCCCACACTTGAGCCTCACGGTTGCCTCGTTTGCAACGTGAGGCGCAGGCAGCAGAAGATATTTGAAATCTCCAAGCTGTGTCTCCAGGAGCGGGGTCTGCAGAGAATTATCGGTCATCCTGTGTCACCTGTGCCAAGGCCCTCAGGAACCCAGCTCCGCCCTGCTCCCCCATCGGAGCCCCGGGAGAAGGGATAGGAGAGCCTCCCAGGCCCTGAGACCCTGGCCGCCCGGGACCTGTTCATGCTCTCAGCACGGGGCACGGTGGGTGTGTAGGGATGGGGGTAGCACATTCACTAGCAATTTCTGCCCTTTGTAAATTATTTAAGAAATCTGCTTTATCATTTTATTAGAAAGAAACCAGTATGAGACTTTCCTAGATAATGTTGCTTTTTCATAAATAAAGACTCTCTTTCCATATTTGACGTCTCTTCTGTGTCCCCACACCACTCTGGTCTGTGGTTTGGGGCCCAGCTTTGCTCCCTCACCTCACCCTGCCCCCCGCCCCCGACTCCTGCTCCGAGCCAGCCTGCCCCCCACGCAGGGAGAACACGAACAACGGGAAAGCCAGCTCGGCTCAGCTCAGCGCGAAGCCCATTTTAAAGGCAAATAAGGTTTTTATTTAAGTGACAACGTTTGAGAGTTAAAAACCAGCTCACGTCAAAATCAAGACCAGTTGTAAAAATCTTTTAACTCCGTAATGCTGTTTTTGTCTTGTTAGAAATCTGATATTTTACATTTTCTTTTCTAACGGATTTTGTACAAGGCAGCCATGAGGAATATAATAAACCTTTTTCACCACAGAACCACCCACCACAGACAATACTGAGAGTTACACACTTAGGAACAGTCAGACCACGGACAAGATCAGACAGGCTGCCACCACGGAGTAAACGAATAGAAAAGGACAGCGGGGTCCAAGGGTGGGGGTCCCCGTGAGCGAGCCGCCCTCCTGTCCTGCCCCTCCTTGGCATCACCTGCCTCTCCTTGTCCCAATAAGGGTGGGGTCAAACTCTGATTTTCCTCCCAACCGCCCTGGTGGCCTCTCAACAAGGAGAGCCTGACCCGGGCCAGGCCTTGCAGTTTGGACTTAACCTAACTATGATTTTTTAAGTAAGTCCCCCCAGGCCCAGAAGGAGAGTAAGGAGGGAGCGGATGTTTCTTTTGGCTGAGCCAAAGAGACTAGGTTTCCAGAGCACTTGGCACCCAAACCCCCGGGGTTTGGCGGGAAAGTTGACTGTTTAAGGCGGGGTCAGCTGCAAGGCTCCTGGAAGTCAGGGTGCCCCTCCCAGGCGGGGTCACACCCAGGCTGGGTGAGAGAGTGTCCAGGCAAAACCAGTGCCACCTCTGGCCCCATTTCCACCGGCCTCAGTGTCCGGCTTTCATCTAAAAATGGCACCACGTTTGTCTGCTGGACACTTCCAGGGTGCGGGTATGGACTCCAAACGGGTAACAGTAGGGTTTAAAAACCAAGAGATCCAGCCTCCCTTCTTTCAGAGGGCCCACCCCCCAGGAATCTCTGGGATATTGGGGGGCAAACACATGTGTTTTCTGTGGCCCAGCACACAGACAGGAGGGCCACTCGCCCAAACGCACGAAGAGGCTACTCTTCTTCAAACTCTGCGGAGCCCCAGGGAGGAGTGGAGAGCTTCAGGGAAACCCAGGATGCCAGCAGAGCAGCCTCAGGATGCACCCGACCCCCAGCAGGGTGAACGCAGAGGAAGGCGGCCGGCAGGGAGCCGGGCAGGACAGCCGCCTGGTCGGCAGGACGAACATGCCAGGCGAGAACAAGGAGCTTTGGTCAGGCGGGAAGACCCGTTTCCCAGCTCCTGGGGAGCAGGCACACCGGGAGCTAGAAGGATTCTCTAGAAAACAGCCGGACTGGGGGTCACAGAACTACTCGGAGAGAGGCAGCGGCTCCCCGTCCGGAGAACAACACGACTGGGTTCTTTGTTTTTCTCCAACTGAACTGGACGGACAGCACAGAACACACCACTGGGAAAGTGCATGTTGGTCACAGGTGCCGTGAAAGCTGCACTGAACGGACGTTGTCTGAGTGGGTCACTATACAGAACCGCACACGCACACACACGGTCACACACACCAGCTAAAGCCCCTAGGGAGTCGTGTTCACAGCCTCTCACTGTACACCATCAGCATCTCAGGTGTGAGTCACCAGAGCCCCAATCCTGGGCTCTGGAAGGAAGGAGTGGTGGCCTCCCGCTGGGTCCTGCGTCCCCGCTCCGACCCCCAGAACCACAGAACCCTGCTTGCTCGGACTCCAGATTCCCCAGGGCCCCACTCTCTCTCTCCTGCTCCCAGCCTGGAGTTCTCAGAAAGGGCCCAGCGAGTCTAACTGGGGGGGGAAGAGCCCCGCACTGATTACTTCATCAGCTGCAAGTGACACATCAGTGGCCTCCAGAAAAAGGAGATAGTGGAGTTTCCAGGACTCAGACTAAGCCTGCCCGAGTTTGACTCAGGGTCTATTTTGGAAAGGATGGGGAGGATGAGGTGGCTGTGCCATACGAGCTGGTGCCTTATGGAGAGCCAGGAAGGATGAAGTGTTAAAGGAGGATGGGCCCGTGTGAGCCTCCAGGAGGCAGGACTAGAGGGGAAGCTGAGGGTGATGGCCCCACCCCAACAGCCTTGCCAGCAGCTCCGGGATTGGGTGCCGACGCAGTGCCAAAAGGGGGCAGAGGGCTGGCAGACAGGTCGGGCAGACGTGGCAGGAGCTGGCAGACTGGAGAAGACACTTTTCTGAGAGAGAGCCGGGGTGGGGGCTGGGAGTCGGACCCCTTGGGCCTCAGCAGGGTGCCCAGTTTGCCAGGCGATTCGCAGCAGCGATGCCAGCCGCCCCCATCAGCAGCCACCGTCCGGGGGGACGTTGGCCACGTGGGAGCTGCAAGAGGTAGACATTGAGCAGAAGCGACACTGAGCTGACACAGTTGCCTGCTGTTTACAGACGTCTGGGCCCTGGGGCAGCCCGGCCCCTGACACAGAGCGCTGGCTGAAAGAGCTACAACCAGCCTCGGTGACAGCCCGCGCGGACTCAGAGGCGGGCCCACGTGGCCAGGGAGCAGGGGGGAGTTCTGGAGACCAATGCCCAGGCCACGGGCTCAGCAGCAGGAGGGCCTGAGCAGGCTTTGAGGGGCCCCAGGGGAGCCAAGCCCTGCCAACCTCGGGACGACCCGGGGGAGGTCATGGGCACAAACGAAGCTGAGTGGCAGGAGGAAGGGAAGAGAATGCAACAGTTTGAGCCAAAATTACGTGAATCCCAGAACCCTGGGATCTCAGCTCTATGCCTTCCAGGAGCCATAAGGGAGAAATCGGTCTGCGCAGAGCTGGGGAGGGGGAGCCAGACCTGTCCCTCTCTGGGGATGTCTCTGTCCCTAGGACGCCAGGGTTACACATCAGTGCAAAGCGCCCCTCTCCATGGAGCAGGGGTCCCTTCATAGCCCACCTCCCCCACACACAGAGGGGCTTCCTTTGAAGGAGTGGAGCAGGAGCTGCTCCATCCGGCCCACTCAGAGCCCCTCCCAGACAGTGCGGAAGGGACAGATCACTGGACACTCCAAGGGGCTCTTAGGCCTGAAAAGCCTCCAGGCGCAGAAGCGCAGGACAGCCTAAGAGTCAAAAACTCACACGGATCTTAGCTGGGTAGACCCCCTCCAATCACATAAGGAAGGCAGGGCCCAGAGAGGGCAAGCAACCAGCTCAAGAGCTCACAGCCAGCCCAGCTAGGCCAGAGCTCAAGGCTGCAGCCTCACAGGGGAGGGCACCCAGCAGGACTCTGGGAAGAGGAACACCTGTCTGTCCTCAAGGGCCGTAGGAGAATGGTGAGGACGCTGAGGACAAGGAGGGGGAATAATGGACAGCGGCAGGAGGACAGACCATCAGCACCAGATCCCACCCCCCAAGGGCCACGGACTGACACAGCGAACATAGGATGAGCCCTGGGGACATCTCACTCCCAGAAAGTGGCCACCTTGCCATAGTAGAGCCAGGCCCAAGACGGTGACCCCGGATGTCACAGGAAGAGCGGGCACAAATGCCACTCACCCCTCCACCATACAGCCATGAAGCTGTACCTGCCAGGGCTGTTGATCCCTAGTCTGGGGGCTTCTCCCTTTAGGGCCCGCCTAGCATCGCTACCAAAGCCTCAGGAACTCAGAAAGACGGGAGACTTCGTCAAACCCTCCAGCTCCGGGCAGGCCTGCCCCCGGGACCACACAAACATCAGCCCTGACTCGGGCTTGCCATCTCAAGCTTGGGGGAGGCAGCAGCAGCTGCGCGGAGACCCCCGGACCTCACCCCCTCGCAGCCCAGGGAACCCCTCAGGGCTGGGCAGGGTCCCTCCCCACTCTGGTCGGACACTGCTGGACAGACACGGGAGGGAAAAAGCAGGAAAAGGCCTGTGTCGGGGAGAAGGCAGCCCCTCCGGTCCCCGCAGGCGGCCTGGCAGGGCCCCCCTGCTCTGCGCACAGCCCGGCCCTCAGGGCACCGACTCGAACTTGGGGGCCCCACGCGCCCAGCTGAGCGCGGGCAGGGGCCGCTCGTGGTCCTTGTCGGACTCGGGCTGGCTCTGCGCCCGCTCGGGCTTGGGGTTGGCGGGCGGGTCGGGCTGCTGCACCGACATGGTCCTGCGCAGGTGGTTGCGCTTGCGCAGGAACTCGGGCTGCGCGTGCAGGCCGAAGCTGCCCTTGCGCAGGATCATGCGCGAGTTGTTCTTCTTCGGGCGCGAGCGGTGGCTGGCCTCCAGCGCGGCCAGGTGCGCGGCGTAGCCCTCGCTCAGGAACTGCGGAGGAGACAGGCGTCAGGCCAGCCGGGCTGGGTAGGCCCCTGGTCCTGCCGCCCGAACATGGCCCTTTTCCTGGAACACGCTGCCACGGGGTCTTCAGTTTTCTGTGGAACCTCCCAGAAGTGGGGAGCTCATTACCGTGAAAGCCTCCCTACCCAGCTTTGGACAACAGAGCGCTTCTATCTGTACCCGTGGGATAGGCCAAGTTCTCCAGATTCTTGATGGGGTGAAGTTCCCATCCTGGTCACTCTCACTGAAATCCCAAAATGTAAGTCTCTTCCACCATCCAGCTTCTCGCAATGTCACTCCGTGATTGTCTGGCCCTCGCAGCTTCCCTTCTTGCCAGTCCCTCCCCCACGGTGTCCTCAGAACCTTGCTACTCAAAGTGTGGTCCATGGACCAGCAGGGTCAGCAGCATTTGGACCCTTGATGGGCAGAATCTCAGGCCCCACCCCAGGCCAGTGGAATCAGAATCTGCATTTCAACAAGATCTCCAGGTGACCCGTGTGCATGTTAATTTGAGAAGCCCTCACTTCTCAAACTAACTCTGAGCTCCCACCATCTTCTGACCCTCTGGTCACTCTGGTCACTGACCACCCCTGCTGGTCACTGTCAGACACCTTATACTCAACATGCCCCAAAAGGAGGTCATCACCTTCCTTTCAGTCTGCTCCTTCTCCAGCCTGCTTCTCAGTCCCAATAATGGCACCCCCCCACCCGGTCACCCAAGCTAGGAACTGGGGTGCCAGGCTTGGCTTGCCTTCATCCCGCACCTCTGATCTGTTCATTCTCAAATCCCACCCATCCTGCCTGGGAAATGCCTCTAAGACCCTTCGCCTTCTCTCCATCCCCCGCCCCTTCCTCTGATCCGCCTTCCACCTGCAGCCTGGGGGATGGCTCTGAATTACAAACTCACCCCCAAGACTTAGGGGACGGAGTCCCAACCTGGCAAGGCACACGGGCCACTCCAGCCACCCCATCCCTTCCTCCCACATCACACTCAGCCAGCCTGGGTCACCTGCATGTCCCAGAATAGGCATAATAGGCATGTGCTCTGTCATATGACCTTTGCTTTTGCTTCTGCTTCTGTCACAAATGCTCCTCCAACCTCAGGCCCTTTCTGGCCAATTCCTTCAAACTCCTGAAAACCAACCTTGCCCCTGAGTCCAGCTCAGCCGCATCTCTCTGGGGCCCCACAATTCTCTGTGCTCCCCATCATGCACTACAGCTCTTGCCATACTGCACTGTCATTGTCTGCCAATATTTCCATCTCCCTCACTACACTGGATGACATGACATCCAATTCCACCAGGGATCTCCCCTGCACCCAACACAGGGCCTAGTCCAAGGCAGGTGCCTGGGAGTGTTTGTTGAATGAATGAATGAATGAGCAAATGATGGAATGAACAAATAAATGATTGAATGAAGGAAGGAATGAACCATCTACTTCCCCCAACCCTTTCCCTGGCCCTCACCCCTCAGCCCCCAGCCAGGCCTCTACCCACCTGGCACTGGGTTTGGTACTTCTTGGTGGGCCGGCCCACAATGAAGATCTGGGAGGGTGGCAGGCCCAGCACGCTGTAGACAGAGATGTCCTTGGTGGAGCCATAGGCCGCGCTGATTTTGATGAAGCACTGAAACACAGGGCAGCTCATGGAGGGAGAGGGGAGGTCCAGTCGGCCCCCTTGGGAAGTCTTCCTAGGACCACCCCCCACCCCGGGAGCCCCTGCTTGGGCACCCTTCATCTGCACACTTAGACTCCAAGTCATGGGTCCGCCCTGTGTCAGGAACCAGCTGCAGCAGTGGCCTCCTCTCCCGGCCCTGACCCCGACCCCACACCCAGACCCCAGGCCTGATACAGGTCTCTCCTTGGAAAGTCATGGCCACACCGTCTGCTGACCCCGCTCCAGTGGCACTATTCATAGGTTATGGAACAATGGGGCAATGTGCTTCTTCATGGACACAGAAATTTGACTTCCCAATTTACACATCACAGGGCCAAGACCGGAGGCCACTTCTGTCTGGCCCCTGACCCTGGGCCAGCCATACCAGGCCAGACTGAGGCATGCCATGTGGCTGCTGCCTGTTGCTGACTGGTCCAACGTCCTCCCCAGAGGCCTCATCCCAGGTCAGAGAGTTGCCCAAGCTCCTCCTCGCGCCAGGTCACTTCCAGACCCTCACCCACCCCTCCAAGGGGCTCACCGTCCAGCTGCTCCTCACTCTGAGCCCCCCATCTGTGCCATCTTCTCTTCTCCCACTCACCCTCCCCCCAAGTTCACTGGAGACTTCTGTGGTCCCTGGTCTCAGTGTTCCTTTCTCCTAAGTCCCACCATCACTGGGATGACTTCCTGCCCACGTGGATAACACACCTACCCCCTCAGCCTCTGGGCCTCTTTAAGGTCAGTGGCTATCGCCTCCCAGACTGAACCCGGAACTGCCCCCTCTGAACTCTGAACGTCCACATCCCCAAGCTGACCCCGCTCCTTCCCTTCCATGCCTCTTACAGCTCCCACACCAGCTGCCTCTGGCCTCATCGACACCTGTGTTCTGTGCACATGCCCTCCTGCCTCACCTCCTCATCATCTCACCCGGGCTCCCTGTGGCATGCCTGTGCTCTCCAGCCACCACTTGGGATTCTCCGGCCTCCTCGTGCTCCTCCCACACCCACCTGGCCATGCCTCAGCCCTGGAATTTCTCCACCCTCCACCTTCTCCCTTTCTATACGCCAGCTGCTGAGAGCTGCTGGAGAAACACAGAACCACACAGCTCTGGCCCTACGTCACCTTTCTGCTCCCACCAAAAAAGTTTTCCCGATTTTACCTCCCTCCCTGAACCGCCACCCCATCCTGCAGGTGACTTTGCCTTGGATATTGAACCAATAGAAGCCTTCCTCAGCCCACTGCCCTCTCCTCGCCAGCCTTTGGCTGAGAGGAAGGAGCAGCTCACTCCTGCAACCTCAGTCCACGACCCTCCGAGCCGAGACCACCCTCTCTGCTCCCCACCCGCCTGCTTCTGCCCCTTGGGTGGGGGAGTCCCTTCCCCAGCGAGGCCATCACTGTCCAGTCTTCATCGAGTGGACGGTCCTCACTGTACCTCCTCACAAGAAGGGGACTCTCCTCCCTGACACCCGGAAGCTTCTCTCTCTTGGCCCCCTCCTGCTCTGGTCCTCTCTGGTCCCTCCGCTGCCTCCTCTTCCTGCTCTGGAGGGCCCAGCGCTGACTCTTCTCACTCCCATCTTCTGGCTTCACACACCTGCTTCACGCTGACACCCCCAGTCTCCACCTGCAGCCCAGGTGCACTGGGGCCGACGTGGCTGGTGTCCCATGGCCACCCCAGCCTCGATGTGTCCACAACTGATCTCATCTTCCTCCAGCGGGTCCTCCTCTGTGTCCCCCTCATTTCATTCACTCGTTCATTCTACTAACATTTACTGAGTGCCTACTGTGTGCCATCATTGTCCCAGATGCTGGAGATACATCAGTGACAAAGCAGACACAGACTCGGCCTCCATGGAGGCCACGGTCAGGTCAGTAGCACCTCAGTCCCTTCTGGTCATCCAAGACAGACATCTGAGAGCTCCTCACTGCTCCATCCAACCATCACTGAGAACTGACGATTCCACCTCCTGATTCCCCTGCCTGTGCAAGCCTTTCTCTCCATCCCTCGGCCACTGCCTGGATTCTGGTCTTCTGTCTCTTGCTTGGGCAACAGCCTCCTAACTAGCCCCCTGCCTCTCATTTCTCCCGCCACCATGTTCTCCACACAACCGCCAGAGGGACCTTTCTACAACGCAAATTAGACACTGCCACTTCCCTGCTTTAAGCTCCTCCATGGCTCCCCATTGCCCTCAGCAGAGAGTTCATGGTCTTGGGCTGGTTTCCAAGGTTTTCAAGGCCTGCCAAGCCCAGGTCCTTGATGACCCCTGGGGCCTCAGCTCTCCCACTTGACCAGGTCTGACACTTGACACCCCCATCCTGACACCTGCAGCTCTAAGACCATCCCAGGCTCTTTCCTGCCTCAGTGCTTTTGCATATGTTGTTTCTGCATCCACCTGACAAACTTATACTCATGCTTCAAGACTCAGCTCAGAAGTTACCACCTCCTAGAAGCCTTCCCCGGCCTCCCCACTCCTTTCCCCACTACTTGCCAATAGGGACTTTTCTTACTACCCACCAGTACATTGTCAATCTGCATGTCTGTCTTCCTCTAGATCAGGGATTGGCAGACGTTTGTTGTGAGAGAACAGGTAGTAAATATTTTAGGCTTTGCACTCTGCCACAACTACTCGACTGCTCCCGTGTAGCCCCAAAGCAGCCACAGACTACACGTGAGCAAGTCGGCAGAGCTGTGTTCCAATAAAACTTTATTTATGGACACAGAAATTTGAGTTTCATATAATTTTCATGTCCTAAAACATTATTCTTGTTTTGATTTTCCCCCCAATGATTGAAAAGTATAAAAACCATCCTTAGCTCGCAGGTCATAAAAACAGGCTGTGGGGTTAGCCTGTGGGCTGTAGTTTGTCAACCTCTGTTCTAGCTCAGTGGTTCTCTAAATTGTGTAAGCATGAGCATCCTCTGGAGGGTTTGTTAAAACACAGATTGCTGGGCCCTGTCCCCAGAGTTTCTGATTCTGTAGGCTGGGGGCGGGGCAGAGAATCTGCATTTCTAATGAGCTCCCAGGGGCACGGTGCTGCGGGTCCCGGGGACACGGGGTGAGACCCACACACAGCTCTAGGTCAAAGCTGCTGCGGAGAGCACGTCCCACGTTCTGTTTATGTGGCCCCAACACCGAGGACAGGGCAAGGGCAGGAGGCACTTAGCGGACTGCTGAATCAACAACCAGACACAGAGACAAGAGTTCAGGCTTCAGGGTGAGGAGATGAAGGATGAAAGTCTGATGCTGAGATCTTGGGCAAGCCCCGAGCTTCCCTGAGCCTGACCTTCCCCATCTGGCAGAGAGGATAACAATACCCACCTGCAGGGCTGTCAAAGGACCCAGTGAGATCCAGGGAACGTGCTTTGCAAAGTGGGCATCGGCTTGCACAATGGGAGGATGCGGAGTAAATGGATGAGGCCCCTTGAGGCTGATAGAGGAGGTGGAGGAGGAGCAGGAGGAGGAGGAGCGAGGAGGTCTCATCTCTCAGCCCGCCCCTGGCCGAAGCCCCAGCCCGGGCCGGGCACTCACCTCCTGCATGAGGTTGCGGAGGAAGATTGCCTTCTGCCGCAGCGGGTCGTGCACCAGCCCGTCCGAGAAGAAGATCATGCCCTGTGGGAAGTTGTGCTGGGACAGCCACGACACCACCCGCTGCTTCTGCATGTCCGGCCGCCCCGTGATGTACAGGATCATGTAGCCCAGGTCCTGCCAGTGCCTGGCGAGATGGCATTGCAGGCTCCAGCCCGGCCCCAGCCCCGTGCAGGCCACCCGCTGCCCGGTGGCCTGCCCCGTCTGCTGCCCCCCGAGAAGCCAGAGGGGCTGTTGCAAGGAGCACTACGGAAACAAGGGGGACCTGGAAACGCAGTCTCCCGGTTGAGCCCACGAGCCTGGACATCTCTCCTGGATGACGCGCAGGCACCGCAGGCCCACAACAAAACTGATCCCCGCTGTTGCCCCCTCTGCTCATGTCCCCTCCTCCAGGATGCCACCATCGTCACTCTGGAGCCAGAGACAAGCCGCCTTCAATTCCTCCCTTCTCCCTGTGTCTCCTCCTCGCTCCTCCATCAGTGAGCGAGCCTTTCATTCTTCCAGCAGGATCTTTGCTCCAGCCTCTCACTGTCGCCCACTCCTCTCCTTAGCTCGGGCCCCGCCTCTCACCTGGGAAGCCTCTTTCCCTCCAGTCCCCCTGCTCCAGTCCAACCTGTGCAAATGTGGCAGGCTACTTAACCCCCCAGGACTTCAGTTTCCCCACCTGCAAAATGGGGACAATAGTAACAACGACCATATAGCATTGTCCTAAGGATGAAGCGAATTAACCCCCAACGTGCCTGGCACGGTGTGCGTGCTATGGTGACTTTATTATATCCTTGCTACTGTTTCCATGGCGATTTCTGGAAATCACAAATCTAACCCCGCTACTCCTTTGGCCATTCCTGGCTCCCCCGTGCTCTGAGGTCACAAGTCCTCTCTTCACTAGTGACCCTCCCTGTTCTGCCCTTAGCCTGGCATCTCCCCAGCCACACGGAGCTGCTTTGCTGCCCTGGACGAGCCCTGTGGTCCTCTGCTGCAGACGCTTCTCCTGGACAGCCTTCACGCCTCCATCTCCCTATGTTCCTGTCCTCCATCCTTCCAGGCCCTCTCCACCAGGAAGCCCTCCCTGCTTCCCCAGCAGAATCAGCCTCTCCCTTCTTACAGCACAACAGAAAAGTGCTCTTGGTTGACTTCACGTGGAATCCTGGCTGCAAGATGTCAGGTGCACCCAGACCCATTTGGGGGCTTTTGTGGCCCTAGCCACCAACTGGCTACCATAGGTTGGGGGTTTCTAAACCTGGAAGATGATCTGAGAGATTTGGGGAGGTTTTGTAAGAATGTACAGTCTCCGCTGTCACCCTGGGGGTTCTGGTTAGTTCTGCAGGGGGGCCCAGGGATCCGTGATTATAAAAAGCAGCTTCTGTGACTAGCACAGTTTGGTGAGCTTTGCGGGGGCCCCAGGAGCCCACGTGAAGGAGGTGAGAGCACCGCGTGGACCCCCAGAGAGGAAGGACCACAGCCTCCCCTTCCCAGCTGTGGGAGGGGATGCTAAGGCAGGAGGGGTTTGGAGAAGGTGTCCAATGGGAATAAATGACCCAACCTTACAAGGGGGAGGTTGACCCCTGAGATGGGCTTGAGCCTGTTCCCATGGGGCCAGGGGCATCATGAGGTCGGGAGTCTCCGAGGAGCCCCTGAGCCAGCTGGTGTTCTCTCCCCAAAGCCACCACTGCTACTGGGGTGAGGCAGGGCAGCCCTCTCCCCAACCCCCAGAACTCCCAGGGCCCGGGATCGGTTCTGATCACTTGGAATCCTGGATCACAGTTTCTCACAGCCCTGACTTGTTTCCCCACTGGACTGTGGATTTCCTCCGACCAGGAGCTCCCTCTGCATCAGGACCCAGCATAGAGCCTGGCTCAGGAAAGGGCAGGGGGAGGCAGGGAGCCAGGCAGGGAGGAAGGCACTAAAGTGGCACCTCTTTTGCTTTTCTATTGGCAAAATCCATCCACACCCCTGGTAGTGATACAACAGCCCTGGGGGGCTGCGTGTCCAACCACACCTCCTAATCTGGCCTCCAAAATCCAAGTGCCCTGAACTTGTTCCACCTGGTCCCCACCCATGCTCTGCTTGTCCTTGTCCTTGCCACCCTGCGTCCTCCTGGGCCTATCAAAATCAGTTTTGTAGTTTCTTCTTTTTGCATTTCTGCATTTGCTAATGTTTGTACAATGGCAAGGATGGCTTTTGTAAAATAAAAATATATACACATTCGTCCTTCAAGGGCTCTCTCAAATGCCACCTCTCCCAGGAAGCCTGCTCTGCTTTCTCCAATCAGCCGTAATAGCTCCCATCTCTCAGTGAGCACTATGTGTTAGCAAGTCTTGAAAGACAGCCCCCAGTGAGCCACGTGTCCCAGTGTCCACACCCTTCTGTGGTCCCTTCCTCCTGAATCTGGGCTGATCCTGTGACTAGCTCAGAACCAACAGAACACAGAGGAATGGACACTGCGACTCCAAGGCTGGGTCATAAGAAGCCTATGGCTTCCATCGAGGTCTCCAGGACCCAGAGGAAGCCAGCTGTCCTGGGGGGAAGCAGGTGCCACGTACAAAGTCTGACTAGTCTGAGATGCCATGTGGTGAGGAAGCGCAGGCTGCTCACAAGGAGCACCACGTGGAGAGAGAGAAAGAGAGAGCCCAGCCGAGGAGCGAGATACATGAGTTCAGAAGCCCTTGAATATTCAGCCCAGCGGAGCCTTCAGATGACCCCAAGCCCAGACCACCAACTGGCTGCAATCGCTGGAGGGAGCCCACGTGACAACCTCCCAGCAGAGCCCAGTCCATGCACAGATCCACAAGACAGAGTAATAAAGTATTGTCTTAAGCTGCTAAGATTGGAGCCACTTGTTACACAGCGATGGGGAGTCGGAACACAGATTCTATCCTCATTGGGATCAGAACGCTCAGACAGTTAGAATAAATGGAGGAAGGAAAGCAGGGAGGGAGGGTCTGAGGTCTAGAAAGCAGCAGGGCTTTCTCAAGGACCCTCAGTAAATTATTGCTGGAGGGGAAGCCAGGACTTCCCGGCTCCCGACCTGGAGACCAGTGGACTTCCTGGAGGAAATCAGAAAAAACACGCCCATCTGCCCCAGGGCTCTGCCCAGTGAGACATGTCCCTTGCATGGAGGTAGCACTCACCGGACAACGTCCACTGCCCCCGGCCGGACCTTGGGGTCACTTCCCATGATAGACACACTGGCGGCGAAGGACCCGTCGATGCTGAACACCACGCACTCCATGCCCCGGGGCAGCACCGTGAGGTAGCTCATGGCAAAGCTCTGGTCGCCCCTGAAAGGGACCCACCTGTGTCAGCCCTGCACTCAGGGTCAGCCGTCGGCCGGAGGCCCGAGGTCCACCAGTGGCCAGGGGCAGAGCTCAGTCTGGGGCAGGGTCAGAGAAAATCCAGGCGGCATCCCATGACGTCACACCTGGTGACCTCGTCCTTTTTTCCTCTCTCCAGACAGACAGGGATGGGGCCCAAAAGAGAGCGCCCGAGGACTCCCTCTTCTGGACAGGCCTGGCTGGAAGGGCCATAGAAATGTGAACCTGCCATGAGAACGTCCCCTGGGTCTTACCTGACGACCATCTTCACGGGGTAGACCCCGACCCCCAGGCGCCGGGGCCGCGGCACGCTGTATGTGATCCGGCCGCTATTGTTGGTGATCTCAGTGTCCAGGTGCACCCAGCGGCCCGAGGCCGGCTCTGCCATCACCAGGATGTCCACCTGCAGGCAGCCAGGGGGCCAGGGGACTCAGTGAAGGCTGGGGGGCTGCAGGCTTGGCTTAGGGGCTGGGCTGGGGAACAAGGGCTGGGGCCCTGCCTGCTGCTGTTTCCTGGCTCCCACCACCCTCTCTCTCCCTCTCTCCACTGCAGCCACACTGGCTTCTCATTACTCCTCAGATGCACCAAGATCATCCCTCACTCCTTGCTCGCCCTCCCTGACCTGCCCCGGCAGGGGGAGTATCTCTCTGCCCCCTGCTCCCACCGGCCCAGCCTGCCCTCCCTCAGCCCTTGCCCCACATACCACGTGGTACCCTGAGGCACCTGGTGTGTGAGGGGCCAGCCGAGGAGACCCAGCCTGCATACCTTCTCTCCAGTCAGAGCCACCATGTCGAGGGGCCCGTACATGAAGCGCCCCACCAGGACCTGGGGGCCATCCTCAGCAGCAATCACGTCATTGGCCCGGTGGTTAGCAGTGACGTTCTGGAAGGACAGAAACCAGCTCAACCTTGGAAGAGGGGCTTGACCTCCCTTTTTCATTACATCGTCCTTAGGATTGGCTGGAGGGATGTGGACCTGCTGAATCACGCCTTCCTTTTCATTTCTCTTAGAGTTTCTGAGATGTGTTCCCAGGGAACCCACGAGGAAAACAGACGCTCCGACCCTCACGCTGTGTCCAAGCAGCACTGGGGCTCCTGAAGGTGAGCATTCTCTGCCCCTGATCCTCCCCCGCAGCCCTGGGGTACCAGCCAGTCCTCACAGCCTGCCCTCCCTCCAGTTTCCTAGGCTGGAAACCACCCGGTCACATCACAGCTCACATCCAACAGCCGTTTACCATCCGTCTTTCCTGAGTGGGAGATTTCCCATGTACGAGAGTAGAGAGAATGGTGTAAGGCAGTCCCGTGTGCCTGACCCCAGCTCCAGAATGGCAGAACACCCCCCTCTCCCAACCCTGATGCCAGATCACTCTGGAGCAATCCTGGACATTGCATCATTTTGCCTGTAACCATCCCAACATCCCCATCCTTCTTCACTCTGGTTCCAATTTAGCCCACAGCTCAAAGGCCTGCATTGGCCCAGCCGCCCCCCACTCCCAACCTGGCTTCAAGACCCGAACCCCACAACAAGGAGGCCCTTCCTGTACAGAACGGCATACGTGGGGCCTCTGCCCACACCTGCATGACCTCTCGCTTGGGTCATGGGCTCTGCTAACAGCTTCTCAATGGAGCTCCTTATTCAAAAACAGACCCTGTGGCAGATCCATCGTCTTTACAAAGCACAGACCTGTTAATACCCAGCACCCTCCAGATGAAGGCCAGATGCTGGGCTCAGGGTCAAAGCCTTGCCTTTAGTCTCTCCTGCTGCCCCCTTCTCAGCCCCTCTGGTTCTTGCAGGCCAGGCTGTGCGGGGCCTCCAGGCCTTTGCTCACACTGGTCCCCCTACCCTACATGCCATCCCTGACCTTCTGCCTCCACACTCCAGTTCATCCACTATGACCCGACAACTTTGTCCCCTCCAACTCCCCAAAGATGGTGTCTGCCTCCTCTCAGTTCCCACGGTATTTTAGTTCCATTCAACAAACATCTGCAGCCAGCTCATCTGCACCGGTCCTGGGGATGCAGAGAGGAACCAGCCATGGACCGAGACCTGGAGACAGTCAAGCGTGGGACACAGGCCCCTTACAAGAACACTGCAGAGGGCAGAGTTGATTCGTGGAAATCAGCGCATGGGAAGATGCTCCACATCACTAGTCATCAGGAAAATGCAAATCAAAACCACCGTGAGATACACCGCACACCACTCGGGGGACTGGATCAAAGAGACAGAGCTGGTGAGGACGTGGAGCGACTGGAACCCTCATACACTGCTGGTGGGAATGCAAAATGGTGCAGCTGCTTTAGAAAAATCCGGCAGCTCCCCAAGTAATTACACCAGAGCTACCATTGGATCCAGCAATCCCACTCCTAGGGACATACCCAAGAGAAATGAAAACATAGTCCACACAAAATTTCTGCACCAGTATTTACAGCAGCATATTCCTAACAGACAAAAGGTGGAAACGACCCAAATGTCCAACAGCTGATGACTGGATAAACAAATGTGGCATGTCCACACAACGGAATATTATTCAGCCGTAAAAAGGAACAAAGTACTGACACATGCTGCAACATGGATGAACCTTGAAAACATCACACTAAGTGAATGAAGCCAGACACAGAAGACAGCATCGTTCGTTATATGAAATGTCCAGAATGCGCAACTTGATCGAGACAGGAGGTAGACCACTGATTGTTTAGGGCTGGAGGGATGGGGGAGAGGGATGGTAATTAAAGAATAAGGAGTCTTTTTGAGATGATGAAAATGTGTTAAAATTGACTGTGGTGATGGTTGCACGCATCTGTGTATACACTAAAATCCTCTGAATTATATACTTTAAGTGAGTGAATTGTATAAAATGTAGTTATATCTCAATAAATATGTTTACAAAAAAAGAATTAATTCATGGAGCAATGATCACCTTCTACCTTTCAGGACTGTTCTTGGGGTCCATGTCTGATGCTCCCATCAGACTAGAAGTGCCCACCAGAGCAGTGGCTGTGTCTGTAAATCCCTATGCTCCACCCCCTAGGCAGAGGGCCTGGGACACAGCGGGCACTGAGGATTGTTTGCTGAGTAAATAAATGAATGTATGCATACCGAACTGCTATTCATACTTCAATACCTTACAAAATTGACTCTTTTCAAGGAGTTAGGGAAGCGCTGCATGGCCTGCCCTGACAATTCTTCTCTCTATTTTCTTCCTAATCTGTGCCTCCCTCTGTCATGGCAAATACCACACCAGGTGAATCAGACTATGAGCCCCATGGCTGTGGGCAGGACTCTCTGATGCACATCCACATCCACAGAGGCCTGGCGTATAGCAATTGATCCTCAGCATGCCCAGTGCCCTGGACCCCCAGCCGTGGTGCTCCCGGGAAGCCAGGCCACTGGGAACCAGCTCCCCATCTCACAGCCCCCAGCCCCGCCCCACGGCGCCATGGCCCTCATCGAAGCCTGAATCCCGGCCTGTGTGAGCAGTGAGCTCTGAGGGGTAAATGAAGGCCTGACCTGCTGGGTGGACACCCAAGCCCCCAGGGGCAGCCCCACCCCCTGAGGCCACAGTCCCAACCCGTATGTGACCCCAGCCTGCACATACCCGCAGCTTGACCTGGGTCCTCTTGCGAAGCCACTTCTCACGGGGGTTAGCGGGGCTCAGTGCCGCGGGATCCAAGCCAGCGCTCTCCTTGATGTTCGCGCTCTCGTAGCGCATCACCTGACAGCGGAGCAGGGCCAGGCCAGCTCGACCCCCTCCCTCCTGCCCAGGGTGTCAGGGCCCACCAGCCTGTGGCCAGCCAGGCCCTCCCCCAGGCCTCCCCACCTCCCAGCCTGGAAACCTCAGGAGGCTGGAGGCCCCAGGACCCATCTCCCTGCCTGCCTGTCCTGAGACACTCTGGCCCGGCTGCAGCCTCTGCCCTCCAGGCCCCCGCTGACCACCACAGACGGGGAGGGGCTGCAGGCTGGACCAACACCAATGGCCAAGGGTTTAATCAATCACATTTACGTGATGAAGCCTCCACAAAACCCCAAAAGGACATGGTTGGGAGAGCTTCCGGGCTGGTGACCACGTGGAGATGTGGGGAGAGGGGTGCCCTCGGGGGGTGGAGGGCAGGGGGTGGGAGCTCGACTCCTGTCCCCAGACCTCGCCCGAGGCATCTTCCATCTGGCTGTGCCTGAGTCATATTCTTTGTAGTAAACCGGTAATCTAGTGAGCAAACTGTTTCTCTGAGTTCCGTGAGCCACTCTAGCAAAGTAATCGAGCCCACAGAGGGGGTCACAGGAACCTCCGATCTATAGTCAGTCGGTGAGAAGCCCAGGTGACAACCTAGACATGCAATTAGCATCTGACAGGGGCGGGTAGTGGGCAGAGTTGTGGGTCTGAGCCCTCACCCTGTGGAACCTGACGCTCTCTCCAGGTGGACAGTGTCAGAACTGAGCTGAACTGCAGGACACCCAGCTGATGCCGGAGAACTGCTTGGTGGGGGGAAACCCACACCCTGGAACTTGTGTCACAATCAGAGTATTGTACCCGACACTGGCTTTACATGCCATCCGAGCTCTGATGACCCCACATTTCTCTCTCTAAGCCTGACGCCCTCCCTAAGCTCTGGACTTGACTCACCTTCCTTCCCAACATCCAACAGGCACCTCACACCTCCCAGGTCTGGACCCAAGACTCGGCGTCCCCCAGCCCACCCCAGCGCTGCTCGTCCCCAACCCTAGGGTGTGGCACCACCGCAGCTACGCAAGTGGAAAGCGGGCCCGTTGGATTCTCCTCTTTCCCTCACAGCCCAGACATCAGCAAGTCTGGTCACCACAACTCAAATCCAGCTGCTCCTCAGCACGCCCACCACCAGCAGCCTAGGCCACGCCACCATCTAGAAGTTGGTTCCTATAGTTGCCTCATAACAGGCCTCGTGCTTCTAAAAATGCAAGTCAGTTGATATCTCTCCTTTGCTCAAAACCCTGCAGCGGCTTCTCATTGGACCCAGCACAAAATCAAACTCCTGACCTTGGCCATCGAGGCCACAGGTGATACGAACCCACCCACCTCCCAGCCGCCTTCCCCCAGAGCCCCCTCAGCCACTGCCTCTCTGCTGCCCCTGCTGTGTCACAGCTGAGGACACTGAGACCCATAGGGGGACATGCATTTATTACTCCAGCCTCCAAGCTGAAACCTGGGTACATTCTCCCATGTAGTTTCCATTTAATTTTCTAGAAAGTACTATGTCATTAGCCAGAAGCCAGTGTTCTTTATAAAACCCACTGTCTGAGTGTGTCACCCCCCAATTGGCTAAATGCTCCAATGCCCAATGTGGCCTGCAAGGTAGGCCTCTTCTCCAGACATAGAGGGATGGGGCCCTCCAGAGGTGCCCTTTGGGGACGCCCAGGAAGGGACGGCATTACCTGTCTCAGGATGAAGGCCACCACATCCGTGGACTCCCAGTAGCTGGCGTGGAAGAGGTGGGGCAGGGCCACCGTGGGGAAGGCCGTGAGGACATCCGGGCAGTACAGGGCGTAGTCGATGCGCTTGGCACCCCACCACTTGGCCGTGACTGCAGGTCCGAGAGGGAGGAGGGGACAAAGTGGACTGCCTGGGGCCTCGACCCAAGGGGCAGTGTGGGACCCACTGCACAGACCCAGGGTGGATGGGTCACTCGGGGCACAAGTTTGGGGCCAGAGAGCTCAGCTCAAAGTGAGCTCTGGGGAATACACTGCTCCTCCTCCCACCTCCTCACGACGCCCCAACCCCGTCGCCCACCCGCCCCTCCTCTGGGACGTGTGCTACAAACTGGTCCCAGGAGTGGGGACCCGTGGAGATGTCCACTGTCTCCCCCCATGCCACTGGTCAGCAGGGATTCCCAGTGGGAAAACTAAACGTTGGGATTAGAGCTCTGGCTGAGGTCAGAGCTCAGTCTATGCCTCGAGAGGTCGTGGCTCAGGCCACAGTCAGAGGTCAGGGCCTTGTCCAGGGTCAGAGGTCAAAGTTCTCTCTGAGGTCAGAGTTCAGTCCAGATTGTCATTACGCCCTCTCCTCTGCCCTCCGCAGCCCTGGCGGTGGACCAGTGGCCACCCGGAGGACGGTCCCTCTCCCTCTAATCCAGGCAGGGCCCCCAGAGACCCTCACTCACTTCGGGAGGCGCCCACAGGGGCCAGACTGTCCGAGGACTCTGAGCTGTCGCTGCGGGAGCTGCCCTGGCTCATCCTCCGTCCCAGGCGCCGGGACCCAGGGGCCTGAGCGGGCGAGGCAGGAGCGTCCAGAAGCGGGGGGTTGCCTCGGGCGCTGCCCTCCAGGAAGAGGGGACTGTGGGTGTGCAGGACATCGGCTGGAGGGGGAGTTTCACGGTCAGGGCACAGAAGGGTGTCTCCGAGAAGCCACCCCCGCCGTGCTAGCCCCACGCCAGGCAGGAGGCCGTGCTCCGAGAACCCAGCCCTGGTCCTGCTCCCAACAGGCAGCCTGCACCTGTCACCCTCCGGGGCCTACCGAGACTCCGTTATCGCACCTCGTTGGGCTTCACCTCTTCTAACTTGTGGGCTATGCCAGAACGAGCCGGGGTCCCAACCATCCCCCCACCCCCTGCTGCCCCCAAAAGCACCAGCCGAGGTCCCGGGGTGACCCATAACCATGTGCTCTCGTATCAGACTCCTCTCCTGAGCCACACGGGACTGGTTGAGCCTGGGAGTGGATGGGGCTCCAGCCTGGAGCCAGAGAGCCCTCCGTGACCAGAGAGGGACACATGTTAGGGCGGCGCAGGGAGCTTACAGCACCTCTTCCATCCACGGGAGCTCCTGACGAAGCAGGACTTTGGAAACTGAGCTCCCTCTGAAACAGGGCTGGTTCTTAAGCCTGAATGCGCCACATGCACAGCACTCCCCTCACAGTCCGGCCCAAACCCTGGAACAGGCTCTGGCTAAACCTCCTCAACGGGGAACGGAGCCCATCTCCCCGCCCCTGACTGTCCACCGCAGGCCTCCCCTTGACCTCCCCCAAGTCCACACCCTGCTCACCCCCCCTGAGCCCCAGAGGCCACTGAGGTTCCCCAAACCCACCTGCCTTTGCTGCTGCCATTCCCTCCACCTAGAAGATGTCCCCAAAGCCCATCCTCCAGCTGTTTTTCACCTGCCCAAACACCTTGGCCAAAGGCCCCCTCTTCCATGAAGCCCACCAGGATGAGACCCTCCCTGCTCTACACCTCCAGAGTCCAGGCTGGGCACCGGGGAAGAGCACTCAGCATGGAGCCCTGGACTCTCAGCCAGGGCCAACAGCACAAGTACTATGCTGGCCTCAGTCCCAGGAGCTTGGCCAGGAGCTTGCTGGGGGCAGAGCCTGAGTCTCCGAGCCCCAAGATGCCTCCTACAGAGCAGGGGCTCGCACAGGCTGGCTACGAGGAAGGCAGGTGAGTTGGCTGTTTTCCTGTTCTCTTCCCCCAAGGGCACACAGAGCCTGCTCAGCCGAGACTAGTCACTCCAGCTGCTGACAGCTTGGAGGGCTGGACCAGAGAGGGTGGTCCTGGAGTACCACATGGCTGGGGCCCAGCCTCCAGCTCAGCATACTCTCTCACACCCCCAAGGGCCTACCGAGGAGGAGGGACTGTCCATCGCCCAGGGGGAACCTCTGGTAGCGGGGCACGCTGACCGGTGGCACCAGGTGGAACTTGGGCTCCAACAAGGGCTCAAGCCTCGAGGCAGAGGGGTCTGCACAGTGGAAGAAGCTGTAGACCTGGCTGCAGGCAGGACGCACCTGGAAACCTGCAGTGGGAGGAGACAGGGAGGAAGCCCCTTACTAGAACCTGCTCCCATTGGCCTCGGAGGCTCCCCTGAGTGCTGTTTTCCATAGCCTCCTCCTCTGCTCAAGAACCTGCCATGGCTCCCTGCTACCAACAGGATCAAAGCCATTCTGTTCAGTCGGGCACGCAAGGCCTTGCCACTCTGCCCCGCCTGGGAGGGGCACTTCAGGTGCCCAGCACTGCAGCACCTCCCCCCAGGCTGCTGCCTTCCTTTCTCTGTGCCTTTGCTCAAGCCGTTTCCTCCTGCTAGCAGGCCCTCCCTCCACTATTTCTAGTGGTGAAACTCCTTGAAATTCTTCCGGCTTTCTCTTAGCTGCTCCTTGATCTATGAAGCCAACCCAGGTCCTGCAGGCAGGATCAGCTGCCCCTTCACCCGGCCCCAGCTCCATTCCCGGGCCCGGCGATAAATGGAGCTCGTGGTCACCAGAGCTGGTGGTGCACTTCTCTCTTTGACCAGCAAGTGTCTCCACTGAGGCCTCCAATGCATCAGTGCACCTCCCTGTCCCTTCACGTCAGGGAACTGGATGGTCCAGCGTCCGGGGAGCCCTGGGGTCCCTGAGCAACATTAAAGGCGGCTGTGGGGTTCTTCCTCCTCTCCCCACTTCAAGCAGAGCCCCTCCCTTTAACTGTTCCATACTGCAGTGTGTTGGTAAGCTTTGGTGCAGAAGAAGCTTCAGCAGCCCTACTCTGTTGGTCTCCAGGGTGCCCCTAGCCTCTCATGTCCTCAGCATCCTTGCTTACCCAGCTGAGGTGCAAACCATCCCAGTGTGTATTTTAGAGGAGTGGGAGAGGCATTCAAGGCTGCAGGTACTGCGTGAGCAAAGGCACTGAGGTGGGCTCAGGTCTATGCAGGAGTCAGTAAGAGGACCTGACTGCAGGGGGTCTGCCTGGCACTGGGGGAGGAGGGGGTGCAGTGAAATAGGGTAAACAGTTATGATTTCTCTTCCCATAGGGCATGACAACCAGACAATGGGACCACAAATCAGCCCAGGGCATGTGACAGGGACCGTGAAAGCCACCAGGGGCTGCCTCACCTCTGCCCCATCTGAGGAACTGCCCCGCTCTCCCTCCCCTCCCCCTCCTTCTTAGTCCTCTCCTCTCTCTATCTATCCCGACTCCATGACCCTTCTCACCGCTGCCCCCCAGCCCCACTCTCCCCGATTTGAGGCCCTGGCATAGTGGCCGAGTGACACAAAGGCATCCCAGGCCCAGCCTGCCACACACCCACCGTCCAGCCCAGGCAGCACTGTCCTCCGCATGGCCAGGACCAGGCCCAGGGGCGAGCCAAAGAGGAAGAAGTCCGACACATCGAAGTCCAAGCGGCCCAGGCTGCCCTCGGGGAGCTGGGGCCCCCCCGCTGCCGGGGCCTCAGCCTCATCCTTCAGCACGCTCGAGTGGATGCTGTCGCAGGGAGGAAGACACAGGAGTGCGGGTTAGGGGAGCCTGAGGACGTGGGAGCATCACGTAGCAGGACAGCCCCTCACCTCTGGGGAGCGCTCAGAACCGGCGTCCACGAGCTGGACACCATCAACATGAGCTAGCGGTCAGCTCAGCACTGGCCACCGAGGCTTGGCTCAGGCAGGGGTCAGCCAACTTTTTCTTTAAAGGGCCAGATGGTAAATACTTTAGACTTTGGGGGCCACATGGTCCCCATCGAATCGACTTAATGCTGCCAGTGTAGCACGCAGGCAGCCACAGACGATACTTGAACTAACACGCGTGGCCATGATCCAGTAAAACTTTATTTACTGAAATATGCTGAGAACATGAGGACACCCAAGCATCCTACGGGCTGGCGGGCCTGCCCCATTGTGCTGGTTTGGGGATAGTCATGCTGAACTCCCGTACTGTCTAGCAGAGCAGCCCAGCCTGGCCAATATATGACCAGCTGGATGATGTCGGTCCTGCAAGGTTTACGGCTCTCATTGTAACTCATGTTCCAGGCAACCCGCAGACACAGAGGCGCAGCTTGGCCTTCCCTCCCCTCCAGCCTGCAGATGAAGCAGAGCTTAAAAAGGAAAACACGAGACACACACAATTCCAACTATTCCCATCGCAGGCATCATCGTCCCAAAGAGTCCAAGTGGATGACGTTTAGCCACACACCCAGAGAGGGCAGGAAAACGGGGCCCCTTCTGACCTCCTAGCTGGCATTTAGGTGTAGCTCAGAGTCTAAGAGAATCCAGTGCGATCGCAGGACCCATGAATCAATTAACTGAAGGCAAATTCACCAAAAATACTCAAGTTGGAGGAGAAATGGAATTTTAGACACAACGATTGAACTCGTGTGGGCAAGGCCCCTACTCTCTGCGAGCGGGGGTCCAGAAAGCTGAATCTGCATCCACAAACTTCCTTCTGCCTCTCGCAGTGTGAGCACCTTGCCGTTAGGACATCGACCCTGGTGTTTAACGATACATACTCACGTGCAGTGTGGTCCCTCACCACAAGCCAACTACTCAATTGCCAAGGAAACAGCCACGTGTCCCTCCCCCAGAGGGGAAAGCTAGCTGTGTCGGACCAGCTACCAAAAGCCTCTGACCCCTCATCACTCTCCAAATGTGGGGCTCTCTTAAAGGAGTTTTCAAGGACGAACCAGAAATGTGGAGAATTCACCTTGCAACCCGGACTTGAAATGTAGCTGCTTTTCTAAAGAAGAATCTGTCAGAGGGGCTTTAAATAGGTGGAGGTTTAAATATGCAGAGGTTTTGACCTAAGAATTCCTCCTCCAGGAGTTCATCCAAGCGGAGTAACCCCAATATCTCCATAAATGTTTATGCACGGAAATGTTCACCAGAGCGCTATTTATAATGCAAAGAACTGGGAGAAGACAAAGCGTCCAATTACTGGGATTAGGATGCTGTCCATTCCCTCAATAAAATATTACTAAGAATAGTTACCAAGTATTTTTAATTATATGGGGAAAATGTCACACTATAAGAGATTTTTTTAAGTAAAACTATATGCAAAACATGTAAAAAAGATACTGAAAGGGAATACTCTGAAGGGAGAGCAGTGGTCCCCTCTGGGCGCTGAGATGCTCTGTTTTGTAAATGTTGGAATGACCTTAGGAAACTTATCACGTGGGTAGGAAGGAAGAGAGGAACGAATAAGAAACAAAAAGGCATTCCTTCCAATCTGGGTCTATGTCCAATACCCATTTGTATCCTGAATAAATGTGCAACTAATTCATTTAGCCACTGTCGATTAACACAGCTCCTCTGGAAAGTTAAAGTGTGGACCGTTCCGTGGAGGGACCTGCCCGGCCTACAAATGAGTGTGTTGTGTACTGGGCACTGGGAGACCAGAACCCAGCTCTCCAGTAACTGGCTGTGTGATCCCAGAAAAGTTCCTGACCTCCTTGGCCTCTGTTGCCCCGTCTGAGAAATAATAAGCACACACGCCTGGAGCAGCTCACAGAACACACGCACATCTGTTCTTTCACTAGATTCGTAAGCCCATCAGCGCAGGAGGCTGGGCAGCATTTACCATTCGCAGAAGAAGAAGCTGAGGCTCAGAGAGGTGAGACCAATTGTCCCGTCTCTGCACGTCGGGGTGGAGCAGGGACAGAGCACAGGGTCCCGGGTCTCGGTGCAGGGCCCACCAGGAGTGGTCTTGGACCCAGCATTTCAGTGCCTTTCTCTGGGCCCCCATGAAAGGGCCGGGGACATGTGAGTGGTCCCAGGCCTCCCAGATGACTCCGAGCCAAGGTCCTCTCTTCCCTGGACGCTGTGCTGGAAGGAAGGCGGGGCACAGGGTGCGGTTACCTTGATAGGAAGGCGTGATGCTGGGTGATGGCCTCGCAGTCATAGGTGGAGGAGTCGCTCTGTTTCCGTGGCAACAGCCTCGTGGGCTCCTCATCCTCCAACACACTGGAGACGTCAATGCTGCTTTTGCTCAGACGCTTACTGCCGGCCAGACCGCACTCCTCCTCTGCCACAACCGGGCTGTCCTTTGGGACCAAGGAGAGGACAGGAGGGTACTGCGGTCACCAGAGACTCGGGGGCACCAATGAACCCCTTTCTCATAGAGGTGAGAGGCAATACCTCTCCCAGAAGGAGCGAGGAAGGAGCCGCGACAGGAATGGAGAGGTTTTAGGGACAGGCTGTCTCCTGCATCCAAAAGCTGATGCAGGGGGACTCTGGACAGCTGTCCAGGGACCCAACCCTAAATTAGCCCTCTCTGGGCCTCAGCTTCCTCCTGGAGGATAATAATCTCTTGCTAGTCTGTAGGATTGTGATACAATACTTTGTAACTTGGATATTACATTACAAATGCAACTAACACTGCCTCCCCCGGAGAGGCCCCTGCTCCACTGGGGCTGGGGGGTGGCTCCTAAGGACAGACCCCCCCACCATCCCCACCACCTGGCCCGCACCTGGGTGCTGCTGATGCTCCCCTTCCGGCTGCTGCTGCCAGGGCTGTCACCCGAGGGCCCGGCGCTGTAGCAGATGGCATCGAAGGCTAGGAGGCCGCCCACACAGTCCCCGATGAGACACACCTGCAGAAGGCACAGCTGGAACTATAGGCCTGCTCACTACTGGCCCCTCACCCCCATACCCAGCCAGAGCGCAGGTCACCTGTTCACGGGGGAAGAAGGAACCTGTCCCAGGGAGGCACTGAGAGAGCCCCAATAGGGCGAGGGGTACTTGTTCTGGGGCCAAGGTCAGTCTGAGGACAGGAATCAGGCTTGGTCAGGGGTCAGATGGGGCTGGGGTCAGCCTGAGGACAGGAATCAGGCTAGGGCAGGGGTCAGACTGGGTCGGGGTCAGCCTGAGGACAGGAATCAGGCTAGGGCAGGGGTCAGACTGGGCCGGGGTCAGCCTGAGGACAGGAATCAGGCTAGGGCAGGGGTCAGACTGGGTCGGGGTCAGCCTGAGGACAGGAATCAGGCTAGGGCAGGGGTCAGACTGGGCCGGGGTCAGCCTGAGGACAGGAATCAGGCTAGGGCAGGGGTCAGACTGGGTCGGGGTCAGCCTGAGGACAGGAATCAGGCTAGGGAAGGGGTCAGACTGGGCCGGGGTCAGCCTGAGGACAGGAATCAGGCCAGGGCAGGGGTCAAATTCAGCCAGGGATTGGCATGGGCTCAAAATCAAAACTCAGATGTTGGCCTCAGTTTTCCTATCTGTAAAATGAGGACAAACCCAAAGATCTCAAAAGCCTCCTTGGATCTCAGGAGCTATGGCTCCAGAACAGCCTGGTCTGGATCCTTCTGGCAGACCCCAGCCTCTCTCCGGGCAGGGACCAGGACGGGGAGGCGAGGGCAGGCTGTCCTACCTGCCCACTGAAGCCAATCCCATCAGGGGACTTGAGGAACTCTGCGTAGACCTGGTTGGCTCGCTCGATGACAGTGGCAACCGCATCCTGGTACTGCGGGGAGGAGATGGCCAACAGGGGCAGGGCGGCCAGAGGGACGTGGTCCTGGCTGTTGCTGAGACAGCCCTCATCGTGGCTGTAGGGGTTCAGGCTGCAGACAGGGGGCCAAGGTAAGCCCAGCTGGGATCAGGCCCGGGGGTGGGTTTGGGGCTGCGGGCCGGGCAGAAGAGAACACTTCCTGGCCAGGAATTGGGCCTCTGTTCCGGGGCTCTTCAGGAGGACCCAGGCAGGAGTCAGGTGAGACAAGGCACAGGCAATGGGGGGAGCAAGGGGAGCCAAGCCTGTGCTGACTGCCCTGAGTGTCCATCCCTGTGCCAGCCCGTGATGTGGGCCCTGGACTCTCCTGAACAGCAGTGTTCCTCCGCATGGCCCCAAAAGACACATCAGTTTTGGAGGAAGCTACTGGTGTGGATCAGGGTGGGGATATATCATCAAGGCAGACTTCCTGGAGGAGGTGGGGTTTGAACTGGGCCTCAAGGAAGGCTTTGGGGAAGCTAGAAAGGAGGAGGACAGAGGGTCTGCAAGACATGGGGATCACATGTTGCCCATGGCTTGGAGGCGGGCACAGAGCTGCAAGCACAATATTGTGCCCATCTTTCTGGGGAAAGGATCTAGAGCCTTCATCAGCTTTGTGGAAAGGGCTGTGACCCCAGAAAGGACAAGAGAGCCTGCCCTACAGCATCGCCACTGCCAGGGGATTGTCCAGCCCCTGCATGGGACCCCTCACTTCCTCACTAGGAAGTCCCTCCCTTTCTGGGTGGCTCAGACCCATCCCCCACCCCCAGTCCTCCTGCCTCTGTCCCCTGGGACCCAGCTGGCCAGGAGGGAGAACAGAGGGAAGGACTGCCCACCCCCTCCCCAGAACCCACCCTTCCCCCAGGGTCCAGCTCAGGCTGACCGAGGGCCCAACGTTGATCCCGCTGGGGACCTGACAGAAACCGGGACAGGTGACAGGGCTCAGGGCACCCTGGGCCGATGGCAGAGACCTCATGGCATGCAAGGCCAGCCTAACAGCCGTTCTTCATCTCCAGAGAACACAAATTAGAGGAAACAGGCCCGATTGCAGCGGAGAGATTTTAATGAGCTGGGAAAGAGCTCCCTCCCAGCAGTGACTAGGGGTGATGGATGGCCCCAGCCAGGAGCTGCCTGCGGGGGAGAGGCACACTCCCCCTGGCTGGCCCCTCCAGTGGCCCGCCATCTGTCTTCCTGGAGATCCATGGGGCCTGGGCTGGGTGACCCAGCTCTGGAGGTCAGATCCTGGGGTTGAGGGGTCCTGAGACCGATTATGAAGGAGCACAATTAACTCCCGCCTGCTGGAACATGAAGGGAATGGGGCGCTGTCAGCTCAGCCGCCCACAGCCGCTGCAGAGCAGAAGCCGGAGCAGCCCAGAAAGATGCACATCCCAGGGCTCCCCAGTGCCCGCCTGCACGCCCGGGGGCGGGGCCCAAAGCCTCCGGTTTAACGAAAATCACACCAGGGACTCGGGCCATTCGCGAGCTTGGGGAACAACTGACTGATCCTTCCTTCCAACTCTGATCGAGCTCTGCCCTGGGCCTGTCTTGGGAACAGATAAACCAGAGTTGAGTCTGCTCCCCATCCAGAGGGCAGAGGGAACTTTCCTTTCTCTCCAGGAGGGGACGCCCTGCACGCCCTCCCCAAGTTCTCTCCCAACCAGCCAGAAGCTGGGGGCGCACAGCAGAGCCACTCCTCAGAGCCACGCCTGCCTGACAGCACCCTCCCTACCCACACCAGGCTGGGGACACCCTGTCCACCCTCCTCAAGTGGGTGGAGCTCCTCTCCCCAGAAGCTTCACAGTTCTGGCAGAGTCGACATGAAAGCGGGTAAGGAGCCGGATGGAGAAGCCACCAGCCTCCCTTTCACCCCTACCTGCAGAAAGTTCTGGCTTCCTGGCTTCCAGCCCCAGCAACTTGCCACACACCCATGTGATCTGTGAGCAGCCGGGGCCCCCACCCATCTCCAGGCTCCCACCTTTGGCCAGTTCAGCAGGGCAGGCACCTGGGGGGCACTGGTGCCCTCAGGTCCTAGAGCAGTGGGCTGGACCTCCCACAGGCCCCCAGGTCCTGCAGGGGCCCCTGGGGTCCTGGTTCGTCACCCACAGGGACGAAGGTGGGATTGGATGAAGAATCCAGGCCTGGTGAGCATGCTGCCTTATCCTTGCCAGCCAGGCTCTCTGCTGGGAGTCGGGACATCTCTGTCCCCAGCCCAGCATCCACCAATGGAGAGACCATCTTCTCCCCTGCGGGGTGATGATGTGAGTCCCAGCTACTCCCCGATGTGCTAGGTGCTTCCCGTCCACCAGCACACAGAATCTTCCCAAAACCCTCGGAGGTAGTTTTACTACGATTATCCCCATTTTACAGATGAGGAAACTGAGACAGGGAGAGGTTAAACAACGTCCCCTGGGTCACATAGCCAGGATTCAAACCCAGGCTGACCAGAGAGCCCACACCCTGAACCACATTATGCTACTCTCCAAGCACACTGAAAAGTCACCTCCTCCAGAAAGTCTCCCTGGCCCTCTCTCTGGGTGTCCACTGTGCCTTGTGCCACCTCCATCACAGCACACATCCCTACTGGGTTCTAATCGTGTGGCTCATGAGTGAGGCTGCCTGGGTTTGACTCCTGGCTCTACTTGCTGGGTAACCCTGGGAAAAATTGCCTAACCTCTCAATGCCTCAGCTTCCTTATCTGGGCCAATGAGCCCAGGGCTTGTGGAGCACAGGAGGTGAGCTGCCATGGGGGCCCAGAAGAGGAGAACTTGGGCACCAGTGATGCTCGTGGTCAGTCAGGATCTGACGTCCCAGAGAGGCCTTCGCAGGTATCCTCTGCCCACCAGGTACCCACACGGCAGGGGCCGCCCCACCCTCAGTCCCCTCACGCCCCAGCCAGTCCAGACAAGCAGAAAGGGACTCACTTGGAGACGAGGGAGAAAGCCTCTGAGCAGATGGCTGGACAGGGGACGAACTTGATGAGGATGTGGCCCAGGGCAGCTGGGAAGTGGGCGCGCATGACCTTCTCCAGCACGGAGCTGAAGGTGTGGATGTCGGCCGCCTTGCAGGCTGGGTCCCCCGCACCCGTGTCCAGGATGTTCCCCCCGTGCAGCACCAGCAGGAGGACGTGCGTCTTGCAGGAGCGCTGTGGGCAGCCTTCCTGAGAGGGACGGCCGTGGGATCGAGGGAGACAGGTGGCAGGAATATGGGATGGGAGACACAGAGGGTCACACACAGGGACTGTGGCCGGAGAGGCAGGCACAGTGCCTGGCCTGTCTCAGCTCCAAGTCAGGGAGCTTTCCAGCCCCTCATATGACGGGGCTTCCTGTGCATTCAGAGTGAGGGCACAAGCTGCCAGGAGGGCGAGCCCCTCAAAGTCAGGACAGGAAGGGTGCCAAGAGGCCCTTTTTGTTCATATAGGAGTGGGAAGCCCAGAGAAGAACAGGGACCTGCCCAGGGTCACACAGCAAGTCAAACAAAGAGCCAGGTGAAAACTAGGCAGCTGTCTACCAGCCTAGGGCTCTTGCTAAAATCCTGACCCGAGAGGTGGACCCAGACACCCTCAGAAACCCAGCCCACCTCATTGTCTTCGTGGATCTCGATGCTTCCCTGTGCTGGGAACTTCTGCCTTCTCAAGGAAACTCGGTACAGTTCTCCTGCAGGGAGAACAGAGGACTCAGTGTCTCCAGGCCTCCCTCATGGGGACTGGACGTTGCCTGGGTCCCAGCTAGCACGAGGCCTGGGCTTATGGGAGAGCTGGAACCGTAGCATCTGGAGCTGGGGAGCCACCCCATCCAGCCCCGGCTCCAAAATCAACACACCCCAAACCCTTCTCCTCCTAAGAAAAGGAGGGCCAGCGGGACGAGGCCGTGCGGATGCTGTCCCTAAGGCCAGGCAGGGTGTCACAGAAAGGAACTACCCTGCTTTTTTTCACCACCAACAACAGCGACAGTGTGAGTGTCGTCCGGTGACTTCCACTTCCAGTTATGGATGGAAATTTGGAGCAAGCATCCTCTGAAGACAACTAGGACTGCTGGATAAAATATTTTTTTTAGTACCTGTTTGAAGCTATCAGAGCAATAGCCAGGCTTTGAATTATGGGACCCGGTCCAGGGGACAGGGACCCTCAGAGAGGGAAGGCCAGCATTTGGGACCACACTTGTCATCACCCACGAGCTTTGGGGTGACGCCAGCCACTGCCGGGAAGGTCCTCCTTGCCTCCTCCTCCTTCTCCAGGAGGCACTTCTTGGCATCCAGCCCCGCCCGAGCTCTCGTTCCTCTAACACAGGATCAGTAAACCACCGCCATGGACCAAATCTGGCCTGCCGCCTGTTTTTGTAAACAGTTTACTGGAACACAGCCAGGCTCTTTCATTTGCGCATCGTCTGTGGCTGCTATGGTGCCCCAGTGGCAGAGCCGAATGGTTGCCACAGGGTCCTGACAGCCCCCAAAGCCTAAAACATTCACTATCTGGCCGTTTACAGAGAAGTCTGTCAACCCTCAATCTGACACCTAATTCCCAGATGTCACTGCATTGGACTCGCAGGTGAAGAGAGACGTCCAAGGCCCCTCACTGCTCACCCAGTGATGCCTGCCCCCCTGAGGACTCCTTCCTCCCATCCAGCTGGCCAGGCCTCCTCACCTTTCTCCCCAACGAGAAGGATGCTATTTTCTCTGTGTGGCTGAACCTCACAGCTAGACAGCGAACCACTTGTTTGCCTTCAGTGATGGGGCACTTGCTTATCTCTTAAAACAGCCAGTTCTAGACACAGATGGCAATTGCCTTGTCCACACTCCAGCCCCTGGCACGAGCCTGCTGTGCCCCACTAGGAATCACATCTGGGGAGGGTCCTTCCCCGGGGCTCTGTGGGTGACCCTGCGGTAGGTGTGGGTGGGATCCCTGGCCAAGGGGCGGCTGAGTCAACATCTTGTCAGCCACTACTCAGCCCCAGAAGAAGGTGCGTCCGCAAAGAATTTCAAATGAGCAGCTTTCCTTCACGAGGAGGTGCATTTCTGAACTATCCTGTCCTCACAGACACAACCCTGGGCTAAGGGTAACTGTTTTATGAGCTTGGAGCTGCTGCCCACATAGACAGGAAATCGTTTCCTAAATGATGGACGCATTCGGCTTGGAGGAGAGGGAGGAAAAACTTGTCCTGAGGCCTGGCTCTGCCCAGCTCTTACTAACGCTCCTCCCAGTGGTTCACACTCGGCTGCCTCATTTCTAACCTTCTGCAGGAGAGGCCTGGGCCCTGCCCTGGGGACAGGATTGTATAAAAGACAACAGAAGGCAGCCTAGCTTTTTTGAGCACTTATGTCCCAGGACCACGTGCTGTACGTGTCTCATGCCATCTAGTCCCCACAGTTACCGAGCTTCGGGCCTCTTGTTATTGGCCCCATTTTACAGATGAGCAAATTGAGGCTCAAACCACCTAGGCCGCTTGCCCTAGGCCACACAACTAATAAGCCTGAGTGTGTTGGGCCCATGATCCCAACAGAAGACGATGTTTGACAAAGGGCTTCCCACCCTCCTGACCTCCACAGCTTCCTGGGGAAGCGGACGTGACAATCCCCATTCTGCAGGAGGAGAAAGAGGGGCACACAGTGATAAATGGCACCTCGAACTGAAGTCCAGATGTGCCACCATGAGACCTCTGCCCACCGCAGGGGAAAGTCTGCCAGCAGGAAAGAGAGTACCCGGGAGGGAAGCTGAGCATGGCTTCCCCAGCACAAAGCAGCCGCACCTCGTGGTGCGAGCAGCCTTGTGGGCAGCTCTGGGACAGGCAGACCAGGAGGAACCAGAGCTGAGCAGGGATAAGGTCGCAGGCACAGAGCCTGGGAGACCCCTGACCTCTGGGGCTGGGTGGGAGGGACTGGCTGAAAACATGGACTTTGAAGTTAGAATGCCTGAGTTCAAATGTTGGCTCTTACCAGCTGTGTGATCTGTGCCTCAGTTTCCTCATCTGGAATAGGAATAATAAAAGTAGCTACCTCGTAGAGTGGCCTTGAGGATAAATGAGTTTATATATACAAAGTGCTTAGAATGTAAGCGTTAGTTGTTGTTGCTGCTGTTGTTATCTCGGGCGAATGGGGGTGGCATAGAGCCAGGGCCACAGCTGACGAGACGAGGGCCGGAGGCTGATGGGGACGCAGCCACCTCCAGGTTCCTGCCCTGCCCTCAGCCCCTCCCCGAGCGCCGGCCGGCTCCTGGCCTCGCTGGGCCCAGTGCCTGCATGCAGTGCGATTACAGGATTAAATGCTGTGATTGCCACAAATCACTACAGCGAGACTATAAATAAGTCACTGGGAAGACAGGAGGGTCCTGCCGTCTCCCAGGCACCATGCCCTCCGTCAGGAGGGGCTGCATCCTTCGCCCTCACTGATTACACAGACGAGGAGCACCTACATCCTTGATCTGCCTGCGGTCACCTCCCTCGGGGCCCACACGATGTTCTCAGCACTGAATTGGTGGACAAGAGCCGCATCCTGGCCGCAAATGATGCTGAGGCAGCTCCTGGCTCGGTGGGGATGGGAGACTGGGAGGGTTGTCCTCAGCATCCCTCACTCTCTCCTCAGCCAAGGGAAAGAGTCTGGCCACCTGTGTTCTTCACAGATGGAGCCTTGCTTTCTTTCAATGCACAAAACCCAGAAATACTTTGCTCTGGGAGAGGGAAGACGGGCCTCTGCCTGCCAGATCTAGATTCTGGCCCCTTGAGAGAGGACAGAGTTACCTCACTAGAAGGTATGTCTCCAGTCTCTACTGCAGCAGAGGCCTCAGTGGACAAGCAGAAAGGCAGCCTAGAGGCCCCCCTGCCTGGACCTTGCCCATGAGGGGTCTGCTCTTCCAAGAACCAGACGTTCCCACCACCATAATTGAGGCCAATGGCTCTGACTCACCCATAAGACAACTCTCACTCTTCCACGCCTTTGCTCATGCTGAGCCTTCTGCCTGGTAAGCTCCTCCCCCCTTTGCAGACCCACAAACTCCTACCTGTCCTTCAAAACCCTGCTCAATTGTCACCACCTCTGGAAAGCCTTCTCAGATCTACTTAGGCAGAGATGATGCTGAGCTAGTCCTGGCTCATTGCTGTGAAGTTACTTGTCTATTTCCCCATCAGCCTGTGGGCCCCTCGAGAGCAGGGTTTAATCAGCTGTCAGGGCCTAGCATGGCATTTTTGTGAAAATTTATTGCACATGAAGATCCCAGGGTGCACATGGTCTGCGAGACGTCTCTATGCTATTAACCCCCTGGGAGAAATTGGGTTCAGGGAAGCATCATCCGCCGGCAGGCACATTTCCTAAAAGTCCCCCGGGGAACTGGCACGAGGAGCCTCTGGGAGTTCCGGAACAGCCTGGCCTGGGCTTTACAGCTCCGCCTCTGGAGGCTTCCCCAGAGCCTCTGATGACAAGAGCTGCTGGCCCGGGGTCCTGAGTGGTGAGGACCACATGCCGGGGGCCCCAGGACCTCATGATTATCGGGCTGCCTACTTCTCCCCACTTCCTGTTGTTTCTGTCTGCATGGCCCTATTCAGGCTGGGTCCCTGCCGTGCCGAGATTTGGGTGGGGGGAGCCCCTAGCTGCTTTTGCGACAATGTTTTGTGACAAGGTTTGAGGCACGCCATCTATGGCAGCGCCTGCTCCCAGCGCCCGCTCCCAGCGCCCCTGCCAGCCCGGGGACCGGGGGCCACTGGCTCCCCACGGCTCCTCCTGCTGGCTGAAGAAGGGAGGCTATTTTTGCTTAATCACAACCTTGGAAAGGCACAGATCGTGATCATCCCTTCTAATTACCAACGTGCCACACTGCTCTTGAGACAAAAGCCAAGGTCACCGCCCACATACTCGTCACCCTAAGCAAAGCGTCACCCAGCTTGGCTGAAGCATCTGACTGTCTCCACCTCTCCTGCCACCAGCCACTGGGACCCACAAGGGGGGCCTGCTGGGGGTGTCACCTGGCTAAAGCAGACCACACAATTTCACCCTCCATCCTGCCAGCCCCTGCAGTCACCCTCACCTCCATTAGTCACCCCCGGGGCCAACCGAGCAGACTCGGGCACAACTTGAGACCGTGGGGCATGTCCCGAGCAGTCTCCAATCTAATCCACCGTGGGCACGCGGAAGCGCATCCTTGGGCACAGACATACACATTTTTCAGATGAACCCAATGGCACTGCTATCTTGCACTGATGTGTGATGCAGGAGAGAGATCTAGGAAGATCTGGGAAGGTCTAGAGCCTCACTCAGCAGCAAGCAGGGGGCTCAGACCCTGGCCCCAATCCCCTGCAAACCCGCATGGAGAAGGACACACACCTGGAGGAGACAGGCCATGGAAAGCATCCCGGGATGGGAAATGAAAGCCCTAGTCAGAGGGTGACTGTGGACGCCCCCTCCACACCACTCCAAAATGAGAGGGTGGCCACATTCCCTCTGAGGCATCAGGCCGTTGGGGATTCTCTGCAGCCGGGCACGAGGAGTGGGTGCCTGGTGTGAGTTCCAGCCTCCATGCAGCAGAATTCGCCCCCAGGACCCTGCCAGGAGCTGCAGGCTGGTTGGCGAGGTATCTGAGAGACTATGGAGGAAGCAAGGGGAACCTGGAAGCTGCAGGTGGCAAATGTCACCTGGATTTTCAAAGCGGTTGATTCCAACTAGGGAGGCTGCTATCAACTCCCAGGTAAGGCCTGGTGCAGTTAAGAAACAAGTGTTTGGGGAGCGCTCAGGGAAGGAAGCAATGGCCCCCAGAGCTCCGATAGGTTCACGTGGAACCTATCTTGCCACCCTACCTCACTGTTTGTTGAGTATGGTCACTGGCCTGGGAACTCGAGGGAACCCCAAGGACATTGGGCATCTGGGAAGGAGGGAGTCACCAGCAGGATGAGAAGCCAGGTAGGGAACGTGCAGCTCTCATGGCAGCAGCTCAGGAAGTGTGGGGTAATGAAGAGGGGCCAGCTCAAGAGGCCCCCACAGCACCCCATCGCATCCCGCAGGGCCCTGCCCACAGCAGGATGCAGACTGGATGGCGAGAAACAGGGGGAAGAACCGGCCCTTGTCTGATGGTTCTAAAACTTTTCAAAAACAGTGAAAGCTTTTATCCAGTGAAATTTTCCTTAGGATCCTAACCTGCAAAACAGATGAAAGTGAACCCACTCTGGCTGAAGCAAGTTGGGGGGCCCAGAGTCCCACCTCCTTACACCACCCCACCCCTGCCCCTTGGCACCCCTGAGGGCTCCACAGAGCACAGCTAAAACGCCATCACCTTGTTCCCCAGCCAGACTCCAGGCCACCCCCTCCCGGTGCCCCAGCCCCGGCTTCCTGAAAAACAGTCTAGGTGGAGGGGTGCTGGGCGGGTTGGGGGCCGCGTATGGGAAGGAAACACAGTAGAATGTTCACAAGCAGTTTCCTCTGGATGGTGGGCCAATGGGTGATTTTTTTTTCTACTTTTCTCAATTTTCCAGTTTTCCTCTAGTGAACCCATAAATCGTTTAAAACTCAGAATGTATCTATTGAGTAGACAATATAAGCATGTGTCATGTTTATGATACGAACGTTTTAAACAAGCCACAACCCCCTACTTTACTAAATGCAAACACTACAGATGAAATAAAGCAGAGATGCATTGTCCTCCTCTCTGGGAGCTGACAGGCTCGTGAAGGAACATGAAAAGGAAAAGAGACACTTGCAGAAGGAGAGAACAAATGTGAAACACGATGAGTGAATTGAGATCCTGCAGCTGGGTTAAAAAACCAATTCGACGTCACTTGTCAATTCCTACTCTATTGGTTGTTGCCCAAACTTGGGTCAGGGCTGAAAACATCAGGATGAATCACACACAGCACGTGCCTGCAGGGATCACGCCAGCCCTGAGCATCACATGATTGAGGCCAGGTAACATGACAAAGACCAAGCCTGGTCACATGACCAAAGGTGGCAAATCACCCGAGCCAGGGTGAAGGGACTGCCTGCCGACCCCTCAGCCTCTGAGGCCACATGCACTGGAGGCTTCAGTGCAGAGCCAGGAGGGCTGGCCTTGCCCTGCCCTGCAGCCCGGGCCACGTTGAGAGCACACCTGGAGCCCAACGACTGGGGAGGAAAGCTGTGGAAGAGGGCCCAGGCTGGAGAAGAGCAGACTCTGAGGGACACAGTGGCTGCCTGCAAATCCCTGGTGAGCTGTGTTTGAGTCATAGGAGCAGAGGGCAGAGCCGGGATGAATGAGGGTAGGGTGGTTTCTGGAGAGTTCCAAGTTTTAGCACAACTTAGGAAATGTTTACAACTGTTCACAAATGGCCCATGCCAGCCTGGAGGCAGCGAGCTCTCCTTCCCAGGGTTACACGAGCAAGTTATATAAGTGGCCACTTAGCAGGGATGCTGGGCAGGAATTTCCACCAGGGTTGGGGGGTTGAGAGGCTGAGGCCCCTCCTGTGACTCCTTAACCCTTTCAGTGTCAGAATCCAATCATATCAGCCTGGATTAACTAATGAGGCCAAACCCCTGGTGGGCCAATCAGCTTCCCACGGACACATTAGCCCAGGGTAAGGCCTGACCCTCCGTGGGGTCTGGGCTCCAGATCCTGCCTCTTACAAACATGCTGTTGGCCACCCAAGTGAGCATGGGGAGAGCTCCAAGAAGCAGCTCCTCTAGGGGGAACCAGCTCAGATGGGGAGTGCTGCCATCTTGAATCTGGCCCAGTGAAGGTCCCAGACTTACAACCACAAGAAAACCCTCCTGCTGTCACACAGTGATGCCAGAAGGGCTTGGCATTCCCTATCCTGGTGACTCTCTTGTAACAAATGCAGCCCTCCTAAGATCTGTCTTGAGTTTCTAGTCCACATCCAGTGTCCCAGGCAATCTTCACATTCATCCTAGAGGTCAGGGCACTCTCCCATTTTACAGATTAGAAAACAAGGGCTTAGAGAGGTGAAGAGATTTATCTCAGGATGTAAGGGAAGGGGTGGGGATCTGAACCCAGGTCACCAGGCCAGGGCTCTTTCCTCCTCCTGAAGCAGTGCCCCACAAAGGCAGAGGAAGAAAGAGGAGCTCTCGTCCCTCTTTCCAATGCCTCCACACCACAGCCTGCCCTGCAGAGTGATCCCTGGCAGAGCAGGGGAAAGGCAGGAGAGAGGCTGTTCTCAGGAGCAGGAGGCTGTTTGGACCTTCGGGCTCTACCTGCTATGGAATCCCTGTCAAGCCCGCCATGGCCCTGCCTAGAAGTCAGAAATACAACAGCACGCTCCGACCCATACACTCCCACAAGGTAATACCTTCAAAATGAATGTGGGCTCCAGAAAACGGGGCGGGGCATGGCTCGTTAACATATGAAGAGGTACTCAACCTCAGAACCCTAGACTAGAGGAAGGCTCACTGAAATTACTCTAAAATGCCTTTTTTTCACCTCTCCGATTAGCAATTACCAACGCTCTGCAGCCCAGGGTGTGGACAAACAGCCCCTCCTCATTCATTGCTGGATAAAGTAAAAACGAGTACAGCCTCAAAATATGAAATACCCTTGACCCAGCAATTCCAAGTCCATGTGCAAAATGACCTACGTACAAGGCTGACCATCACTGCACTATTTACAGTGTAGACAAAAGACAGGAAGCAACCTATGTGTCCACCAATAGGGGATTGGTTAAATAAACTACGTCACAGTGAAATATGACAGCACTGCAAAGAGCGAGGCGTCGCTAAATGTGTTGAGATAGAAAAATAACCCCGATCTATTCTTATCTGAGAAAAGCAAGATGCAAAGTGGAAGGCAGTGGAGGCTCCATCTGTGGGGGCTAGATATAAAAACATATATAAATGAATATTCATGGGTATGTTCTTGTATGCAGACAGTGTCTCTGGAATGGTCTATAAGAAACCGGTCACCACCGTTGCTTTTGGGGAGAGGGACCGAGTGACCAGGAGGCACACCCATCAGCTTTTCTTCCTTTGGAATTTTACACCAGGTACATGCTACCTACTCAAAGGCAGACTAAAATAAGAATTTTTTCAAAGCGTACATTGCAGGGAGATTTTATTCTGAGATGCTAATTTATATTTTCTCCCTGCTCTGGCATCTTTGCCTCTGGGGAGGTTTGTGGCAGAGCTTCCTGGCTTTTGTTTCCAAAAGCCCTTTTGTTCCTGGGAGGAAAGGATTTGAGGAGTCAGAGACCTCCTCAGGCTGAAAACAGATCTCCACCTGCTGCCCAGTCTGCCAGTGGACAGAGACCCATCTGGGGTGCCCTCACAACTCGGGGTATCCTGGCAACTCCAGAAGGATGGAGGACAGCTCCAGAGGGCCTGGCCACCCTGTACCCCACAGAGCCTGGACCTAGGCCAGGAGCCGCAGACCAGGATAAAAGGGACCACAGGCTGGGGCTCGCCCCCAGCACTCATGAGTGTGGATGCAGTGCTCCCTGCACATGTGCATGCACACATAGGCATGCACACACGCTCACGCACACGCCATCCACCCACCAGGGTGTTGGGGAGGACACCTGAGGCTTCGGGACCACAGCTGGAGAATGAAGAAAAGAGAAGCCCCTGGAACCACAGAGGGAAATCTCTGCTGGACAGGTATGCAGTCAAAATTGTAAGTTGGCTTATAGAAAAATAAAGGAAAGTTTGTTCTGTCACGTGCCAGTCAGGGCACTGGCAGTATGGTGGCCATCTGCCCCTCCAGATCTGCCCTCATCCATCCTGCCCACTCTCAGTCCAGGCTGAGGCTCCCCTGCTGCCAGCGGGGCTTGGCTAGGGGAAGGCCCGAGCAGAACGGGAGAGTGACGCTCGCTCCCTGCTGGGGCCTCACAGGTCAGTCCCTCTCCTAAAGGTCACGACTCCTGCAGGGTTCATGGGGATGCAGCTGTCTACAGTGGTGGGAACAGCCCTGTGCCCTGTGGGTTTCCTTAAGCCTGTGAAGAAAGTCCCTCTGCTAGCCTCTCCTCCTCTCACGGGGTCTCATAAGCCTTCCTCTTCCGGCTGGAGCCCTGACTGAATCACGCACGAGATTGTAACTGCTCTACAAAACCCTTAGCAAAACATCTCGCACTGCCCTTTCCTCCGGCTTCTGACATCCTGACCAAAGCCCCATGTGGTCTGCCCACAGGCCCCCACCCTCCGCCCACCTCTTCCACCAATTGCTCTCACTCTCTGAGCTCAACCAAAGTCCCTTCAACAGTTTTCAAACATTGCATTTTCCCTGTCACCACAGGGCCTTTGCACATTTTGCTCCCTGTGTCTGGACTCTTCACACTGCCTGTGCCAGAAAGTTCCTACTGAAACTTTGGTCTCCCCACACTGGGGGCTTTCCATTCTTACTCTCCTCCCCCAAAGGCACAGGGCTCTCTCTTTCCTGGGACTCACCCTCACCCTCTCAGTTCTGTGCTTCTGTGATTTCTGACTTCCCCTCCTCCAGCCCCCAGACTAAGATCTTTAAAGGCTGGAACTGGGGTTTTTTTCACTCCATTTTGTCCCCAGAGACTATCAAGGTGCTGGCACATAAAAGATGTGCATTAAATATTTTTCAAATGGAGGAATGAACTAATAATTTGCACCCCTATAAGTGTCAGAAGCTGTCCATGCCCCCAGCAAAGCACAGACTTTATACAGACCCACATCGACACACACTTCCCCTCATGTAAATGAATGCACCAACACACTGACATACACGCTAATGCACACGCACAAATGCATGGGCACACATGCACACACACATATGCAGGCACACACGCACACACTAGAACGGACCATGCCAAGCACAGACATACACACGCACGCAGGAAAAGGGCTCCCAAGGCGGGTGTCTGCCACCCTGAGCTCACTAAGGCCGGCTAAATATAGGCCATCTGCAGCTGTGCTCAGCAAGCTGCCCACACAGGCCAGGAAAGACACTGTTTCCAGGCAGAGTAGCGGGGAGGCCAGCCACAGGCAGGGGGCTCCACACCACACACCCGTGTGGGGCTGGTGAGAGGCCACGGCGCTGATGGTGCACAGGAGAGGAAGCCCCTTGGTGGCCGTCTGGACATTCAGAACCACTCCTCTGGTCACGGGCGCTAGGCAGCAGAACGACATCCCCACAATGGGGATGGATGATGCTGAGTAACCACATCTTCTCTCCACCCCTTTGGGACAACCACACAGGTTTGTCTGACAGTTAAAGGAGTCAAGAACCCAAGCTCAGTCCAGGACCAGGGACCAGAGCCAGGAGACAGCCTGGTACAAATTGGGGCTCCCTTGGTGTCTAGAGGCTCAGTCAGAGATAAAGATCAAGGGTCAGTCTGGGGCCAGGATTGGGATCAGTCTGGACCATTGTCAGGTCTTGGTCTGGAGATAAGGGTAAGTTCAGAGTTTCACCAAGCACCCTGCTCCATGAGCAGGCATGGCCACAGACAGACCCTCCCCACACCTGGGGCTGCCACCTGCTGGCCCACCCCACTTCTGATGCCAGAATTGGCCCTGGGAAAGCCATTTGACAACCATGAGTGTGGGGGCACGTGAGTCAAGTCACGTTGTACTCCAGACGGTCTGGGTTCCACTAGCAGGGCCCAGGAGTCAGTCCTCCTGTCGCGGGGAACCCGTCCCCCACAGCCCAGGAGCAGAGGAGATGGAGGAAGCCTTTCCAGCTCGTACTTCCCTGTCCTGTGCACATCCCGGACCCCAGGGTTTCAGGGGTTCAGTGGAGCTGCTATAGAGGGGGCACCTGTGTGACACAGAGGACAACGGGGTACTTCCCCAAGTACCTGGGGTGACCATGGGAAGGAGACACTGCAGGAAAATGGGAGCTCAAGCCAGACGCGGGACAGAACGGAGTGAGGAGACCTGGGTTTGAGGGCCTTCCTCGGAAGGTTATTTACTCCAGTCTTCATTTTCTCAATGTGACACGGTTGAAACGACTGTGGCTCTTCCCAGCTCCCAGGTCATCATGAAGATCAGAGAGAACGGCCTGGACAGTGCCCTGCACACTGCGGAGCTGCTGAGGGGGGACGGGGAGGGTGAGGTGCCACGGGGCTCCTGGGAGAGTGCCATGCTCCTCGTTGGAGACAGGCCCGGTGGGCAGAGGAAGGGGACCCCCTGTGCCCAGTGAGCCCACAGCTCTTCCTCAGCCCCCTCTGTGACGATGTAGGTCCCAGCAGGGAGGGGTGGGCTCCCAGATCCAGGCAGCGTGAATGGACAGAGAGGTCAGAGGCCACAGTGCTGGGTCCCAAGAGAATCACTCTGGGACCCCCCACGTCCTTCCTGCCATCTGCTCTCGAGGGGGCTGCTTGCATCCCCTCCACGAGGATGGACGGAATGCCCAAGCTTTCCAATTAGCCTATGAGAAGGCTGTGCTTAGAGTCTGCACGCTCCCTCTAGAAGCCAGTGTGGAAAGGAAGGGGGAGAGCCGGTGGGAAAAGCGGGCAGGTGAGTTGTGTGAGGACAAGGCTCAGCCTTTGCTGGAGAGGAATGACGGCAGGGCATCAGGGGCCACAAAGACAAGCTTGCCTCCCGCAAGGGTCTCTCTGCCACTCTAGAGGTAGGACTGCAGTGGGAGAGAGTGGAGGCAAGGAGGCCCGTGCGCAGGAGTATGGACAGTTCTGGGAGAGAGAAGACGGCAGTCCCAACTAGAAAAAGGGGGCAGGGGTGGGGGGGAGACACTGAGAGCTCTCCTGAGTGTAGAATGGATGCCATCGGTGGTCTGATTTGGCTCTGGGACGTGATGGAGGGGGAGGAATCTAAAATGACCTCCAAGCTTTTGGCTTGAGTTTGTGGAAAATGGTGCCATTCACTTTGGACGGAAGAACAGGAGTGAGATTCCATGAGCAGGTTCAACTTCCCAGAGTCCCCGCCCCAGCACCACGTCAGGTGTCCTGGAAGCTTCTGCGAATGTCTGCTGTGCACGGAGCAGCACGAACACGGCAGGACAGAAAGCCGTGCAGACAAGGGAAGCCATAGACAAAGAGGCAGCACCAGGAAATCAGAGATCGCTACGTAGGAGCTGGAAGGGACTCCAAGCACAGATGGGACAGGAGGGGAGACTGGCCACAGGCAGGAGCTGACGAGGCACAGCAAAGCGGTGGGAGGGGCCCTGGTCTCCTGACACCACTGGCAGAGGCCCTCTCTTTCCTCTGTCTCCTACCTGGCCCCGACATACACAATGGCTCCCCAGGGTTCCTCAACTCTGGTTCCAAATAAGCACAAGGCGGAGACAGCAGGCCCCCGGGCCGTCTGTGCGACTGCAGGATGAAGGTTGGGCCGCCTGGCACCCGCGAAGGAGGGAGAATTCCAGGACAGCCACCCCACCCCACCCCCACGGCCACCGCGGCCAAGGCCATGCAACCTCTCGTCTGCACTGAGCTGAGAGACCCGTGCAGGCCTCCTTCCCGAGAGGCCCGGTGCTCTCTGGCCAGCTCAGGAGGGCTCCCTGGGCACTCAGACTCCAGAGGTAGCATCTCTGCGACAGTGACAAGAGAGCAGCCACAGAACCAGCAGAGCATCGAAAAGACTGAGCTCCATGAGATGATGAGATCCACCCCCACACCTGCACCAGGGGTCCCCATTGCCAAGGCCCATCTGAAAACCAATAATATGTGAGACCCATTAAATGCTTCCTGTGTGCAAGGCGCAGATCTCAGCCCCCACATATACTATCTCTATGCCCTCAGCAGCCCTAGGAAGTAGACATTACGGTCATCTTTCCAGCACTGAGTGACCTGAGGCTCAGAGACACTAGGTAACTTGCCCAAAGCAGCACAGCGAGTAAAGGAAGGAACTAGGCTTCAGACCGAGGCCTGATGCCTTAAAAGCTCAGATGCTGTAGCAGCAGTCCCAGGATTTCCTGACTCCTGGTCCAGGGCAATTTGTACTGCCTCCTACCTTATTTTTAGTGAGGTCTTCCAAACCAAGTGGGAACATTAAATAAGGTAAGATACGTGGAAGTGGACCGCAAATGGTAAAGCACATTATAAATGTCAGGCATTGCTATTATTCTGTTTTTATTCAGGGTCACAGATTTTTATTTTGCCAATTTTGGATTAAAAATAAACAAATCACCATCAACTACCATCATCGTGTCTTAAAGAAACAATATCTGAATGCCAAAATTTGTAGACAGGACATAATTGCATAATAAAAAGCAGTCGTCTCAATTAACTGCATCCTGTTATGGAAAAATACATTACAGTGTTGTTGCTTTTCACACTCGCAAAAATGTTGGGTTTATACTTGGAAGTCACTGCCCTCAATGACCATTTCGGCTCCAAAATTGTTCTGTGCATCTACTGTTATTATTTACTAAATAAGAAGATCCTTAAGGACGACAGCCTTTAGCAATAAAATGCTGACTAAAATCTATAACCTTGGTGTAAAAAACTTTGCCTTTACTTAAACACGCATTTTCCCAGCCAGGTCCAGAAGACACCAGACATCTGGTCGGTGCCGTCGTGACTGCGGAAATGGAGCTGCGGTTTGGCATCGCGGAGACAGCCCCATGGCAGGCGGCCGTGCTTTCACTTTGAGGCTGCTGTGGCTTCCTCTTCCTAGAGACCCAGAAGGACTGATCTGGGCTCCTCTCCTCTCTCACAATCCTGAAGAATGTGGTGACATTCCTGTATTAACCATATTTTTTATTTTATGATGTTTTGACATCCTGGGGGGGCCTGCTCTTCCCAGGACTAGCCAATTCCTAGAGATAATAAACAACCAACCTTGAACACGCCTTTCATATGCAAACCAACCAATCCCGGGTCCACGCCTCCAAGATCCTCTCTTAGCTAACACACCCAGCTAATATTCCGCCTGCCCCAAGTCACCCCACAGCCGGGTAACAGACAACTAGAGACCATCCCTGTAGCCCAGAGCCCAGACGTTATTCAAACCCACCAGTCCCGAGCTGTGTCCTGTGCCCTGCCTTCCTTTCCCATGAGAACACAACAAAGGCACTGGCCCATGCATTCCCCGTGCTCCTGCTGTCTCCTGGCCAGACCTGGTGCCTCTCCTGTGGCCCTGCATGGTATGGCATGCCCCTCCTCTTGGAAAACGTCCATCGTAATTCTTCTGCCAATGGCATTGATCTCTCCGTGTCCTCACCCAGTCACCTCTATAAATTGAAATCCCGTGGGTACATTTTAACACAGCCCCCCGCGTGCTGAACTCAGTTCCTTATGTTCTATGAGGACACAGGACTAGGAACGGCCCCCTCTCTGCACTGCCTTTCCCCTCGCCCGGGACACTGGTGGCTGAGCCTGGCGGGTGCCCCGCACAGAGACACTCATGCCTCCCAGCGCTGGGAGCTTTGTCTACGACTTGCCACCGGATGTCAGCAACATAGAAAGCTGCCCAGGAGGCCTGTGCATCTTCTCAAGGCTGGACCTGGGCCGTGGGAAGGCCGGCATTGTGGGCACCGCCCCACAGATGAGGGATGGAAGAGCTCGGAGGAAGGTCTCAGCCTAGGGAGGGGGCGGGCAGAGTGGGCTGAGCCCCCCAAAGCGGGAAGCATAGATCAAAATGGCAGGAGAGAGAAGTAAGGGAAGTTCTGAGCATACACCCCTCCCCGAAACACACACACGGACTCCTCTCCCCGACCCCAGCCTCATGGGAAACTCAATGCTGCCCAAAGCAAAGGCATTTGGCTCAGACAGCACCCACCAAGTCCACCCAGAACGTCTGGGGAAGGCGTCCTGAGGTCGCCATGTCAGTAAACTGACATCTTTACCAAGTCTTTCCTGGGTCCAATGCTGTGCTCAATCCCCTAGGCAAACATAGACAGAAGGAAGCCTGCAGACATGGTCTCTGTGTGATGGGATAAAAGGCTCGTGACCCCTGGCATGGCCTTGAATGAGGGGCCTCTGACCATGGACACCAGCTCACCGTCTGTGGTTCCTGCTAGTTGTGTCACCCCAAGGAGATGGTCTGAAAGGCTCAGGAGGGCTTGCTCCCGATTCCCGTCCTCCTCTCTCCCTCCACGTGCAAATGACACAGGTGCTCTCCACGGCCCCATCTGCTCTGCCGGGCTCACCCTCCACGCCCAGCCTCAGGCCCCTCACTCTGGCTCTGACACCCGACCTGCCCAGCATCTGGGAACTTGAACACCCTAGTTGCTCAGCTCATGGAGCAGAGAGTGGCCCCAGGCCCTCCGATCCTGCCTGTGGGCAAGGTGATGAAGATGCTACCACCTTCCGGGCTCTGAGTGGACGAGAGGGGCCGCAGGTCCAAGGAGCTTGGACCCATCCAAGGGGAAGCAAAGACTCCCTGGGGGCCAGGCTTAACTCACGCTGCTTCTCCTGCAGGATGCTGGACGTGCACGGTGCGCTCCCTTCTCCTGCAGAAAAAGAAAAGAAACGTGAGGTGACTCCCCATCACTGTTGGCCAGACACTGGAAGGCCACTTGTGGCTGCCTCTGCTCTTCCTCTCAAGCTGGCCCCCTCCCAGAGCTGGCAGTGGGCAGAGGTATCTCCCATCTCCTCAGGCCCTGCCCTGTCCCTGCCCTCTTAGCTCTTAGCTCTTTACGCAGTCAAGCATGGAGCCATGAGGCCATTGCCTGGGGAAGTGTGGCCTGGTCACCTCTCACCTCGGCCTTCCTCCCTGGCGCCTCTTCTCCTCCCACCTTCATACCTCCCACCTTCACAAAGCAGCTGCTGACCTGGGGTCGCCCTGCTCTGTACACTTAACTCTCCCCTCCGGCAGTCAGCGGTCAACACCACATCCGCGCAGACAACCACCAAATCTCCGTCCCTCGTCCCACCCTCTCTCCTGAGTTCTTGACCCCATCTCCCCCTGCCTCCTGGACACCAGCTCTGGATGCTTCCCAGGCAGTGCATGCTCCCCATGACCACAGCGAGGGTCCCGGCACTGCCCCTCTTCCCAAGTCCCTGCCTCGATGAAGGCACCACCTTGTCCCGGAGCCTGGGGAGTCAGCCACGACCCTTTCCCCTCCCTCGTTCCCACAAGCAGTCACAGAGCGCTGTGGGGTCCGCCTCTTATCTCCCGGTGACACTCTCTCTCTCCCCAGATTTACACTCCCCAACAGGAGGTATTTCTGTGCTGTTCACCGATGAATCCCCAGACCTAGAACAGCGCTTTGTGATCAACATTAGTGGAACGAATAAAAGAATAACCCCCCCCCAACACACACACACTACCCAAAGATAGAACTCCATTCTATCTGCTCAGACTACTGCAATAGTTCTTCCTTTAGAGGAGAAGGTTTTCTTCCATAATTATGAAAGTGAAACAAGCTCCTTACCGGAAATTTGGAAAACACCAACAAACATAAAGAAAAACCTGATCGTCCCATTGCTGAGAGAAAACTACTGATGCCTCCATGTCATTCCTTCCAGTCTTTTTTTCTAAATGCATTCTTGGGGCCTCTTGAGATCCTATCAGCTCTTTGTGGGCAGGGACTATGTTGTTTGTCTCTGTTCCTAACAAATAGAGCAATGGCTGGCTCGTGGAAGCCACAAACGATAAAGAAGCACACAATACACCTTCTGTACTTCAAGTTGAAGCATAAATAGTTCACCAGCAAAGTTATAAAACCTCTGTAAACATCACTCCAATAGCTATAGAATATTCTATCCAGAGGATGTGTCATGGTTGACTTTAAAATTATCCTATTGGCGGAAAGTTTCGAATTTCACCATTATAATTACTGCTGCAATGAACACCTTCATGGCTGAAGCTCTTTCTGCATTGTTTGTGATTTCCTTCAAATACCTCCACAGAAGGAGAATTCTGGGTCAAAGGGCAGGAACCTCTTTGAGGCTCCTGATGCTTACTGCCCTATTGCTTTCCAGTGAGGCGTGTGTTCTGATTTACACACCCACCCGCAGCAGAAGTCGGTGCTGTTCTCAGCAGATGTGCACCTACCCGGTATTTCCATCCATCTGTCAGGTTTCTCTGCCTCTGGTTCCACCAGATGAATCTTTCTAAAACCAGCCTGTCCAGGCCACCCTCTTGCTTAAATCTCTCCAGCGGCTCCCTGTCCTCGAACTCTGAGCCTGGCAAGCAAGCCTCTCCATAAAGTAGCCCCTGCCCACCTCTCCAGGCTTTTCCCACCCCTTCCCACTCACCGTCGATCAGCCAAATCACGGCGTCTGAACCTGCACAACTGCACGTCTTTACCTGTGCTTCCACCTTTCTCTGCCCAACCTGCTGTGTCTTGTGGGCCAGGTCGAGAACCAACCCCAGCCCACCTCTTCCATGAAGGCTTCGATTCTTTCCCAGAAGCCTCAGTTCTCACAACCTCTGTTCTCAAAGGTTGGCTCTGGGTCCCAAGGGCCAGCACAGGGCCAGCGTCAGCAAAGGCCAGTTCCTTTCCTCTTGAATGCCCTCCTCCAGCACATCCCACCTGACTGGAAGGCTCAGAAAGGGACCTAAGCCAAACCCCAGGAGCTAGAAAGCTCCCTGTGGAAATGAATAAAAGAAACCTTAACTAAATTGGGGTTGGGAGGGCTTGTAGCCAGCGCTCTCATGCCCTATCATACATTGTCAATTAGTCCAAGCAGGAAGAGCTGTACCCTTGCATTTTCCACAGGAAGTACAACTACTTTACGACAGAAGGAAGATTTCTCTCCCCACCTGGCAACAGCCAGCCAATGAGAAATGCCACAGCCCAGCCAATGAGAAATGCCACAGCCCAGCCAATGAGAAATGCCACAGCCCAGCCAATGAGAAATGCCACAGCTCAGCCAATGAGAAATGCCACAGCTCAGCCAATGAGAAATGCCACAGCCCAGCCAATGAGAAATGCCACAGCTCAGCCAATGAGAAATGCCACAGCCCAGCCAATGAGAAACGCCACAGCCCAGCCAATGAGAAATGCCACAGCTCAGCCAATGAGAAATGCCACAGCTCAGCCAATGAGAAATGCCACAGCCCAGCCAATGAGAAATGCCACAGCTCAGCCAATGAGAAATGCCACAGCCCAGCCAATGAGAAACGCCACAGCCCAGCCAATGAGAAATGCCACAGCTCAGCCAATGAGAAATGCCACAGCCCAGCCAATGAGAAACGCCACAGCTCAGCCAATGAGAAATGCCAAAGCCCAGCCAATGAGAAACGCCACAGTTCAGCCAATAAGAAGCCGTTGCTGCCCTGAACTATTTCCCCCAATGGACTTTCCTTTAGAACAGCCTCTCCCTACTCCCCATTTTTCTCCATAAAAGCAGCTCCCCTCCTTTGTTTTCTGGATTTGTCTATGGTTCCCCATAGCATGCATATCCCAAATTGCAATTCTTTGGTTATTCTCAAATAAATTCAACTTGAGGGTAAAATAACCAGCAAATTTGCATTTAAGTTGACATCCCTGAACCCACAGTGAAGCTGGAATCTGAGAAGTGAAGTCTGCAGTCCTCAGCTCACCAGACCCCAGCCCAGTGGGAGCGCAGTCAGTCAACAGTCCTCTCAGAGCCCCCAAGGCTTTGCAGCCCGGAGCCTGTGGCTTCGGCAGTCCTAGCCCTCACTCCGCTGCACCATATGTTTCGAGTCTCAATTATTCGCATCTGACTGACAGAAGGTGGCACTCCACCAAGCTGAAGCGTCCTCCAGCTCTGCCTTTCCTGCTTCCCAGGGCAAGGGGTCTGGGCCTGGGGGACAGAACAAGATGGCTGGACTGGGGTCTGGGGCCTGGGGGAAGCCATGTAGAGGTCAGCCTCCAGCCTGAAAACTGTAGCTAGAGGAGGATCCTGCTGCCCAGGTAGGACTGTCTCTTCTGAACTTGACCATGCTGGCAGAACCTACAGATACGGGGCCTGGCGCCCCCAGCTTCCTGAGCAAGTCTGAGTTCGCAAAAAATGTATCCACAGCTTCGAGAGAAGCCACTTCCAGGCCTCTCCTGGGGGCCCAGAAAGCCCTTCCCTGCGCAGAGCTCCTTGTTCCCTCCCCTGCAGAAGAACTCGAGGGCAGCTCCTGTCTAGGGAACTCCGCCACCTCCCCACCAACAATCCAGGGCTTGTGGGCGACACCCTTCCATGTGAATGAAGCATTCCAGAGGCCATCCACTGGAACCCATCACCTGTTTCCCTAGCCCCCTGCCTGCCGGCGCTGCCTTCACGGCTCTCGTCCCTGAATCCTTGTCCGTCCCCCTCTTCCACAGGGTCAGAAGCCCTGAGCACCCTCACGGGCAGGAGCAAAGAGTGGAAAGAGCAGACAGTTGGAGTTAGGAGGCTGAGATTCCATTCCAGGCCCCCACTGACTCACTGTGTGACCTGAGGCAAGTCGCTCTCTCTCTCTGGGCCTCATTCCCACAATACAATGTGAGTCCAACACTCTAAGGATCCTACAGGTACTGAAAGTCCTCGGGTGGTACTGCATTGTGGTTAAACACCTGGATTCAAATCCAGGTCCCTCATTTACTAATGTATACCCTCGGGCAACTTATGTAACCTCTGTGTGCCTCAGTCTTCCAGTCTATAAAACGGGCATAGCAGAGGTACCTACCTCAAGGGTTAGTGTGAATATCAAATGATTAATATGTGCAAAGCCCTTAGCACACAGCCAGGCGCACAGTGAGCATTCAGTAAGTGAGGATTGCTCTATTGTTATTTTATTCACTTTGAACAAGTGGCTCAAGGCCTTGTCTCTTTGTCTGCATCATGCCTCCAGGTGGAGCTGCATGGAGAGAATCAGTGCTTAATGCGGTGTGCAGCTCACAGTGCTTCCTGGGCCCAGGGGTCGTGCCAGAGCCTGTGCCCAAGAGGGACCCAGACAGAGAGAGAGGCCTGGCACCCTCCTAGTCCTGTCCCCCAGCCAGCATGATGAGGTGGCCACAGACCGCTTCCCAGGGTGCAAGAGCAGCACAGATGGGGATGGGAGCAGGGAAGCACCTGTGTCAGATGCGTAGGTCAGACAGAAGGCCAGCACCACGTCTGAGCACCAGCTGATGCCCACTGGGGAGGTCAGCTCCTGCCACCCAGCAGGACAAGGCCTAACATGAAGATTAAGACATTCATTTACAAAACACCTTTTATCTACCTGCCAGGCGCCAGGCTCCAGGCACCAGGGGCCAGGTGCTAGGGGCCAAGGGCTGAGGGGGATGCGGAGATGAGTAAGTCAAGGGGTGATGAGAGAGAAGGAGAGAAAGGTTCCTTCTGATCGAGGGGCCCTGGGGAAGTGTGATGTGGAGCCCAGATCTGAGCTTCAGGGTAAACGGTAAAGACAAAATTATTCAGAATTCAGAACTTTAAGTCCCAAACCCTTTAGAGCACTGGTCACAAGCCCTGGACAACACAAGCACTCAGGGCATTTCTTGGGCGCCTACTCCATGCCAGACCCTGGGAGAAGGGGAGGCGTCTGGTTGAGGGGCCGGCCAGGCGCCAGCAGCAGCGCACCTGGATGGTTAATGAGATGCTGATACCATGCGACACTTCATCACCGGAAAGGACCTGTGACGTGTAGCCCAGGCAGGACGGCCACGGGCACCTGTGCCTGGGAGGAGGTGGAGCAGGTCACTCAAGGGAGGGCTGGGAAGCAGGGTGCAGAGATAGGAAGAAGGCAGGGGGCAGAGGTCATTGAGACGCTGGTGCATGGGATTCACACGGGGATCAGGCGGGGAGAAGGAAGACATTAGGATGGGAGTTCAGAGCCAATCCCGCGAGTGTGGGCTCAGCTGTGTAGACGGGAAAGGAGCTTGTGGTGCGCCCAGTGCTTCCCCACCTGTGAGATGGTTGTGATTTCACACTTGTGCAAAAAAGACCCCTTCGCAGACAAGGAACCTGGGCTCAGCGGGATGAAGCCACTTACCCAAGGTCTAGATGTGGTCCCTTTCAACACCCAACTCTGCTGAGGGCCTCTCTCTCACCCCTGCCTCCTACGGAGGGGGCTTTCTAGAGAGGGGCTTCCAGAGATGGCTCGGGCAGTGTGGGCAGTGCTTGCTGAAGTGGGGAGTCATCGAGGCAGACGAAGGCTGCGACCAGTCAGAGGCTGAGGAGTGGGAGCAGGAGGAGAGGAGAAGGGACCAGGGGCTGTGGCTGACTGGGGTCAGGCCTAGAGTCTTCTGCAGTGACGCCTGAGCCAGGCATCCAAGGGGCAGGTGGCTGGCGAGGCCACAGGCCTGGGCAAGAAGGAGCTTGCTGTTTTTCAAGGAAAGTATGGAGCCCGGCAGCAGGAAGCCAGCCTCCCTGCCCAGCTGGCCGGCTCTGCTCCGTCTTCCATCGCAGCCACTAGAAAGCGAGCAGATGAGTCGGCTGTGGACTCGGCTCTCTGATTAGCAGGCTCCCAGGATGACGGCGATTAACCAGATGTGCAGCTGGCTCAGCCACCGCCTAAATGAGACCCCACTTGGCCTGGCGCTTTCCAGGGCCCCTGGGCCCCGCAGCCTCGCCTCAGCTGGAGCCATCTTCAAATGCACAAGCTGCCAGAAACTCCTGCAAACAGGACGGGCTACATACACAGAGGCTGGAAATGGGGCCACCTGCTCATCCTGCCTGTACCACACCCACAGGCCCTGCGCCTCTGAGCCACATCATCTCCTGCAAGAAGATGCTTCCAGGCCCCGCCAGTGGTTTCCTGTGATTTTGTATTTCCTCTGTTCAGTCCCCTTCCAACAAACGGGGAGCTCCCCAAGAGCAAGAGAAGCAAAATGTGTAGCCAAGAAGAGAAGTGCTTTCACCAAACAGCTGAAACAGGAGCATCTTCCTGCCTCCCAGGGGAAGGTTAGGTGGCTGCTGGGGGAGCAAGTCAGGCGGACCGGGCCTTGGGGAAGAAGGAATTGGGAATTCTCCCCCCAGTAGGCCAGGAAGTATCTGGGCAGACCACATGGAGCAGGAACGGGAGCAGCTGAAGTCCTGAGATTTTCCAGGCCTTGGGAGCCCTAACCAGGCTCTGGCCTGGCCTGGAAACCCAGCTCAGGAAGTAGGGCTGAAAAGGGAAGACCCACTGCCCCTCCCTGTGCAGGGGGTTCCCCAGATACTCAGCCTTTCCTGAGTTGCAGGGCCAAGATGCACCCTCATGCTCTCTCACCCAGCCCATCGCAACCCCTCCACACTCATTCCCTGGCCCCTCTCCTACTATCTTCTACACTGGCTTCCAGAATGATCTTTCTAAAAAGTGGCTTGTCACTCCCCTGCTTACACTATTCCATGGGTCCTCCGGGGCCCTCCTGAGAAGGCCCCAGCTCCTCAGCCTGACATTCAAGGCCTCCGTCTTCAGCTTTCCCACTCTTCTTCTTCTCCCAGACCTCTCTGCTCCTTTCACCATCCCCCACCCCAACGCCTTGCACCCCAATTTGAGTCAAGGTGAACTCTGCATGGTTCCCCAAATTCCCCTACCTTCTCGTACCTCCCTACATATCCCTGCACCTGCTGTCCCCTGCCTGTTGCACCCTCATGGGTCTGTGCAGAGCCCAGAAAGGGTTCCTTAGCACCTCTTGTCTCAGCTCAAGCTCCACGTCCTCTCTCATCCCTCTGTGCTTTGTTCCCACTCTCTTTAGCGCAATTAGCTCACTGGGCTGTAACTGTCCCACCCCCGAGTCTGGGAGCCGATCAATTCTGAGTCTATTTCTGAGTCATCAATGTGTCCCCAACATTGACCGGCACAGGGTCTGACAAAGAGTAAGTATCAGGGCGTGTGTGCTGAATGCATAAGTGAGGGAGGGAGTGCATGGATGCACCCTGAGCCCCTCGCTGCCTCGGGTTCAGAAAGGGAGGCAAAGCACACACCCAGACAGGCACGAGTATAAGCCGATGGTCAGCGCTGCAGGGGACAGTCCAAGCTGGACTGGCTGGGAGGGGGCACTCTGGGGGAGGCTGGGGTATCGGGGAGGCTCCCTAAGGAAGCGCACAGGATTGCAAGAGCTAGAGATGAAGTCAGGGGAAATGCAGGGGCGAAGGCAGGAAGCTGACGAGCTCAAGGGGGCTCATGGGTCAGCAAGCAGCCCTGGACATTTGGCTAGAACACAGGGTGAACGGAAGAGGAGGGGAGGTACAGCCTGGAAGTCATGAATATCAGAGTGAGATAACCTTGAGATGGTCAGATTTAGCAATTATCCGACAGCCCCTTTGTAATATCCCTGATGGTGGCCATTCCAGGATTGTCTGATTCCTGTAGTGACGGGGAACTTACTAACCCTGGACAATTATAACTGTTGGAAGGACGGGCAGAACCAAATTGTGATGGCCTCACATGCCCGGCTGGGAGATTTATACTTCATTCTGCAGTCAACGGAGACCTAGTTGCCAATTCCACAGCAGAATGATATTTCTGGATTTATATTTTAGAAGCATCACAGTAAGATTGGACAAAGATGGTAAACTGGCAACACGATCCAGCCTTTTCCTCCTGCCCCAAATTTCCAGAAAACGACATTAAATATTTTTCTATGAATTAATCTTTGGTAGCACTGTAAAACAAGAAGGGATGTCCTTAGCAGACCAGAAATTGTGAGGCCTTCCTGAAAGGCAGAAGGCAGAGACATGTGATGGAGGGAGCAGGACTGGCTACATAATTTGCAGAACCCATGCAAAAGGAAAATGTGGGGCCCCTTGTTCAAAATTAAGAATTTCAAGATGGCAACAGCAAAGCATAAAATCAAGCGCGAGGCCCTTCTGAGTATGGAGCTCTGTGTGGCTGCAAAGGTGAAATGCCCATAAAGCCGACCCAGCAGAGAAGAAACCATAACTTCAATCTTGCAAAGGAAGGTCTGTGGCCAAAGGTGGGGGCAGTTCGGAGGAGACAGCAGGCTCATGGGTGGAGAATACAGGAGCAAAGGAAGCTTTGCAACTGTCTGGGCGTCCGTGAAAGAGGAGCAGGTGCTTTGGTCCTCACCCCAACCTCTGCTTGTGCTAAGCAGACACATCTGTCCCCAGGTGTGAGAAGGAATGAATGTTTGAGGGGCAGGACACCCCCACCCAGCAGCATATTCTACCCTCCCCAAGAATCCGATGACAGCAGGTTGCAGTAAACAGATACATCACTCAGAGACAGGCCAAGAGGGAGCTGCAAGGAGAAAGTGGAGTACACGTCCAAATATTTCTAAATATTAGAGGAAAACCAACAGCGTGGAAGAAAGACATCCAACTCAATGACTGAAGCAAGCAGAGCACAGGCAAATGGGTCTGTGGATTCTTTGAACCAACGTATCATAATAATTAATGATTCACACATTTTAGCAAGCACCCAAGTCACCAGTTAAAACACAGATTCTGAGCCCTGCTCCCAGAGTTTCTGATTCAGGAAGTCCGGGATGGAGCTCCAAAATTCATATTCCTGACGAGTTTCTAAGTGATGCTAACGCTGTTGGTCCAGGGACTTCTCTTTGAGGAGCGCACATCTAGATACAAGGACATAAACTAGAGTCAGGGGATGAAGAGCAGGAAAGATTACATCTGGAAAGCTAGAGGCACAGAAACTGATCAGGGACACCCAGGCAGTGACTGCTTCCTTCCTCTCGATGAGAACGTAGCCTTGATGACACTGTTTCAAAAACAAGAAGAGCCCTGATGGTAAATAGTCCCTTTAAGTGTCAGCTCATAGACTGTTAGTATAATTATTCTGGAAGAGATACATAAACCCTGAGCATGAAAGATTAGCGATGTGGCAAGGACCAAATGGAATTTATCCCAGGAATGCAAGGTTGTTCAACATGTGAAAACCAACCAATGAAATACATCATATGAATAAAAGAAACGACAAAAACCACATGATCATCTCAATAGGTGCAGAAAAAGCATTTGGCAAAATGCAACACCCTTTCACGACAAAAGCACCAACAAACTCAGAGTAGAGGGGAACTTCCTCAACCAGACAAAGGACAACTACAAAAAACCCACAGCTAACGTCATATTGAATGGAGAACGACTGAAAGCTTTCCCCCTAAGATCAGGAACAAAACCAGATGCTGGCTCTCCCCATTTCTATGCAGCATTATACTAAAGGATCTAGCTAGGGAAATTAGGCAAGAAAAGGAAATAAAAGGCATCCAGATTGGAAAGGAAGAAGTAAAAGTACCTCTCTTTGGAGATGACATGATCTAGTGTAGAGAAAATCCTAAGGATTATCCCCCCCCAAAAAATGAGTGAGTTCAGCAAGGTTGCAGGATACAAGATCAATATACAAAAATCAATTGTATTCCTAGACACTTGCAACAAACAATCCATAAATGAAATTAAGAAAATAATTCCAGTTACAATAGCATCAAAAAGAATACAACACTTAGGAATAAATTTAACAAATCAAACACAAGACTTGTACACTGAAAACTATGAAACATCACTGAAAGAAATTAAAGAAGACCTAAATAAATGGAACGACATCCCATGAGCATGGATTGGAAGACTAAGATTGTTAAGATGTCAATACTCCACAAATTGATCTAGAGATTCAACACAATCTCTATCAAAATTTTTTGCAGAAACTGACAAGCTGATTTTAAAGTTCATATGGAAATGCAAGGAATGCAGAAAAGCCAAAACAAACCTGCAAAGGAAGAACAAAGTTAGTGGACTCCCACTTCCTGATTTCAAACTTACTACAACTGTACAGTAATCAAGACCGTGTGGCAGCAGCATAAGGATGTATGTATATATCAGTGGAACAGAATTAAGAGTCCAGAAATAAACCCACATGCTCATGATCAATTGATTTTTTTTCCCGTCATTTGAGAAAGAACTTTATGATCTTTTTAATAGTCATTTATTAAGATGGAGGATGAAAACATGTCTCACTCCACTGGGGACAGAATCCAGTTCCTATTGCACCAATACAAGTGGCCTTTCCAACATTCCCACGAACCTAGATGATAAATCCAATC